>NC_067232.1:10090000-10690000 GCF_019924925.1 Ctenopharyngodon idella | reverse complement strand
TGATTCAGTTAATTTATCATGGAATTGTGTTTGACTGCATTTTGAAATACAGTGCTACCACTGCTATACAAACAACCACTGGACAGAATTTTTAAGCATCTTGTGACAATTCCCAGCAAACATTGGTCCGACGGCAACATCGCGTCCCTGGCCAAAAATAGTTGCAGTAGGACAGCATAAATCAGTAAAAATATGTAACACAGAAGCAGAACATTTCCTAAAAATTCATTCAGATGTGTTTCATAACTTTCATTTTGGAACTATTTTTTCAACCATGACGGGACGTGTCGGAGGGACGTCTTTTCAACGGTCATTAAACATCCAAATGTTTGCTGGGTTCTTCCATTATCCCTCCACCACTTCAACTCCACCTTTATTTCTATTCATTTTGATTTTATAGTAATTAAACAGATCAGCTAAAGTCGAGTCTTATGCTAGAGCACATCACAGACAGAAAGCCAAATTTGTTATCCTACATCTTGCTCAGTGTTTATGCCAACTTCTGTAAACAGCTCAGCAAAGTCAATAACAATGTCACTTCATCATTCTGATGGTCTGTAATATACATTTTCCATATTTGGACACTTTTGGATATGTACATAGGGAACACTTAAAAATGATGGTCATTACTTTAGACTCAAAATATCAAACCAGGTGGCATCTGCAAACAAATGATGTTAGAGTTTTCCTTTTTGAGAAGTATCTCACTTGTAAAGTGTGCTTGTGCTATCTTTCTCTACAAATAAATGGCACATTTGTTTTGACATTTTGTTATATATTGAAATGACATTCACTTATTTTTAACTGTGGCTTGAATGTCTAAATACTTGATGAGGTCACTGTGTATATTGTTTACTTTGTTGCTCCTCTACAAAACATCTGTGTGATAGTGTTGATTTTGCACAATATTAATGGACAAGAAACTTCTCATGATGTAAATAGACTACTGAGAAATAACAGGAACTAACGTGCGCATTTATCTATCACGTTAAAATGAGTGAGCTGTATTTTAGCCTTCAAAATATGTGCAGTGCCTCTTCTTTAAGCTTGAAAGATTCACTTTGAGTCTCCTGCTGTACATTTAGACAGTGTTGAGATGATATTTGTAATCAGGAAGCTTAATTGCCAACTGTGATGTACTGAAAGATGAGCCATTATTTGCTCTTTACACTTGATCAAATGACTGGATGATTTTTATTCACTGTGAACACATCAAAGAAATTCTGCGGAAACGACAGCCTGTGCTTCTTATATTTAGTGCCGGGACTGCTTTAATGTGCAAAGCCACGTTTCAAAAAGAATTGTGAATGATTAGCTGTCAAAGGCATGTAAAGAGAGGCTGGTTTGGTGTGTAAGCATGGTGGCTTTTGTAGGTGATGGTGCACCAGACAACAACATCACTGGCTCCATTCATCAGCTCAAGTGAAAGCTAAACCGCAGAGTCAGTATATTTTACAGCTGACAGAAAATGTTCAGTTCATGTCAGTGGATATTACAATGAGCATAACACCATATTTCCCTCCTGATAAATGACAATAAAGTGCTGCTGTTTCTAGTTCATCGGAAGTCTTCAGCGATGCACTGATTAAAAAATAAATTCTAGCCATTTTTTTCAAATCATTTTCATGGTTTAAAACCAATAAACAGTGATACTAAAAATCTAATTAATAAATAAAATAAAATAATAATGACAATTGTTTTGTCAGTGGCAAATCCAACTTGTGATTCTTAAGTGAATTTAACATTATAATGTGGAGTGTTATACAGATTTAAAAGAGACAAAAA
The DNA here is from genome assembly GCF_019924925.1 of Ctenopharyngodon idella. NCBI lineage: Eukaryota > Metazoa > Chordata > Actinopteri > Cypriniformes > Xenocyprididae > Ctenopharyngodon > Ctenopharyngodon idella. The sequence goes on along the minus strand of NC_067232.1, from coordinate 10,688,215 downwards.
AAGACAAAAAAAAAAAAAAAAAAAAGTTATTGTATAATGAAAGCTCAACAAATAATGCTTAAATCTTTGTCTTAATGCTGCACTATCCCTTAAAGGGATAGTTCACCCTTCAATGAAAATTAAAGGGTTAGTTCACCCAAAAATGAAACTTATCCAATAATTTACTCACCCTCAAGTCATCCTAGGTGTATATGACTTTCTTCTTTCAGCCAAACACATAATGGGAGTGAATGGTACCTTAGATTTTGAAGCCCAAAAAAGCGCATCCATCCATCATAAAAGTAATCAATAATCAGGGGGTTAATAAAGAGAAGCGATGCGTTTTTGTAAGAAAAAATATCCATATTTATAACTGTATAAACTATAATAACTTGCTTCCAGTAACGGCTGTAAGCGAGTCTAGTTCTGGTGGAAGAGTGATCTCTGTCAGAGGATTTCGATATAAGAGAATAGAAGCTTGAGTTTGTTGCCCAGCCCTATATTTGTTTGAACCATGAGAGGCGTCTACTCTCACCTAAGCTTGTGCTACTCCTACATCCTATGTCACACGTCGTGTCAGAGGTCACTCTCCCGCCGGAACTCGACTTGCGAACGGCCGTTACCTGAAGCCAGTGATTATAGTTCATAAAGTTATAAATATGAATATTTTTCTAACAAAAACGCAATCCCCTGGAGCAGCATGGATTACTTTCACGATGGATGGATGCACTTTTTTGGGCTTCAAAATCTAAGTTACCATTCACTCCCATTATAAAGCTTGGCCAGGATATTTTTTAATATAACTCTGATTGTGTCTGGCTGAAAGAATAAAGTCTTATACACCTAGGATGGCTTGAGAGTGAGTAAATTTTTGGGTGAACTAACCCTTTAAGTCATAGTTTACTCACCCTGGTTTTGTTCTAATGCTGTATGCCCTTCATTCTTTTATGGGCCACAAAAGGAGAATTTTCTAAGGAGAAAAGGATAAATGTCCTGCTCACATTCATTCATGTAATAGCAGTGAATAGCAACCAGCATCAAGAAAGCAAGATTAACAAAAACATGACATGAAATACAACCCACATGTACCTTCTTCTCTGAGGTGAATATAGCTGTTATGTTCAATGAAACAAGAAGTTATCGCGTTCACGTCTGTCAACTGTCATTCTGACTGCCATCAGACAAACGGAGTTCCGGTCCGATGATATTTGAAAGTACACGGACACTTTTTTGGGAATTCATTGTATTTCATGTTGCGTTTTTGTTAATCTTGATTTCTCACGACTTGTTTGCTTTTTCTGGGCGACATGGTGTGAACTGCAGTGCTAACAGAGTTTCACCAACACGACATGCAGCCACGCAGAGAAGCCCAATGGCCAAGGTCAAGAATTTTGTTAAATAATACCTTAAAATTCAGTTTGTTTTGCACTAAACCCTATCGTATACACCCAGAACATATGGCAATATATATGGCATGTGTCGCATTGGATCAATTTTGTGATACTTTTTTAAAAAGCTTGATGCTGGTTGCTATTCATCGTCATTATATGGACAAACGCTTTTTTTTTTTATTCTCCTTTTGTGGTCCATAAAAGAAAGACATACATACTACATTAGAACAACACCAGGTGAGAAAATGATGACTTAACTTTCATTTTAGGGTGAACTATCCCTTTAAGTTAGTGCTATATGATGGCAAAAGAAACCTATGATCAAAAAAATAAGTGGAAAGGAGAGTTCAAAATAAATATCTGATATCAGATGATGAATATATACTGATATTACTGACCAATACCAATAAATCAAAAACAGAATGATAACTGATATGGTCCTAAGATATCATAATATTATATGGAAGACTTAATTTACACCTTTGTTACAGTGTCACCTAATATCCTGTGAATGGGCTTCAGTGGCCACAAATCTGTAACTTGAACACTGTTAGACCTCTGACATTTCACACATATTCCAAACCCTCAATTTGTCTGTGCGATATAGAATTACAATTACAGCACTGATCCATCTCATGTCATCCATCTGGGTGCTTGCTGTCAGGCTTGTGGCCCAGAGTGGTGTAAAACTAGCTAAAATAATGAACTGCTCTTCTCCAAATAGAGACTAGGCAAGGTGTGAGCCAGTGTGGATGATAAATGAGAAAAGAAAGAGAGAGAGAGAGGGTTAAGAACAACAAGAAGTAATCCTTCTTGGAAAGCTACGCAAAAATCAATTAAGTAACCAGGTCACCAGATGAATCGGTTCTATACATTGGCTAAACATTGAAGATATTTCTGATGATTTGGTGGAAGAGTAGTTTTAATTTTTACTTAACCTTACCAATATTTTCATGAGCCCCACCATAAAAATACATATATTTTAAAGTTATTTTAAATTATTTTTTTTATCTATTTTCTAATTATTATTTTTATTTACACATTTATAAATAAATTTATAAATTAATATCTAAATAATAACAATAATGACAAGGTCTTTATACAGCTTTAATATAACTCTATAATAGATGTAATTTCATAAAGGCACATTTAATAGGAAACAATGTGATTTCATTCCAACCAATGTGTCCAAGACGTTCATGCAATTTCATGTTTACGTTAGACAGCTCACACAAAATTTCCACAAACAACATTCAATACATCACAGAAAAGCAAATGTTTAAGTTTGAAACTTGCAATGCAATGTACATAATCAATGATTGCAAGATTGACAATGCAGCATTGGCTTGAAGGGGTTATTAAAAAGTTTAGTCAAACCAAGTGGTTTGACTTCCATTCATGACTTTCATTCATTTGAATGTAATTGCTGAGAACCAGAGCCTTTTCAGGTTTTGTATTGTCCACAGTTTCATGTGTTTACATGTGACAGAAAAATTGAAGATTCAGTTATGTGAATCAATGTCAAGGACACTCCAAGTGAAAGATGAAATATTGAGGCTAGTCAGATTTTATATCTATGCATTTAACATTTGACAACCAGAAATTGCCGCAATAATTCTCTAATTTTTTAACAGTGTTTCTATTGTTTTATCATTTATAGCCGTAAAATGTTTACATGAAAAATGTGCTTATGCTGCATTTCTTTAAAAAAATGTGATGGGGTGAGGGTAGAAATTTCTAGGTTTAATAAATAGATCCCTATAAAACCGCATAATTAATAAGAGCTCACACACATTACACAACAGCCAGAGACTGAAACTTCAATTGAGGAAAACTACTGATCTTAAAGACATCAGGTTTATCCAGTGTTGTGCATTTCTTAAACCTGTTAGAGAAAGTGTTGCGAAATTTGAACCAAAACATGCCAAACCACTCTCCAGTATTCTCCAAAATAATCCTAGACAATAGGAAGATCTAACACATTGTTCATTTTTCTTTCTTTCACTTTTTCTTCCAGATGAGAGCATGCCATGCATGAACACGAGGTACCTGGGAGCATCTGGGCTCACAGGGAACATTAATTGACATCAAAAGCCCCATTTGGGCAGGAAAACATTGTTTTTCTCACACAACCTTGGCTAAAAATGTGGTGCGTACTGTTTCGCTAACTCCTCTGAGATCTTTTAGCTGAATGTTTTTTTTTGAGAGAGATATATTATATATATATATATATATATATATATATATATATATGTATGTATGTACAATATACACACACATTTAATATTAAACATAATTATTAATATGGCTTTCACTGAATATTTTAACTAAAGCTAAATTTCTTATGGCCCTGTCTGGAGCACCATTATAAATCCTTTTTGTCAACATTTTCCTGGTAAAATGACAGAAAAAAAAAGGGAAAAAAAAAAAAAAAAAAAAATACAGATATCCAAATCCTACATGACATCACAGATGTCCTCTGTTAATAATTTGACTCAAGCCGTTTGAAAAACTAATCCTATCCAAAGAGAGAAAAGGGTATTGAGAAACCGAGTAAGAGAGAGAGAAAATGGGGGACATGAAAAATGATGTAAATAAATAAATAGATCAATCAATAAATCAGTACCTCAGAAAACAATAAAGAAGAGGCATGGCTAACTGGCCCAGATGCAGGCAGCATGTCTGTCAGAGTCAGTCAGCAACTGACAGAGAAGTCACTTCATATCAGTGTCTGTGCTGGCTGGCAGGCCACTCAACGCAGCTCTCCCTGCCTTCATCATTCCCTATTCTTCCCTCCAAATCCACCTCTTCACTTTCTCCACTTCTCCTCATTTGCTTTCCCTCGTGGCATCTGCAAAATAGCAGCTTGCTATATACTACAACAATCTACATGTACATGAAATGCTGTATCCATTTCATCCAACAGTCTTAATTTAATGTACACAGAGCTGTCAAGATTATGTTATACAACAAGATTATCTTCAAATGCGGTGCCCTTAAGTGAACATGCACAGCATTATATGAAAAGATCTTTTGTTTTGTATGATGTCAGGGTATACAACAGATGTACACATCCTGAATTGTTTTTAAAGGGATGCATTTAGTAGTAAGATTATTATGAAGAGTCATTGTTTTTTGTGCTGAGTTGCACAGATACGAATAGCCAGATGGAGTGTATGTGGACGGATTCAGATCGCACGGTATCATGGATCATGGAGCAGTCAAATCTTGACAGGCTGATAAGAAGAGCCTATATGCCAATATTTGCCAACTTTTGAGGAGACAACTTAATGCAAGTCCTTTAATGTCACTATACAACAAACATGAGTGGTAGAAATGCTTTTAACATGAGAGCCTGTGAAAAAATCTCTGCTAATGTCTCTGAGATTAACTGCCACATTGTCCTGACTCAAGTTTCAACAAATTAGTGATGCACATTATGTTATAATACATAGAGATGATTGAGATCATCAAGGATCCCGTGTCAGTTAACAATAATTTATGTTCAGCCCTAAAGAACTCCCTTAGTGTTTGTGAATGAGTGAGTAAACCACCACTGGCTTACTACAATCCATTTTGAATCAAAAGACAAACTTTATCAGCATTGTTGGGGAAAACTGCCCTTCAACAGATCAACCTAACGGAATTAAACGCAGATGTTCAAAACAATTTGCCCAATACATCAACATCACAAGTAACTCTACAGTAACTACGATTGTATTTATGATGAAAGTGAATCTAAATCACAGTGAAATAAACAGCTAATAGTGTGAAAATGATTGTCTTCTAAAACAGCTTGCAGTGTGAGTATGATTCTCTAAAATGATTAATAATGTCAGTGTAAAAAATGTCTTAAGAGTTAATCGTATGAGTATTGCTGTCTTAAATGGATTATAGTGATAGTACGGTTTTCAGAAACTGCTAATATTGTGAGTATGGTTCTTTAAAATAGTTAACAGTCTTAAGTATGACTCTAAAATGGTTAATAGTGTAACTACAGCTGTCTACAATTGGTAATTGTAGAGTAGGGTTCACTTAAACAGTTGACAGCTCTCTAAAACTTCGTAGTTCTAGCAGGGTTCTCTGAAACAGTTAATATTGTATGAATGGCTCTTTAAAATAGTTAGCAGTCACACCTCTCTAAAACAATTAATTGTAGAGTATGGTTCACTTGAATGGTTAAAAACAGTTTATAGTGCTAGTACGGATAAGCACTAGCACCTCTTAAATGGTTAATTGTGTGAGTACAACTGTTAATATGGTTAACAGTTTGAGTAAAATAGTTTATGTTAGTATGGTTCTCTCCGAAACGGTTAACATTGTAAGTATTTACAATGTTATCTTTAACAGTTGGCTTGTCTAAAACAGTTGTCTAAAAGTTAAGTTTGGCTCTCTAAAACAGCTTATAGTTAGTGTTATTATGATTCTCCCAAAATGTATTTATATGTACTTATAATATTAATGTAATTAATATAATGAGTACGATTCATTCAAAATATTTAACAGCCTTAAGTTCTTTAAAATAGTTAATAGTGCATATGGCACTTTAAAAGTGCGAGCATGCTTATCTAAAACAATTGTATAATTCTGTAAACTTTTAACGGTTTCAGAAATCCATACATTATTGAACAGTTTCCATCTGCACGTTTCCCTTTAACATGTTTCCCTTTAAGTGCAATGTTGCGAGTACGGTTCTCTACTAAAACAGTTCCGAGTGCGAGTATGATTCTCCCGCAAAACTTTCCATTACCCCCCTCCGCCTTCACAAACACACATTCCTGACAAATCCTGAAACGAAACTCACCGGAATTCTCGGCCAAACTGGACAAGCCGGACACCGCCAGCAGCAGCAGCCCCATGAAGCACATCTGTCCCCCGAACAACTCCTTGCGCTTTTTCCTCCGCGCTTTGATCTTCTTCTGCTGGAGCATCACTTGCAGCGGTCGAGTCCACACGCGAACACACGCATCCCCATCCATGACCATAGCTCGACACAGCTACTAATGTGACAAATACAGACAGATATGGTGCGACTGAGAGTTTTAAGCCTGAAGATTAAACGCCGAACGACTGAGGTGTGTTTGCCGCGTTGACGTGAATATTCCCCTTAAATGACTTCAAATTGTAATGTGGTGAAATAGAGATGCTGCGCGCGCCCCATGGATGCGTCAGTTTGGTGCCAGTTCTCTCAGGACACAAACTGCTGCTGCTGAGAGATTGAGGATGTAGAGGAGGAGAGAGCGCGAGAGGGAGGGGTGAAAGTAAGGAAGTGAACGCAGTCAGAGAGAGAAAGATAGAGAGAGAGACGGAGAAACTGGAACGCAGCTGTTGTAAGGATGTGTTGCTCGCGAACGAGTCAGACTCGGCTCTATGAGTGAACGATGGGAGTCGGCTCCCGTTTGAGAGCCGATTTAATTTGTTTTCTTTTTTTATTGCTTTTTTTTTCATCACTAGTAGTGCATTGTTTATCACTAGTAATGCATCACTAGTTTATCCCTAGTTCTCATAAAGGTGAACTACCAAGTATGAAGTCCATGCTCTGAAAGAGAGAGATACAGAGAGATATAACGAAGGCAGTTGTTGGAGGGTTTAAATGGAGGAGCTTAGTCTAATTTACCGCAAACAAACCCTCTGCTCATCGCCACCCTCTATTGGTAGCATTTTGCTGGTTTATTAGTTGATAGGTCTACATGAGATAAAATATGCTGTCATATCTGAATTACTGTCAAACTAGAATTCTTAAAAAAAAAAAACATCACTTTAAATTGACACTAAACGAGATGCGCCATAAATACTAGTGAAGTGTCAAGTCAAATTACACAAATATTTGTTTTCTCTAGCAGTATAGTGGTGTCCAACATAGTTCAAAAGCTTCTTGATTTTTTATTACAATAATAATTAATATTCTTATTATTATTTGTAAATTCTGTTCTCAACAACAACAACAAAAGATCTTTGCTATAAATGTTGGATAAAATGAAACCACACTAACATAAGTTCAGACTTACATTCAGTCTTTTAGTTAAAGCTGCAGTCTGCAAGTTTTGCCTCTCTGTCGCCATCTCTGTTTGAAACCTGCAACTGCAGTTATTTACGAAATTATCATCTTTATGTGGGTTGCGCATCGGCACGGCTCCTTAGCGCGGATGAATCTAATGTTTGCTGTCGGTCACCACATCGGTGTGGATACTGTACTTCTGAATCACAGATTCTATGTCTTGGAAGTATGACCAAAATATGTCTGTCATGTCTGTCACTTTTGTTCTGACCAACTGAGAAAAAAAGCATTACAAGCATTACAGCGGCCAATGGTGATTAAATCTAATGATCGCTTAGCTCAGATTACGTCAAACTGTGCAAATTATTATTATTGTTATACTTTGTTCTCAAATTGTTAATGTTAACAATATCAGCATTGCGTGACTATGTGTATTTAGTAGCATTACCTGTAGATTTCAATTTCTGTAGCCACTCCGCAGTCTGAAGTCTTTTGCTTTTGACTACGGGTTAATCCCCTAGTTGTCACTGATGATTGTCATTTGGATTACAATCCGCCATCAAAATGATAAGTTAATTATTCCAGTTGCTGTGAGAAAAGGCTATAAATGATCCGCTACCAGCAGCATCCTCACATGATATAGCCTACTAGCTGGGACTCCTTCTTCATGAAAACAGACATGACGTAATGACGCAAGACGAATGGCTACATGCTTGAATTTCCAGCGGAAACCCACCGGTACAAATTTTATTATAAAACATTATTACAAGCTTACCGTTGTGAATCGGGCTAAGGTAAGGAGATCGTTTTGAACACTGGCTGGTTATGTACTTGCTCAAAAATTGATGTTGGATAATTTTTAATAAAAAAAAAAAAAATAAAAAAAAAAACGTTACGGACTGCAGCTTTAACTATAATGAAGTTAATTTGTCCTCAGGACAGGGTTATTTACAATTACAGCAATTACAGGCTAATATTTGACTGAAACAATGGTTTGATATTTTGTACTTCATTTTTTACTGTTTAAATTGATCTGAAATTGGCTGTTTACTGGCAGGATAAATGGATCTTATTCACATTTACATCTCTTCAGAGGGTTTGTACTATTGTTTAATGTGTTTTTGATTGTTCTGCTGATGAAACACTGCAAAAAAATAGCTTTCTAATAAGTTTCAGACAAAAAAAACTCCAGACTACATGAGCTATGGAAAATTATAAGTAATCAGAGAGCCTTATACAGCTATTTACAGCAGATGCCACTGAAAACACGGTAAGACTATCCCTCACAGCCTCGCTTTCATACCTGTCATGCTGCTTCTCTGAATAAGGTCAATTGTGACAACTTACCCCATATAGTGAGACAATAAGGTCACTGTCTGTTAAATGAACTGTACTTTTTCAACTATTCTCACCAGCTAGTGTCACAGCAGTTCCATCCACCTGATGAGTATTTTCTTATCATGCACCATAATACTTGCTTGCTGAGTTTGTCTCAACCATACGAACCTCAAAACCACACAGCTGCAAACTTTGTAGCCATTGTAGCTATTATATTACATGGATTTAAATAGCAGAAATTGTTTTTTCCCTCCCTGAAATATGTTAAACACTGCAGGGAAAGAGCTGCTTGGTGCTCTGTGTTCCCTTCATCTGAGCAGTGTTTGAGCCAGCACTGTGTCAGCAGCTGGGTCGGCTCCCACTGACCACATGGCTTGAGCACCTAATGCCACTGCTAGGACAACAATGCACTTTTTATGGAGGGAAGTGAAGAGTGGGCGATGACCCTTTTGGATTAAACTGGACCATGGTGCAACGGGCACACACTGACAAATTGGGTGTAATCACTGTCTATAGCCGAAGACTTTACAGAGTTTCAGATTCTTCAGTGGGACGGGATGGTGAGTTAGTGGTTGAAGTGGGTTTCTGCAATCTGTTTGCATCAGCAAAGCAGGCTGAGTCAGATAGGCAGAGTGTGAAAATATCGTTTGGTTATTTTACCTAACATTGACACAGGATGGTGGATTAAAACAAGGTAGTGTCAGCTCTTAAGCCACTGTTTACCCAGTCCATGTGACATCAGTCCTTTTCTAGCCCCCCTTCCTCTAACGCTTTCATCTATAGCTTGTGATCTGTTCTTCACCTGTTTCTCTCCCCCCTCTCTCTTTCTCTCTGGTATGAATCTGTGTGTAATTCAGTTTGTCTTTTGATGTGCTATTAGCCTCATATTGTCTTGATGTTCCATATCCATCTGTGTTGTAATTGTTTACCAATAAAAGATTTTTTTTTTTTCCCACGCCTTTGATCACCACGGTCGGTTCTTTAATATGCATTTAAAAAGGTCTGAATGCAGCAGGCAGAGCCACTATGTAAATATCACGTGTTTCATGAGGACCGTTAGATGCCTTAGGTGGATTTCAATAATGACATGAGTGACTCACAACAGCGATACGTTTCAAGTCATCTGCTCTTGTTAACCTGTCCGTAACGTCTTTGATGGAAAACCCCTTGATTGATGGTCACAGTGTCAGCTGTTATAGCCCCCATGACCTAAACCAGATTCACAGTTATTAGATTTGCATTCATTCTGTCCATTCATGCTGCCAAGTCACAGATATGGTCAAGTTATTTAAGTGTCTGTCAAAAAACCTCTTGAAATGTTCCAGCTTTAATACAATAAGTGGTTAATAGCCGTTTTCCCTTCACTATCAGTTGGCAAAGAGAATGGAAAGAAAGTTAAGAAAAAAGTTCAAATATGAATATTACGTGAATACTATTTGCTAAGTAACTTTGATTTAGTAGAAATTAGTGCTTTATTATACTAAATTACTTAGAGCATAGTAATTTTGAGCACAATCCAAAATTTTCCATCCCTTCCCAAAAAGTGTCTCAGCTACTCAGTCTCTGTCTTCAGTCAGATGGTAACATCCATTAGAAATAGGAGTCAACATTATTAATGCATTTAAAAATTATTCTGCTCTCATTTTGGCAAAATATATCAAACTGTGTGATATTATAAATCCATTTTACATACAGTTCATTCACATGCTTTAGGTCAGGATTTAGGCTTTATCAGTTTGCTTTGCTTCACAGTAATAAAATCAGCGTAGAGCCTTCCAGCTAAATTATATCAATTTGTAGACATAACAAAAAGCGACACATATTTATCAATAATAAAAAAAAAACATTGTGAATAAGAATTTAACATAAAACATCTCAGTGACACAGATATCATTTTACCTGTGGCATTTCACAGCTTAGACGTCAACAGCTAAGAAAAAGAGGCTGGTTACCTTAGCCCACATAATTTAACTTAGAACATATTCATTTCTATCGGCCACACATGATTAAAGCCTAATCAAGATCAATACGAAACGGTGGGATTTAGAGGGACTGGAGGCCAAATTTAGAGAATGTTTGAATTAAAAATGATGTGGCATCCACATAATTACAAACAAAGAGATGATTATTAGCATATAAAGCTTTCAGGTGAGAGGGAAAATTTCAAATTTGCCCTCTGCTACTGGATATACTGTAGATACACTGAGGCAAAGGCTTCAGCTGAGAGCAAGACAAATTACTCAAGGACACACAGAGGTGCTCTGATTCACCATCAAGGACACAGAGAAAAGGTCATAGATATGGATTAGCAATGTATATTATCATGGAAGCGATCCCGATCTCTCTTCTGTATTAGATATATAATTTCACTATCTAACAATGATTTTATTGTTGTATGTATATGGCAAGCTCACTGCTTATGCAAAGACTAGTGTTTTCTATGTTGGAATCAAACTAATTCTCCCACCTTGATGTTCATTCTTCTTACGTTTTTGCTTTGGCATTTAAAATAACAGATACTTCAAATAAAATGTATTGATTTCCACTATGATGTCCCCAGAAAGTGTCAATTTCTGTTTGTCTTTGATGTTGTTTGATGGCCCCTCCTTTGATATTACCAGTTACAGAATGGTTCATCTATGTCTTTACCATTCATATTATGGAATAAATGTATACTTGTGTATACACAGTCGTGGCCATCTTAAATTCTATTTTAATTTTTTTTTTCTAGTTAAATGTCAGATGTTTCTCATTGAAAAAGGTGAAGATGAAAGTTGTTTGCAAAGGTTTCAGGAAGCACCTGCCTCTGATCTGATGCCCAGTGGAGGAATTGACTGGTGGTTCATGAAAGAACAGGAGGAGTGATAATGGCTATGATATTCTCACATCATGCACACACACACACACACACACACACACACACAGTATATATGTATATGCAGATTATTGCTAAGTACAGGAACTTGTTCCCACCAATACATATGCTCATATGCTGCTGTGCATATGCAAGACATACTGCTGCTGCACAAATAGCATATATAAAATTACCCATAGCAGATCTACACAGGTGGAGCTGGGGAAAGTGGAGGGTTTCAGAGGAACTCTGAAAGCGTGCTGCAAACTGCTATTGTAAATGCTAAACAGCCATTTAAATGTTGTAAGCAGCAAGCTCATTGGTTCATGTCACATTTGGAGCCAATCAGATTGTGCCAAGTAGTTAAAGGGTTAGTTCACCCAAAAATGAAATTTCTGTCATTAAGTACTCACCCTCGTGTCGTTCCCAACCTGTAAGATCTTCGTTCTTCTTCAGAACACAAATTAAGATATTTTTGGATGAAATCCGAGAGGTATCTGAACCACATATAGGCAGCAACGTCATTGCACCTTTCAAGGCCCAGAAAGGTTGCAAACACATTGTTAAAATAGTCCATGTGATCACAGTGTTTCAACCTCAATGTTATGAAGCGATGAGAATACTTTTTGTGCGCAAAAACAAAACAAAAATAAGACTTTATTCAACAATTCCGTCTATGCTGTTTACGTTCAGCGCTTCCGGGTTTTAAGCCAGAACGCTGACTCAGTATTGGCAACGCCGTTCACGTGAGCAGCACGACGCATGTGTGTGATGCTGACGCAGGAGCCGGCCAATAATGAGTCGGCATTCTGATGTAGAACCTGGAAAGGTCTTACGGGTTTGGAACGACATGAGGGTGAGAAGGTGATGACAGAAATTTCATTTTTGGGTGAACGAACCCTTTAACACTGAGAATATCATCAGTTTGTGTTAAGGACCCATCAGCCTGCACCATCTAGAGCTTCATGACAGAACTAGGCATATATAATTCATCATGTTTTTTTAAAAAAGTAAAAAATAATGTCAACCATTACCATTCTCAACCATTACCATATAACAACAACCATGCTGAACAAAAACAAGAGACAAACACAGAGGTAGCCACAGGGGTATACGTATACATAATAAATTAGGAACTAACTAGACCAGGGGACTAGGACAGAACCAGGTGTGCACAGTTGAGGACCAGGTGTGCAATATTACCAAGAAATTGGAGAAACATATACGTTAGCATTCCCATTCATCTCAATGGCAGTTGCTCAAGTATGGATAGTTTGGAGATTATCAGAGCTTTCTAAAATACAAACATATGCTATATTAAAATAAAAGCACACCATGAAATATTGGATATTATAGGCCTAAATCAATAATATTACAATAATACTTACAAATACTGTAGCTGAAATAAGGGAAATTGTGAATGAAGATGAATCTTAGTGAGAGAGAGAGATGAGGAACTCATTCTTAATAAACAGCAGGATTACTGTCTCACACGCACATCAGAAACACATGCAGACACACAAATTTTCTGCCTCTTTCTATTTTTTTCTTTCTTAAAGCTAATCCACTGCAGTCTGCAGCTATTTGCACTTGTTCAGAAATTGACACCTTTTCCCCTCCTCCTACTGCACTGAAATTAGTGAGAGGTGGTTTCTGGGTAGTTGACCTGAGGTTAAAAACATCTCTCTGTAATATGGTGTGATGCTCTCTGGATGCTTAATCCTCCTGGGCTTTGAGGGATTATTCTCTCTTTTTCTATCTCCTGTGCTTTCTCGTTGACTCAGTCCTTCTGTTATCTAGCACATTCATCCCTCCGTTGTCTCACCTCACAAGATTCATTCAAAACATGCAAGCATTTTATGTCTATGTATCCTGCTTTTCTGTAAATTAACTATAAAAGACGCCCACCCACCCACAGACACACACAATCAAAGATTTAGCAATTAGCCAGTGATTTATTTCGACATTTCCAAAATGATCGATATTACCCAATCCACACTGCTCCTAAAACAGCTCTCATCTCTGTTAAACTTGAGCTTAATAGCCGTAATCGAGAATCCTATTTCAATCCTATTCACCCTAGTTCAGTCTCACACACTGTCATCTAAATCCTCTCATCATCTTCCAAACCACTTCAACTTTTCACTGTCAAGTTTATTTACATTTTTTTCTTCAAGAGTGCATTAAAGTATTCTGTTTCTGAAAAAGAGCCCTTCTTTACTTTTAAAACAAGCCTCCATTTTCCACCGCCAAGTTATCAATTCCCTCATCACGTCAAAGATCTGTGGTGATTATTGTAACTCATGCCTGTCTCCCTAGAGGGGGACAAAAGACACCTATTGACACGCACATCATTCACAATGTCAATATGGATAGCCAGTGCTACCAGAGATGCCCTATTATTGAAATTAGAAAGAAAGAAAGAAAGAAAGAAAGAAAGAAAGGATTATTTTTGTCATATGGAAGTCAACCCAAATTATGTTTTATCTATGTAACACATCCGGTTTAAGCCTCCAAAGCTGGTTCTAATCTATACAGACAGATTATTTTTGGTATTCTAATAAATATAACCGCTTCTCTGCACACCCTTAATTCGTATACAACACATTTTCTGAGAACATGAACAAAGTTACGCAAGTATTCTGCACAAGAGTTACAAGAGATATTGATTTGGAGAGGAGTATAGTAGGCTGCTGCCACTGAAGTGCTTTCCATAAACCAGCACCGACACTCCTCCGTGGGGACTCAGCAATCCAGGCTCTATTCTAAGAGTGTCTTATTGTCTTTGGTTTCTCTATATTAGGAAAGGATACATTACCTCTGACCAAAGTCAAGCCAAGGACAGACAGCGGGTGGCAGAGGACTAGCAGGAACAAAAACTAGAATTTGCCCCCAGACAAGAAAGGGACGGTGGGGGAGCTGCCCCTTGATGGCTCTCAATTAGACAGTTCACCTGGAGGAAAGACAAGTAGGACAGACAGATGGAAATAGAAAGGTAAGGGAAATGCGCAGGGGTGATGTCACTTACTAAAGTCAAATAGGTGACCTGTTTTGGGGAAATACAACACTGATCGGCAATTGAGGGTGTCTGTGTAGAGCGCTGAGAACACAATCAATAGCATTACCACATTTTATGACGACATATCTCTGAGAAGTAGAACCTGATTTCACCAAGTGCAACATGTCATCTTTGTTAATCCTGGAACAACATTCCAAGCAACCAGATCAGATTTAAGGGGCAAGTTTACAGTTTATGTCAAGTTTTGGCTTACAACCAGGCTTAGGTGCTTCTACATCAATGTTATTCACCTTTCCCTCTGATTTTAGGGATAACTTATGAGTAAGGTTAGGTTTAGGGGTAGGGATAATACATTTTTGGACAGGAATATTGTTCCGGGATCAACAAAATATGTTGACCCAGGAACATGTCTAACTCAGCAAAATCAGGGCGTTCCTCTAAGAATACTCTTGATAACTGTTGAGTGAACCATTTTCAGTATCTAAATTCAAATGTGACCTTTGCAACAAACTAAAAAGGTCCACTGTGTTCTTTTTAACTGCTATTCATTAGTCACAGAAGTTTCAGTTAATGTGCTGGTGATTCAAAAGATCAGATCTTTCTAATCTCATGTGACCTACTTCTGCTTTCTTTACACATAGGCCTGTGTTGTATTGATCTTTGAAAGCGTATGTTAGTATATATTTTTTATTATATCTTGTAGCAGTAGGATTGAGACACTTGTGGACGCTTAAACTTTGCCCTAGGTTCAAATAGAGGACAAACAGCCCTGAAGGAGAGGATGCTGGGAAAGGACAAGTCCAGCATAACAAATTACAGTGTGGTACATTGTACAGCAGGCACTCTGTCTTAATATAGCACCTCAAAAGAAGTTGATTAATAAATGAAGAGCCTGATGCAGTTTCCATGCTTTTTCCCAGAATGACGAACACTACAAGAAGTCTCAGTTACAAACACGCTTTTCCTCCTATCACTTTCCATTGACTTCTATTGTTTTTATGATGCATGAGCTAATAATATTTTCTAACCTAACTCCAAAACCAAGCTTTATAGAAAACTTTTTGCGACATTATTTAATGTTTATTGAGCAATTTACATTAGAGGAAATGTAAAAGGAACCACAATGAAAAACCTGACTAGAATCATCACAAAGAATTTTCATAGACAACTAGCAAATAAAAATCCTTTCAATATAAGTTTATGTAGGCTTAAATTAATCATAAAAGTACACTAAATAAATGCATCATAAATGAATATACTAAATGAATAAATTAAAAATAAATACACTAAATTAAATGTAGAACTTGTTTGCCAGATAAACACTTCCATAATAGCTTTCATCATCACATGATCTTGCAGGGAAAAAAATAATGGTCTATTTATCAAAATAACAATGAATGATGAAAAATGTTATGCAACAGTGTTTTTCAGTCAATCATACAAACCAATACCGCTATTACTCAATTTCATATATATGCTCTTAGAAAATACAAAGCGCTTGCCTATAAGGAGAATTCCTGAAATAGAACTAAACATTCAAAGGAAACACTATGTTCATTTATGTTTGTTTGTTTGTATTACAATAACTGCTGTTATAAAACCTTGTAATGAATGAAAATCTTAATATGCCTGCAATTTTCAATCTGCACAATCTGTTTATGTTATTGCATGTTTGGCCAGCATCCTGTTCATGTCAAACTAAAAGATCAGAGAAAAAGAGTGGGATGAACCGGTCCAAATGTAACATTTGGGCTGATCTAGTTGAAATTTTCTGAGAATTGTTAATCTCTTATTATGCTACATTAAAAAAAAAAAAAGTAAGCAGTGGATATGTCATATTGTATTGATTTATTTTATGATCACATGCTCAAACACAGCAAAACACGCACACTGTCACATTCTATTTACAATTTATACAATACTATTAGTTCACTGCAAAATTTACTGTATGTAGACGCTATATAATACTTACTTATAATCTAGCAACCTATTCTATATTCATATTCAGTTACTAATGACATACATGTTTCATCTGTATGGGTGTGCCATTAAAATGCATTCATTTACAGCTGAGTCAGGAAGTGGTTTGCACACCTCCTGTTACCACACTGGCTACACAGGTTTACAGTGTCTTGTTTACTCTGCTACAGATCTCAATTCCCAGTATTAACCAATCCAATCTATCATAAGTCTTTAATAAAAGTGGCACACTGGAGCACAGCATGAGTGTTAGTGATGATGGAGCCAGGTGGATACTGATAGCTGAGTCTGAGTCTTCTGACATTTGTCCCAAAGTCTCTCTAATCCTCAACCAAGTCACACTATGAGAAAACTCATCATTTAATCTCTGCTGCCGGAAATAACTGTGACCTCACTGCAGAACCTTAAATTATCTGGTAAAAAATAAATAAATAAATAAATAAGTAATATATACACACACACACACATACACACACATACACATATGATGATGGTTTCATTCTATTGGTAACATTTGCACTTTATTTGTTCACTGTTAATTTATATTTGTTCATAACACACTACTACTGATTATTTATATAACAAAAAGTAAAATTAAGTTAAAAATGTATATGTAAAATGAACACTGACCAAGAATAATAAATGCTGTAAAAGTATTTTTAATTATTAATTCTTGATTCCTAATTACCTAAACCTTATTATAAAGTGTTACTGGGTAAAATGACTGTGATTACATTATAAATGACTTTAAATTTTAAATATTAAATTTGAGGTGCCTTACTGGGTTTGGGATGGTTGAAAATCTAAAGCTGAATTATAGTCCTTTAAAACATGCATGCATCAGCTAAAATTTGCACCAGTGCATCTGTACAATATAAGAAAATGCAATTTCCCTTTATTGGTTGAGGATTTTTTTTTAAAACCCTGGTCTTAGATACAGCCAGAGTCTAACCAATCAGTAAGAAAAGCAAAGCTGGGTGCATCCATGGGTGCTGATAAATCCAAAGAACCTCTCTTCCACCACTTCCACTTTTCTCTGAAAACCAAACCTGACTGGACAAGTAGAGGCCCTGCAGGCAGACAATGAGTTTTTATGTGTTTGGACAGTCCTCTGTCCTCTAAGAAAATCACTGTATCCTGGTGTTGCATTGGGTGGAATGAGAGAGAGAGAGAGAGAGAGAGAGAGAGAAGAGAAAATGTGCCATTATACAAGGTCTGTTTGTGATCAATGTGATGCAACAGCACTATTTATGCATAGGACCTGGTGAGATTCAAAATGTAATTTTTGCTTGAACAAAAGACAGAAAATGCCCACATGCCTCCAAAACTGATTAACAAACTCTGCAGTTATAAGTATTGTTTTCTCAAAGTGATCTGGGTTTTTTCAGCTGTACACATGTGGTGGTGTCAGAATAACAGAATGCCAAACTGATTCAGAATGTCATAAGACAAAGAATATCTCTGATTCACATATAAACATTCATCAACGCACACATCAGATATGGTAAGCGGAAGCCCAAACGTGTTTGCTTGACATGTGCGAGACTCATTCTCGTGTGTTACGCAGCACATTTGAGCTTCTGGAAGAGGATTGTTCTCGCACGTGAAGCAAATTCGGTTGAGCTTCTGTTTATGCTTGCTGATCAGTGTTTATATGTGAATAAAAGTCTAAATTCAATCTGTTCATCATATAAATCCATCGAGTCTCTTCAGAAAATTTGGACTAAATCACTCAATTCACATAGATTAGTTTTACGATTTCTTTATAGACTTTTTGAACCTTCAAAGTTTTAGTTGCATTGGTTGGGAAAACTCACCATTGGCTGTTGTGTCACTCACGTTGTGCACATATTGCGGGGCGGAGCTATGTAATCAGCAGAGTTGCATATCTCATCCTGTTGACTTCTCATGCAACATCGATGCACTGTATGCTGATCAGCCTGTTGGTGCTGTTTTTCCCAGTCTTGTCTCGTCCCAGGCCCAGTAAAGCAACTCTGAGTGACCATTCACCTGATCTCAGCCTGAATTATTCCATCCAACACACACACACACAGACACATATGGATGGACAGAAAGCTCTCAGATTTCATCAAAAAGATCTTCATTTGTGTTCCGAAGATGAACGAAGTCTTACAGGTGTGGAACGACATGAGGGTGAGAAATTAATGACAGAATTTTCATTTTTGGGTGAACTAACCCTTTAAAGGGGTGGTTCATTGCGATTTCACTTTTTTAACTTTAATTAGTGTGTAATGTTGCTGCTTGAGCATAAACAGTATCTGCAAAGTTAAGACGCTCAAAGTTCACTGCAAACTGAGATATTGTCTTTTAAAGTATTCTCTGTTTAAGGACTACAACAAACGACTGGTAGGGACTACAATGATCTTATTCCCGGGTTGGTGACATCACTAACCCTAGAATTTACATAAACCCCGCCCCCGAGAATACGCAACAAAGGGGGTGAGGCCATATTACTGCATTACACATAACACAAATGCAATAGCATGTCATAAAAAACAAGATGACAAAATGACAAGTTATAACCGTAATCTGCTACATAAATTAATCAACTAACCGTTCAGAAGCATCCTGTTGCATTCAAAATGTCACTTCTTCTTGAGTCTCTTGTCCAGCTCCGTTTTGAACATAAAAGGCTGAACAGTTTCTTACATTTTCAGTGAGTCTGCATGAGGTAATGTGAGGCGCTGCTAAGTGCTAACATGAGCTCCTGAAACTCCGGCCCCTTTTGAGCACAGCAGCTCATTTGCATTTAAAGGGACACACACACACAAAAAAAAACTGAGCGTTTTTGCTCACCCTCAAAAAGTTTAACATGCTATAAAAAAAAAAAGATCTGTGGGGTATTTTGAGCTAAAACTTCACATACACACTCTGGGGACATCAGAGACTTATTTTACATCTTGTAAAAGTAGCATTATATGACCCCTTTAATTATTTTTGGGGTTAAACATGTTAATCTCTTGCATTTCAGAATGGTAATTAATATACATACAAGAAAACCCAACTTTTGTGTGTGTGTGTGTGTGTGTGTGTGTGTGTGTGTGTGTGTTGGGTTTCCATGTTTTATTGGGACATTCCATAGACATAATGAGTTTTATACTGTACAAACTGTACATTATATCCCCTAACCCTTTACCTAACCCTAAACCTACCCAAAAACCTACCTATCACAGGAAACTTTCTGCATTTTTACATTTTCAAAAAACATCACTTGATTCACTCGAATCAAACTGTTTTCCTCATGGGGGACCAAAAATGTCTTTGTGGGGACGTTTTTTTTTTTTTGTCCCCATGGCATAGGACCACACACACACATCTATTTATAGCTACTCACTGTTTTTGGTCATGACCCAAGAGTATCCAACATGGGAACATGCTGCAGACAAAATATTTATAATTTAAAGATATGATTCATTATACTTAAATTGTAAACAAAGTCAAACTTTAATCGTGACTGGGATTTACTGTTCTTGTATTGTGACAAAAGCCTCTGAACATTTTAGGTTCAAGCCAGGCAGAGACATTGTCCTTAAATTTTAATGAAAGCTGAGTGAATGCTTATGACAAAAAATGTTACGATAAAATCCCCAACATCTCTTTTGGAAAAACTCTAATCTATAATTCATTACTCTAAACCCAGAGATTCACAAATGGGAGAGGCTTCCAAACTTGCTGAGCGATCAAGGTAAAGGGATGGGGAGGGATAGAGCTGACCCTTAAGGGATTCGAGGGTTGCTATGAGCTTTGCTGTTCTACATGCTCATATCCATTATGCTGTAGGAACACAACAGACATAATAGCACTTCCTCTTAAGCACTGTAATAGAGGAAGTGTGAGCCAAGTGATCACTATATCACAAAAGTCTGACACCACTTGCAAGAAGCAAGAACATCTGACCTTTTGAACAAAACAGTTCACATGCTCAGTGTTACAAATATACTTATTTGATTAGTGACTTAGAAATAGTGCAGAATTGTATACATTAAATAATAATAAACAAACAAACAAAAAAGTTATTTTCCACCATGTTTCATTTAAATCAGATTTCAATGTGGTCTCAGACTTTTGGACATCAGCATTTACATACAGTACTCTATATTTACATGTACATACACTCTGTATATCAGTCCAATCGTTATGTATGCCGCAGTGATGGTTAAAAATAATTAATAGAAATGAGAATCCTTTGGGGCCAAACTTTAGTTGGGATTTGCTGCCTCAGCATCTGAACTTCAGTGACAGCCATGAGTTTCAGCCTCGTGTTTAGCACATCATCAATTATAAACAGTGTGGGGTAATCATGAGGGACATTTTAATACGAAACAACGTTTTAAAAAAAACTTTGTTCTTGGCCAAAAGTTGCTGTATTTTTAATCATCTGTTATGTAAAAAGATGAAACCAACTCATGGGAGAAGCAGAGAGCAGATGACAAGGTGTTTTGGACCTCAAAATGAATGAAAAAAGAGAGAAAGAGAGATAAGCCAATCAACAGATGGGTGGAAAAACAGATCATGCAACAGATGGACAGACATATCACACTGCTGGTATAAGCATGAAGATACTACATGGTTAAAACTCTCTCGAAATGCACAACCGCAGTTGCATTCCTACATTGCCTTATCTGACAGCACTGAGCTCCAGCCATTTTCTCAGGAAACTGGCCAGTCTCTGATAAGATTAATTCCCATGAGCCAGTCCAAACAGGCTTTTGGCTTGGGCCTCCACACCAAGAACATCATCCAAAACAGGGCAGATTAAAATTCACAAGCCTGCAAACATATGCTAACATAACCTGCCAAGTCAGACGGGCTTTTATTGGACACATACAAGTGGCACATACAAGCCCAGACAGAATTTTAAAATAAAAATGTGCCGATAAATGAGATAATTAGGCTGTTTCCAAGATATCATAACTACACGGTCTCTTATTTCTTGTGAACGGCCAAACATTTCCCATCCTCCACATGCGCTAGATGAGTACGCACTAATTTCCAAGTACAGTATACAATCTAATACCCGAATTAGCTCCAGTGTTAAATGAACTGCAGAACACAACAGTCCTAAGGCCTGCTGATGAAAATACCACTATATAAGTAAGTAGTCACGCCAAGTTCTCTATGACTCATAAAAACACATCTAGGGTTATTACAGATCTGACTTCATTGAAGCATAATTATGTTTTTTGACGAACATGGCTGACTTCTTGCTATAGAAATGTAACCATGGAAACTGAGTGAATCTGTGTTGAGGGGCATTGAGTGTCCAGCTTCCCATGGTGAGAGCTGAGGCATGCTGGGTAGCGGGTTTTGTTCCGACATTGCTAGTGAGGAACTGCCCACTCATTCTACTATAGCTCAAACTTCTGCTAGATACAGCAGCATATTTGTTGCTAATGCAAATGGGTGAGGACATTTTTATGAAAACTGGATATGCACAAACTGAGTAGACTAATTTGATGGTATATGTAATATGGAGTGCTATTCTGTATGAAGTTGTTAGAGGAAGATCACAAGAGTCAGTGCTGCCACCTAGTGTACAATAATATAAACCTGCATGCATCCTAGCATGTTTAGCTATTAAAGGGATAGCTCACACCAAAATGAAAATTCTGTCATCATTTACTCACCCTCAGGTTGTTCCAAACCTGTATAAGTTTCTTAGTTCTGCCGTACATAAAGATATTTGGAAGAATTTTTGTAACCAAACAAATCTCGCCCCCCATTGACTACCATAGTTTTTATTTTTCCTACTATGATAGTAAATGGGGGGCGAGATCTGCTTGGTTATAAACATTCTTCCAAATATCTTCCTTTGCATTCAGCAGAACAAAGAAATTTATACAGGTTTGAAACAACTTGAGGGGGAGTAAATGATGACAGAATTTTCATTTTTGGGTGAACTATCACTTTAAATAAAGGAGTGTATTTGCTTTCAGTGGTCAATAAATCAGTATTTTATCACATACGGGCAATATTTCTATGTGATGAAAATAGTTGGTCTGTCTGTGTGTATTGTAAGTTGCTTAAAATGAAAAGTTTTATGTAAGGTAAACTCATTTTGACTTGGTTTCAATGTTGGTATGCTAAAAACTGTGTGATATTTAACCAGTAAGTTTTCAGAGAGACAAAACTACAAAGTTTGCTCTCTCTCAGGTGAGGTTGCTGGCCCATTTTGTGGAAGAATTGCGGAGTGGAACTGCAGAGATGGGAAAATGCAGCCTCATCACATTTCCCCGCTCTGCTAGGGAAGATGCGACTAATTAAACTGACTCCAGATCAGTCACCATGACAAAACGTCTCAGGTGGGCTGACCCAGTTTTTCTTCCAGCAAGTACACTATTATACACATCAGGGAAACCCCATCAACAAACAATCACACAAACACAATATTGTAGGCCTAAGAATCCCAGATCACACTACCATGGATGCAAAACAACTCTTTCACTATTTTATGTGAGGTCACTTAGGCTGCAAAAGGCTGTTGTCAGAAGTCATAAGCTCTCTTACGAGTTTTGAATTTGAATGCATAGTTTCATAATAACTTATAAGCTGGAAGATTCACATTCACAGCTTTCACAAGTATCTATCACTGAGCATTTCATTGTTTAAATCAAATAGTTTCATTAATAGCCTAAAGGAAGTTGTGGATCACCAGTTAGACTGGTTTAAGTGGGTGGCATTTCTTATAACATGAACAAAAGCTGATGAGAAACCTGATAACCTAAAATCACGTTATCCCCATTCTGATCATTCCTAAACCTGTTTTTCATGTATTTTAGACACTTTCAGTATTTTGTTTGTCTGCTTTCTGCGTCTTTTCTAGGTTTTAAAGTATATCTTCTGCTTATTGAAATGCACTTATTTTATACAGTTTAATTCATTTGATACCTCTATCAGTCACTAAGAAGTAGGTGAATTAATTTGAAGAAAAACAGAATATCTTACATAAAATGTATAATAAATAAAGAACAAAAATGTTTTAAAGAATGTCAAAAGTTTTATTTTCAAACCTATTAGTAGAATTCAGTGAAATTTTTGTGCATTGTCACTGTGAACCTATAGATAATCCTCACATTCCTAAAACAAGTTTATAATCCCATCAAACAACTCCAATGTGCTTTTACACATATATTGCACAAAATAACACATTAATACAATGATTAAGATTGAAACATGAATACTATATTGACATATTTTTTCATATAATATGTCAGAAAATCTTGAATAGACTGGAACTTCAAAGTAAAAACTGGCTACAATGTAGGAATGAGGTAAATCCTCAGGGTGCACGAACCCAAACTTCATTGTGTCTGTTGATCAAATCCCATGGTGCGTCATAGCCAGCTGCATCAAACCTGTTTTCAATAAACTCCTTTCCTGCAGCCCTGAGGTCTTCTCTAAGCTGCTGCACATTCTCTAAGGCGTCTTCATCAGAAGCCATACCACCAAACGACCTGTAATGCCCAGCAAAGACATAATATTTAAATGAGAAACAGTAAATGAACTGTTTTTGACTGTCATTCTTTACTGAAATGACTAACCTGACATAGACAGTCCCAGCTGGTACAACTGTTTTTCTGATGGTCGTATCGTTGGGTTCAGGGATGTCTGTGTCAGACTGAAAGACGGAAATGGACACCTGTCTCTCCCCCGTTCCATCAGCTTCCTTCACTGACACCAGCACAGGCCTGGTCATAGCAATCTCTTTATCTGAGAAGTAAAATTACAGTCAAATAAATGAGTGAAAATTAACAACGACTTGCTTTCTCCATCAAAACCATAAGTTTGGTGAAGCTTACTTACTCGCACTGTTTTGCCCTTGATTGAAATAATACAGTTTCCAAAATCCCTCCTTTATATCACTCTGGCTGGTACTCGCAATATCAGTGGTAATCCAGTAGCTCATGTCGTAGTTGCGCTCCTCAAATCCCTTTTTATTTACACAATGATAGAACTTTTTATATATAACAAACCAAATTTAAAGTATTCCAAATTTAAAAAAAAAAGAAAAAAGTCGTAGACCTACCTGATTTTCATTTACCAGAGTGTACACGGGACACTCATATCCACGACAAAACCGGGGTGCTTCCCAACATTCTGTATATGGGAAACATATAAGTCCAACCAGGAGACACAGAGCTGGTAGAGTCCTCGCCATTGCACTGCAAGATGACGGATATTGTCACAGGTTGTTTGTGTACTGTGCTCTTGTGTCATCCAGTAGACACACCCCTCATCATTTCATGGAATTCTCCCTCCCTTTGCCACTAAACTACCATCTAGTATGACACCAAGAAAACAATTAACCTGCTACACTTGCATGAATTTCTTTCTTCCATGAAAAATAAAGAGGAAAGAACAGTAGTTTTCCACGCAATTACATAGGATAGGACACAAAAATTATGCAAATGCACCAGAAAAGCAATATAAAGCACAATGACAGATTTAGTGAATAATGACTTGCATTTGTGTTTTCAAACTCAGCTGCACTGATCTATTAACTATCACCATTGTGTCCTTGAGCAAGGCACTTCATCATTAGTAACTCCAGTATTAAGTGTACTGTAAATTACTTTGATTAAAAGTGTCAGTTAAATGACTAATGAGTAATTTTTAATTTGACTAAACTTGCAAAGTTAGGGCCTGCTTAAAGGTGTCAGCAGGAATCACCAGAGTTATATAACTGAAGGAAACGTTTCTCATAAATAATTTGTCTCTTTAATTCAAAATAAAACTGGTAGGATGAACAGGAGCTCAACCGGCGCAAGCCTTTAATTCACTTGAAGGTGATCCATGCGGAGCTCTTCCAGCACTAATCATAAAACAAAAGCAGAATTATAAAGGAAATAGCCCAGCACAGTTAAGACCACATAACCCTCCATAAATGTATCAGCTTAAGGTTGTTAATCATAAGCTTTAATGACGTTTAAATGGTTGCTGCGGCTCAGGTGAGATGTCTAAATCTTTTTCATTTTCACCGTTAGATGAAGCTTTACAAGAAATAGATGTTCAAAATGTGCAATTTATTAACCAGGTTATAAAAGTTTGTGTGAGGTATAATAAGGTATCAGAAATTGCCCTTAAATAGACACCTCTCCGTCCAAAATCAATTCATCTGAACAATTTGAGATGACTCTGACCTACATCTTAGACAAAACCTAAAGCAAGTCATTTTCCAAAACAGTGTTATGTTTTGTAAACTGACCCCTGTGTTGTGACACACATATAGATCTTCGTAGCTCCATGTCATTACAAACTGTTCATCCCAAAGTGCTCTTAAGTGTTTTTTCTTGCTTGTGAACAAAACCCAGTTCCAGTGTGCACTAGATTAAAAATTAAGTATTTCATTCATTCATTCATTCATTCATTCATGTCTTCTGATCCACCTCTTGATTATGATTGATTGTATTTTAATCGAACAATGGCTTATAATGACTATGAATAATAATAATAATGATAATAATAATAATAATAAGTATTATTATTATTATTATTATTTAATAATAATTAAATATTAAATTATTTTAATAATTATAGAAATATTCTAATTTTATAATTAAGAGGTAGAATAAATAAATAAATAAATAAATAAATAAATAAATAAATAAATAAATAAATAAATAAACAATCAATCAATCAATCAGCCTTTAGGGCCACTCATCCAGTCTGATATTTTTTTAAATGTATTATAAATAAATAGATAAATAGTCAGCCTACAGTCTGATATTAATTTTAAATGTATTATTATTACTATTATATTAAATAATTAAGATAAATAAATAAATAAATAAATAAATAATCAGCCTTTAGGGCCATCCCAGTCTGATATATTTTTTAAATGTATTACAAATAAATAAACAAATAAATAAATATTCAGCCTTTAGGGCCATCCTTACAGTCTGATATTAATTTTAAATGTATTATTATTATTATTATATTAAATAATTAAGATAAATAAATAAATAAATAAATAAATAAATAAATAATCAGCCTTTAGGGCCATCCCTTCAGTCTGATGTTTTTTTTTTAAATGTATTATAAATAAATAAATAAATAAATAAATAAATAAATAAATAGTCAGCCTTTAGGGCCATCCCTACAGTCTGATATTTATTTTAAATTTATTATTATTATTATTATATTAAATAATTAAGAGATAAATAAATAAATAGTCAGCCTTTAGGGCCATCCCTACAGTCTAATATTTATTTTAAATGTATTATTATTATTATGCTAAATTTGCACATCTAAACTATGTATTCAAATGGTGAACTTGATGTAGAGGGCACCACCACCAGGTGGCGCCCAATAACAAAAAGTTATCTGTCTCCAAAAGAAGGGGGCGTGTGACGGAACAGAAAGAGAGAGGGAGAGAGAGAAAAATCACAACTCAGCCAGTCGAGCAATTTGAGAGGCTGCTGTCACGCACCCTGAGCATAGAAGCGACCAGCCGTGCGCCTTCCTTATGCGCGCGGACAGCAGGCACGGGTTCAGCACCGCACTGAGCTGGACAGGATGCTGACGGATAGATGGAAACAGACCAGACATAGAGACAGAGGGTCCACCCGTACAGCAAGTGCGTAAAGGGGAGAAGTATTTGCCGGTACTCTAGGGCTGCATCCCTGTCTTTAGAGGGGACAGCATGGGCAGAACTGTTATCCTAAAAATGCTAGTCACAAAAATTCGATCCTAAACAAGGGGGAATTCGCGGAAAAGTGCCAACGAAGGATTTGACTGGCTTGTCGGTGATTTGTTTTATAGCCTAGCACTTTGATAAGTTGCTCGGGAGAATGGAAAAGCCCATCCAGCCTCAGCTGCAGTCGAGCATATCCAAGAGCGCAGAAGGTCCCTCAGAGGATCTCTCCAAACTTACGGATGAGGAGCTTCTGAAATGGAGCAAGGAGGAGCTGGTTCGCCGGCTGCGCAAAGCCGAAACCGAGAAGATGAGCGTTATAGTGGACCACAGCAATCTCATCCGAGAGGTGAACCGCAGGCTGCAGCAGCACCTCAACGAGATACGAGGACTGAAGGTAAGGCAAGCCTGGGTTCAGGTTACAGTGTGTAGGCGAATTGGAATGGCGATCGCATTAACTCTTCCATATCATTTTGGTACTACTAAAAAAGGTCCGTGTATTGTAATTAATTATTCATATGTTTTTTTTTTTTTTTTAATAAAATAATTATTTTTTAAAAAAGAGTCACGTGGCCTTTACAGGTCCAATTTTACACATTTCCACGTGGCCTTTTAGCATGTTTAGCATGTTGTGCAGCTTTAAATAGTTTTTTTTTTCCTCTAAGATTTAGCTCCTCGCACATGCGTTCTGTGTCTGTGATGGGCATAAATGTTCCCCAGGGTAAAATGCCTCTTAAATGTAATTTTCTCATAGAACATTAGGGTACATGCCAACATAACCATATATATATAGTGATGCCAGCATTGTACTTCAGCATTGTACTTCACAAACTTGCTCTGCTAAGACATCAGTGTTGAGTCATAGATTTTTATTGTTCCAGGATGTGAATCAGAAGCTTCAAGAAGACAACCAGGAGCTGCGGGACCTTTGCTGCTTTCTGGATGACGACCGGCAAAAAGGAAAGAAGGTGTCGAGGGAGTGGCAGCGTTTGGGCCGCTACAGCGCAGGGATCATGCGTAAGGAGGTGACTCTGTACCTGCAGAAGCTGAAAGAGCTGGAGCAGAGGCAGGAGGAAGTAGTGAGGGAGAACCTTGAACTGAGAGAGCTGTGCCTTATGCTGGATGAGGAGAAGGGCTCTGGAGGCACTGGCAGGTCAGCAGGTACCGGGGGACCAGCCGGATGCAGGAATTCAATCGATAGCCAGAGCAGCCTGTCTCACGCCAGCGGTCCTGGGCCTGGCCTACTAAGGGATGTAGGTGACGGGAGCAGTACCTCCAGCGCGGGCAGCACCGACAGCCCTGACCATCTCACACATAAGCAGCAGCTGTTGGGTGGCCCGGTTGGAGGCAGTCCTGACCACCTACATAAGCCAGGCTCAGGGGAGGAGGCACCGGGTCCTGAGCATGCAAGCCGCAGACATAGCACCAGCCAGGAGTACACAGCACACACCTATCCCCAAGTGTGCCGGTCTCGCTGTGGGTCCTTCTCCAGTCCAGATCATAAGGGCCTACGGGGTCTCAGTCCAGAGAAACTTGGCAAGAGCCTGTCGAGAGGCAGTCCAGAGCAGTTCTCAAAACACTTGCTGGTGTCCTCTCAGCCACCTGGCAGCCCAGACCTTTTCCAGAAGCACAGGGCTAGCATGGGTAGTATGTGTGGGAGTCCAGAGCCCAAACAGATTCTATCAGGGACACCGGAGCACCTACAGAAGGGACGTGTCATATCTGGGAGCCCAGAGTTGTCGAGGCATCAACACAGCAAGTTTGGCAGCACTGGCCGAGAGGTGGCACAGAAGCGGCCGGGCGTAGAGGAGATGTCCCCTCATCACCGGAGCATCTATAGCGGTATGAATGGTGGGTCCGACTGGAGCCTGCTGTAGCACCCACAGAGAGATATGGAGTCCCATTTGAATGCACATGCAGAAGGGATGGTCATCCTTCATTCTGGAGCCAGCAAAGCCCCAATTCCCAGCCAGGCACTAAACCATCCCATTCAGCCAGCCATGATCTGCATTTAGTCTAGTTTTACTTTTTTCTCAGTTCAGGAAAGGCAATGGCCAGATAGAGCAGGGGCTTTAGTGTCTGGCTAGAGCAGAACATCTCATCTCTGGTAAAGGTCGGTGGTGTCCAGTCTTGGTCCTCTTGGGCCATGATTTTAACAGGCTTTAACTGCCTCCTATCAATCAGCCTCTGTACCTGTGCCTCCGAAGCCATTTTTTTATGCTCTGGAACCCAGCTGAGGGAACACTGTAATCAATCAATCAATCAATCAAAGACCAAAATGCTCAGAGGCCCAACAAAAGCCAGAAGACAGTGCTGCCCAGCAGGACCAGGAGTGGACACCATTGTATTTGCCATATGCACGCAGGTGAGTAGAGTGGCAAAGTGGATGAGTCAGCAGCACTTGAGAAGGAGCAGTGTTGAGAAAAGGCCCATTCTTCTTATCTACCCTTTTCTTATGTTGCCATAAGTATATATATATATATATATATATATATATATAAACTTTGCTTTTCTATATTAATATTCAGCTTTAATTCTACTTTCTTGCATCCAAATTGAAATTGCAATTCTGCATCCTGTTTGCCATCGCAATTCAAATTCAGAATTTGAATTGGGATTTTAAATGCATTCTCATTTAAATTCTGAATGGTACCCACCTTAGTGCTTAAGCTGAATGCTGCAACCCACAAATGCTCTTGTAATACACACACAAACATATACATACAGTGTATGTACATGTTACTTACCCAAAATGCAGTTTCAGCTCCGAACGTAAGTCTCATGTACCCAGCAGACGGCTCATAAACACCTCAGCAGAGGTAAAAACATTCTTGCACACGTTCATGCTCGCACACACACACTCACAAGCACATACACTCACACACGCACACACAGATCTCAGCTGGCTGTTGTCACTCTTTTTCATTTTTGTAGAATCAACTTGGTGATGTTGCTCGTAGTTTCTGTGGGATTTATTTTCGAGTTTTGAAAATTCAAAATTTGTATGCAGTATACGAACTGTGAAGTCTGTTTTACACACAAAAAAGGCACACATTCACACACACATTCAAAACAGAACTTTTATCAGTTAATGCAGTCCTTGAGAATCAAACCCATGGCTTTGGCTGTTAGCGTCATGCCTTCCTGTTTGAGCTACCTTATACCATCTAAGGTATCGCATCCTATCAGAGTTACACTTTACTACATTACTTGGATACAAAGAAAAACACTGTGTGAATCCTCATGGTGTGAATCATAAATTTAACACGGATGTGCTTTAAATAGATAGTTAATAGCTTTGTGAGCAGATGCTGACATATCACAAAAGCTGCAGTGTACATTATTGGAGGACAAACCATGTGAATGTGTGCAGAACAAAAGGGAGGAATATCAGAGTCTCCTCCTGATGTGTAGCATTCTCTCCAACTATATTCTGCTAATGATTTCTTGGAGGAGAAAAGTGCTGAGCTGTGCAGCTTGCCAAGGCCATGGGACACTACCTGAAGCTGTTTGCTGTTTACCTTGTGCTGCATTTAATAGGAAAATAACAGCTGCTAATTAACACCTGAGTTCACTGACCTAAATGGATGCTCTGAGGATCTCAAACTAAAAACGGCACTGCATGAAGGATGGTTCTAAATGTGACATTTTGATTTATAGATTGTACAATAGCTTGGCAATAGAATTATTGAAGTATCCTGCCTGGCAGATGGATGGTTGATTTAGAAGCTACATTTACCTTATTTCCTGTGGTTTGTTTCCGCTCTGAGTGCACAAAGGCCTTATATACAAGCTTGGTACCAGACAGCCTGTACTGAAATCCATCCTGCTGCTGATTGACACCACCAGCTAACAGAGAGAGAATAAGCTATTGTATGCTCTCTTTTTCTCTTTCCCTCCTTTCAATTATTCGCTGTTCTTGTGTTCTTTCATTATCTCAAAATTCTCTTTTCCTAATAATGCAGATCCAATTAATTTTTTCCACTGATGCTCTGGGTTGGTGCATATCCTCACTTTTTCTTACTGCTCCAGATCTTTCAAAACATTTCAGTAGAGACTCACAATCCCCATTGTGTCTAATTAGTCATAAATACACATTTAAAAATTATTTGGTTGAGTAAAAAAACACTTTTCATGGAACTTGTTCTTTACCAAAACCACATGCTCACATTCTGAGCAGGGAATTACAGTTTATCCCTGTTGACCGTGGCTAGCCAGCCTGGATTATCCCTTAAGAAGGTTTTGACGGTCAGATTTCTCTTTTTCTCCTCCCTTGCTGGGGTGTGTCCTGCAGTCAACAGTAACTCTGATGTTTTTGGCTTTGACTGAACCAGCCTATCTATACATGAAATGAGGTGGTCTATATCTATACATTCAGAGAGGTTCTGGTGTAGGCCACTTGTTGGCACCATCATATTCTGTGAATTACAGAAAAAATCTAATTCAAAAGTGGTGCAGTTCAAACACAGAGCTACATAAAACACTGCCATTCTGTTTACAGATTTCTGAAAACTCTTTATATGCAAAGTCTGGTTTGTCACTCTGTCAAGAGTTGGGATAAAAGCAGAAATGAAACAATGTTATTTCCCTTAGTGCATTTTCTAATGATCTTTTGATTACTAGGGATAATGAACTTATAATATCAGTAATATAACAGCTGCAAGCAGTCTGATTTAAGAGAATTAAAATTTTAAATTTTTAAAGAGAAACTTTAAATGTTCTGTGAAGGAAAACGTCAAGCAAAGTATTCAGGTTTTAACACTTACATGTAAAGGCAGTGCAGCAGCAGCATCTTGACAAATAATAAAATCTCATAAGAACCATAATTGCCTTTTTATAAACTTACTTGCATTACATTTTAAAACGGCCCAACCTGGTGATCTCTCCAACAGAGGACATTGCATTTGACCTTGACTGACCTCTCGCTAAATATAGCTCTACAACCTGTAGTTATCCTGTAAATCTGCTTCATTTGGGGTCTCCGCCTAAGTGTTCCTCAGGGCCCGATGTTGAGAAATCATACTGTCCATCAATCAGACCGTCCGTTGATGCTATGTGTAAATAATGAATAATGCTGTAGCTCAGCTGCATTTGCATTGGTAATGTGACACAGAACAAGCACTGCTGGCTGTTCACGCTTCACGCTTTGTGGGCTTTCGTCGTAGTTCCAGGCTGATGTGGTGGTACAAGGCTTGAGCTCTTTGCAGTAATTTAATTTGCAATCTGAGGAATACATTTCTAATTGCTCGCCTTGACATTTAAGTTGAATTTAATTTCTTTTCCTTTCATTTCTCAAGAGATAAAGGCCCTGGCGATCGCGGCTGGCATCAGACGGCTGTTTTTTGCTCTCTTGCTGGGGAGCCAGGGGTTGTGTAACAGTTAGGAAACAGTTCTCAGAAGCCTGGTACTAAATTAAATCTACTCAGCTCTTTGTGACCTGGCCAATGACTGATCTTGAATGCTCAGCCATAATTAATGACTGTCTGCTTTTTTTATGGTTTAATGAACAATTCTAATCCCGCTAAGCTGTGTCCTAAACAGACAGCAATTTAGCCGCCCTGTGATCGCCGTGTGCGGTTGCTAATTCCATAATCTATTCGTTGTCATGCAGACTGTCATGCAGTAATTCCTACGTACTGCGCACTGTGTAGGAAATGAAGCTGATGAGACGAGTTCTTGGGGTAAATAGGTGAACACGCTCGTAGAAGTGGAGAGCTACAATGTTTATCGATCCCTCATTAGTGCACGAGTGAGCAATTGATTCAGGCTTTCTGCTACTGCAACGGGGAGGAGAAACACTGAATTTAAGATATGCGGATTACATTGTGGAAAAATTTTTAGTTTGAGATAAATGCAGCATTGACCGACACATCATTTTAGTAGTAGTAAAGTAGTAAAAAAGTAGTAAAAAACTTTCAGTAACTCCGAATAAAAGGGTGAACAAGTGCAAGGTTTAAAAACTATATCTATAAGTAAGTCACTGAAATATCTGAATTTATCACTGCATGTGAATAAAAACTAGACTCTATATTACTATAGCCATCCACTTGATAGTCATTGTTTAGAATCAGGACACATATAGACATACTTCCATGTCAAGTCAACATCAAATATGTCCCTTTAAAATGAGCAAAATATTGTACCGTACCAGACAAAAATGTTAAAAACTGATATTTTGATCATGATAGGGACTTTATTTGTTCAGGATAAGGACAAAATTGACAAAAAGTCAATCAAAGTTAATGTGTTAAGATAAAAATTTATTAGTATCCTTGGTCTTTTTGAGGGTGTAATTAGTGCCCCAATATTACCCACATCTAGAATTTTTAAACCTTTTTTCCAAATTAAGTGGTACATTTTTAAAATATTTTCACCCCGAGGAGAACCATTTGGACTTTAGGGGAACACGTTGTATGTGTAAGTTTTTATTTTGGCCTGGAAATAATGAATACTACAAGGAGGCTAAAAATATGGAAATATTAGAATCTGCAAGAAATATTTTACAGACCTTATTTGTAGGGTACCAACAACAAATAAGCAAGCTATGATCAAAATCGTGTCAAAATCATCCTGATCTGATATGACATGGTCTGAGCCATATATTCATGGTATCATACATCATCCAAAGTTCACCCAAAAATGAAAATTCTGTCATTAATTACTCACCCTCATGGTGTTCCAAACCCGTAAGTCCTTTGTTCATCTTCTGAACACAAATAAAGATATTTTTGATGAAATCCATGCGCTTTTTGTCCTTTGATAGACTGCAATGTTACTACCACTTTCAAGGCCCAAAAAGGTAGTAAAGACATCGTTAAAATAGTCCATGTGACTACAGTGGTTCAACCTTAATGTTATAAGGTGATGAAAATACTTTTTGTGCGCAAAAAGCAAAGGCTGGCTCAATATTGGCTGACGCTGTACATGTGAGCACCACAACGAATGCGTGTAATGCTGACGCAGGAGCCGGCCAATAAGGAGCCGGCGTTCTGACGTGGAACCCGGAAGTGCTGCACTGTGTTTACTATGTGAACAGCATAGTAGACTGACAAGAAAGAGAAGAAATTGTTAAATAAAGTCACAATAAATATAGTCACATGGACACATGGTCACATGGACTATTTTAACGAAGTCTTTACTACCTTTCTGGGCCTTGAAAGTGGTAATAACATTGCAGTCCATTAAAGGTTAGAAAGCTCTCAGATTTCATCAAAAATATCTTAACTTGTGTTCTGAAGATGAATGAAGATCTTACAGGTGTGGAACGACATGAGGGTGAGTAATTAACGACAGAATTTTCTTTTTTGGGTGAACTAACCCTTTAACACTAACAATGCTGAGTTCATGAGGGTTCAAAATGTATAAACTGACAAAATGTATACCTTGAATACAGAGTAACTCGCTTTGTATTAAAGTCTGCCAAATGCATAAATGAAACTGAAATGAGTGCTGAACTACTTTTTGTAAACCGCAGTGCACAGAGCAATGCTGCATTTGTTACCTTTAAAATACCTCCTCAGTTTCTAATAGTTTGGTACAGTATTTGCTGCTAGATTAATCATTTTGACATTATTCCTTTTTTTTTCTTCTTCAGTAGAGTATTGTTCACTTCCACAATGTCCTTTAGACAGGCTGCTAAAGCAACTTTTTTTTTTTTTGTCAATTTCCCCGAGATTGATCTTACTTATGCATTAATCTTGAGATCTGAAAGAAAAATGTAAACCAGTATTTTATGTAAACTCAAACTTACTGCTTACATCTGTTGTGCTATCCTAACAGAGGCCTCTGTAACAAAACAAAACAAAAAAAACAAACAAAAAACTGTATAAGACAGTCAGTGCCTTTGTTCAGGACACTTTGTCAGCTTCAATTCTTGGCTACTGCTGCCCATATCTTACAATAATAGTTTAATTAATCTCTGTGAAAATGATATACATTATTCATCTCAAATTATAGTCCTTGATCTCTCTCATTCTCTGGAATATGTTCAAGTTTGCCAACAAAAGCCTTGTGTTCCTAAAGGATCCCAGTGCCTTCTCTACCAATACTAGCCTCTGTGCTGCCCGGTAACATGGAGGATTATGTAAGATATTAGGAATTCGTGCTGAGAGGTCCACAGTCAGCCCTCTCTCTAACTAGAACCCCTGTTTATCTTCCTGCTGGCTCAAGGCGTAAGGTAGAAACCATTGATTGCTACCTCAGAAAGAGGGAACACAAGGGCTTGCAGTGGTCAGGGTCCCTGCAGAGCTTTTACCCAATTTACAGATCTCTTTCATGGGCTCATAGCCTGAAGGGTCACATTTAACCTACCATCATGTGTTCTAAAGAAGTAGAAGAAAAATACATGCAGACAGGGAGAGGTTTGCTTTCATTGGAAATGCTGTGAAAATGGGATGCTATTCTAGGAGAAATCAATGTCCAGTTAATGGGAAGGTGTTCACACACGTCTTTATGATAGTCTGTTGACCTTTGGCAGTGACATAAGAGTGTAGAAGTGTGGTTGTGTGTGGGTGTCAATTAGTGGTTCAAGTCACTGCAAGTGTAGGTATGTACAGTATGTTTTAAGAGATCACCCAAAAATATAATTCTGAAAATAAATGGAATGCAAAACAACAATGGACCCCACATTTAATATATTTACCCCATATTTACCCCATATTTTAATGCATTTAAGTAGTTCAAAAGTTTGGGTCAGTAAAAGGTTGTTTTTTTTTTTTTTTTGAAAGAAATTAATATGATGTTCTTTCCTGAAAAAAATGCATCACAGTTTCCGAAATTATATTAAGCTGCACAACTGTTTTAAACATTGATGATAATGAGCACCAAATCAGTATATTAGAGTGATTTCTGGAGGATCATGTGACACCGAAGACTGGAGTAATGGATACTGAAAATAGAGATAGGAATATCTCTAGAAATATAAATTTAAAATTGTAATAATATTTTACAATATTACTGTTTTTACTGCATTTTGATCAAATAAATGCAGCCTTGGTGAGCATAAGAATTTTCAAAAGCTTTCAAAAACGTAAAAAAAAAAAAAAAAAAAAAAATCTTATCGACCCCAAACTTTTCAACGGTAGTGTATATGCATTTTTATATTTTTCCATGCATTCCTTGGGAACTGAATCCATGACTTTGCTGTTGCTATTTCCATGCTCTGCTGAAAAAAAGAAATGCTCAGGAAGGGAAGGAAATAAGAGGAGGATATAAAATAAACATCAGTAGTAATGTATTAGCAAGCTGGGGCAGACTATACTGTCAACTCGAAACTGCATTATATATGATGACCTGCTAATGGATAAAACCCTTTCAGTTTTTAGTGTTAGCATGAATAGGCTACTATAGGTACAAGACAATGATGTCTAAAATACCTGGAGAAAGCTATTTGTTAGCATTCCCATTTATCTCAATGGCCAGCTACATGCTGAATATCCACTTTGTGTGTCACTGTATTAGCTCCGTTCCACTCTACTCTCATTAAATCTCATGGCCGTGTCACAGTGTCGGCATCTCCTCACACTGATGCTCAGGAAGGGCGACAATAGCGCGGTCAGGCAAGAGCGTTCAGTGCTTCACAAATCTCCACCTTCTCTCTGCCACACACTCAAAGCTAATCGAAGCACAGCAACACATTGTAAATTCTGGTGATCAATTTTAATGTCACACATATCTCCTGCAGCACTAGGTCTTTCCTCAGACCGGGGCTCCGGCCTTAAGCCCAGGTAAGCCTGTGCATTAATGCGGCGCTGATAGCAACTATCCAGGACTGTGACATGAAATATAGCAGACATGGCAAAATGTAGGCCCTTCCAAGAAATGGTACTGGTAAAACATCTACTCTAATATGAAATATCAGAATATAGACATCTAGAAAAAGATGCTTTTTTGGGTCCAAAATGTTTAACTAATCTGGAACCAGGCTAATTAGTTTAACCATTCTGGTTGATAAACTTCAGTTGAGCTAATTCAGCACCAAACTGACCAGCATAAACCTGCCTGGAGTAATAATATAAACTTTTTAGCAGGCATGCTAACATTAGCGTTTGTAGCAGCTAAGTGTGTTGGTAAAACTGTGAACTCCTAATATTTAAGAAATACTGTAGACAGTATTTTTATTTATTTATTTTTTTATTTTTTTAAAAAGTCAACCACTGTTGATTTAGGAAATATATGGACTTTATCACAGATATCTAACATGAGTTTTAATATGCATGTTTATGCTTATTGCTGACTGGAGGTTTTGTGTACTGTGGTATGGGCAGGAATAGACTGCTGTGCTATACAAGTGAAAAGTGAGAGATGGATTGAGACAGAGAATCAGGGAGAGAGGTGAAACTCTTTTTCATGGTGAAAGCGCTGCACTTTTGCTCTTGGCTCGTACAGCTGGGTCACATTTCTAAGCATAGGCAGAAAAAGACTGTAGGACGCTCATGTATCAGCTTCAGAAAGCTTTCAATGGTGAAAGAACACCAACTTTAACCTCTTGAAGCTATTACACCTTTTTTTCCTTTGAGTTGATCATGTTAATGCAGGACATGTTCAACTTGACTTTCAACAACTGAATCACAGAATAGATTAACACAACGACAAGAACAACTTTGACATACAAGGCCAAAAATGATAGTTCATCCAAAAATGAAAACTGTCTTTATGTACTTTCCCCTCATATCATTCCAAACATGAATGACTTTCTTTCCACTGTGGAACACAAAAGACATTTTAAAAAAATGTCTCAGTGATTTTTTTTGTTGTTGTTGTAAATACAATGAAAGTCAATAGGGTCCAAAAATGTTTCTGAGTAAATGATGACAATTTCACAGCAATGAGGTTAATATGTGGTTTCAGTGTAATAAAAGACTATACTAAAGGTCTTTCAGCCTTATTTAAGGTCTCTGTACTCAATGTGACGCAAGGGAGCAGTTCATTTCAGCTTGTGAGTCATATTACGCAACCATCCTGCGTTATGTGTGCAAAAAAGTTATAATACTGTATTCTTTTTTTTCCTTCTCCTCCTAGCACACTGCAGTTTGGCAAGGCCACACATTGTTTCCAATCTTTAGAAAACCCACTTAGATAAAAAATAAATCACTGTGATTCAACTACTTTTTTGAGTGGACAGCTATTTACACAAGTGCACACACATGTAAATAGCAGAAGCAATGGAAGCTGGAAGAGACTGGCTTTCACAGAAACACATAGCTCAGAGGCACAGACCCTTGCTTTCCATCTCTCCATCCACACACAGACAATAAAAAGAGCCTTTAGACAAAATGAAATTGGGCAACAGAGCCAGGTAATTGGTAAGGCCATTAAAATTAATGAAATTTATATGCAGATGAGAAGTAATACTCAGGGAGGAACCTCA
The DNA here is from genome assembly GCF_019924925.1 of Ctenopharyngodon idella. NCBI lineage: Eukaryota > Metazoa > Chordata > Actinopteri > Cypriniformes > Xenocyprididae > Ctenopharyngodon > Ctenopharyngodon idella. The sequence continues at coordinate 10,649,634 of NC_067232.1, read as the reverse complement.
AACCATGCAGTGCTCTCTGTGGGAGGAGGGCAGTGTGCAGGCAGCTAACTGTGGGTATTTATGGACTCCCTTCAGCATAAACAGTGTGCTATTGCGCTCTTTATAAATCATCTGAATGCATGACCTGACATTCATTTTGAAATTCATAATGTGCTGACGGAGTTTGGAAAATACAGCCACACTAAATGACCCCTTTTTCAATTTATGCTCATAAATATTTCATCATATCAGGGAATTACAATCTTCAGAACCAGAGGAAGAGATGGATGGATGGAGATATACATACAAAACAGCCCTGTGTTAGAAGGATTGAAGGGTTATTTGGGCTCTATTTCAAAACCTTGTGAGGTGGCTATAGTGGAATCCCAGAATGCACTCAATATGGCTGACGAGTCAAGAGAAATTCAGTATAAATAAACAAATATTTCATTCAGTACTGAGAAACGTGGATTCAAATAGTTTAGTGTAAACGAGAATAGATTATTTTACCCAATATTGCTATGTATTATTATGCTTTTTAGAGTATTGCGTCGTTATCTTAGCAACAAGCTAATGTCAGTGTTGCTGCTGGTGCTTTTCAAATCAATCAGGTTTATTGATGGTTAAGAGGCAGTATGTGACAAACTGAGCTTAATTCTTGACTGTTGATGAATTATGTTCTTATTACAGGTTTAGGGCTGCACGATTAATAAAAAAAAAAAAAAAAAAAAAGATTACGATCTCGATTCATACATAAATCTATCTTTCTAAATGACGGCGATTCTTGCATGTATTTCCCTTCAGATCACGCTGCATTCACATGTTCACTTATTTCCTTTACAACAATCCAAGATGCTATATCAGTCAATTTTATTGGTCACACTCACACAGTGTAAAACAAAACACATCAGCCCAGAGATTAGAGAATGATTCAGACATAAATCTCGATCACTTCTCTCCTCTCTCTTCCTCATTTACGGCGTTCCGCTGTCACTCACGTGACGGGTAATAAGGAGGCAGACCTAAACAGATTAGTCAGTTTACTTGTTGGATTTCAAGCAGCAATTTTAATCAAATTCATGAATAGTACACCATTTTAACATTATAAAAAACGCATACTGACTTACTGAAACATTTTTGTCATATAATTCACTTTCCAGGCTGTTCACAATGATTTGACAGTTTAAATGTTCTTGTTTCCTTTTATTTTAAATATCTGAGATGAATTGTCCATTGTTGCTTTCAGTACGGCTATAAAAGGCACACAAAATGATATTCAAACTCACATTAGACGCTTTTAACATTAAATAAAGCACATAAACAGTACCTGAGAGATTATCATTGTCATACTTTGTGTTGTTGTTCCAGCCGCGACGTCGCAGAAAAATAGAAACCGTTTCTAAAATAGAATCATCGCGTGTCGCCGTCACGGCCAGTTAGGAAAAAAACTCTGATTAACATGTAAAAGATACCTTTTATCGCGTGTTGCGGCATCGCATCGCGTCTGGTCTAACACTTAGGACAAGGTGTTAGTGCTTTGGCACCGGTGACACCACCAACTCTAAAACCACCTCAAACATCACCACAAAATACAGTACTAGTTAGCCATTAAGGACAAGGGAGCCACACCTAAAAATACCAGCTGCCACCTTAAAGCCAGTTGGAGTGTCCAAAAAGCACAGGTGCTATTTATTAATTATTTTTTATTTATTGTTGTTAACATTCTATTGTTTATGTTCAACAGCTTACAGATTTTAAGTTCTTCACTTTAAGGGGGTCTAAAATAAGGAAAAGAGGCTATTTTTTGTTACTTTTAAGTCCAGCACTTTATTATAAATGAATGTCCTGTGTAGACAGAACTTTTTTTTTTTTTTTTTGTGCAATAAATGTTTTAGTTGAAAAAAAAAGAGAGAATTGTGTGAGAGAATCGTGATCTCAATTCCCATGGAGAAAAATCGTGATTCACATTTTAGCAAGAATCGTGCAGCCCTATACAGGTGTGTAGTACGCAATGTACACGCACAGTTGTAAAATAATAAGAATAATTTCAGGATCGAGGAGGGCCCCTCACACGCCAGGCTCCCTATGCACTCTGGTACCCTTTCCCCCCCACTTACAACGCCCCTGTGTAGTGTAAATACATTCCCATACATACTACATTGATCACCATATTGGTATTGTCCTTTGACCTGTGATGAACTAATAACTACAGTAATATTAAAGAAGTGCAATTTAACCACAATGAATTCAACTTTTCAAATCTGATGGCTCTTAACTCCCTGTCCGTGCTGAAAAACCTTCTTAAATCAAGCTGGTTTCCTGGTCTTACTGTAGATGGTCTTTAAGCCTAGCCACGCTGAAACATGTGCAAACCCCCTCTTAAATCAGTTAACAGACAAGCCTGACCAGGCTGGGAGTCCAGCAAACCATATTTGAACACTCTCAGTACGTGTAGTAGGTCATCCAGGTATTGTTTTCTTACTGTATCATGACTACTAAGAATTTGGACATCCTGCTCATTTCACATGCAAAATTACATGAGTTGGAAAATGGTTAATTTCCCTGAGGCAAGAGACTCAGCCTGTTTGTGGTTATTTATAGGGTTGACAGGATTGTATGTAGAAGCTTTTCAGAGAGTCATCACGAACATGATGTCATCCGTACTGCCCCATCCAGCAGCACACGTCAATCACACAACCTTGAGATCTTTAAGTTAGACACCCAATAGACACCCATGGTGACAACACAAGCTTCTTCCCACTCTTCTCCCTTCCTTTCTAATTCTCGGCATAATCCATACGCACAAGAAAAATATTTTACAAAGACAAATGAAAATTCTGTCATCATTTACTCACTCTCATGTTGTTTCAGACCCACTTTGTTTTTTTATGGAATACAAATATTTAATGAAACTGAAATGAATAATGACTGGAGCATTCAAAACATGAAAAAACACCATAAATATATCAAGTTTTAAGTCTGACTTTTTCAGTGAATTGCTTGATGCAGTTCACCAAATGGCCTGAGTGAACATTTTTGACTGATGAGTAAATAATGACAGAATGTTTGGAGAACAATCAATTTTACCAATTTATCCGTCTTTGCTCAACAGATCAGATTAGCTAATACACTTTCAACATTCTCCCCAGAAAACCCCAGACAAGCTATTTTAAAATGACTTCCACTTGATTTCAGACTGCCTCAAAATAACCATAAAAGCCATTGTGAAAATGAAGCACTTCAAAATGTACGGAGAAAGATGTCATTTTGTGTTTTTAGACTGTGCAGATGGTCTTGAGGGACGAAAAGCCTCAGGTTTTTGGTTACCTGAGGTGTCATTTTTTAAAGTACAGTATGTGCTTAAGCTCTATTGGGGACACACACTGTATTTATGGAAAATCTGAATTGCTGCTGTGTTTTGTGATGAACACTGGTGCTTCAGGGAAATTGCTTCTAGAAGCTGGGTCAGTAGAGCAGCCCACCCTCCACCAGTGTGTGAGCGTGTATATGTCAGAAAATGTGTTGTATTTCACCATTTAAACTGTTTGCCATTTGTAGGGCGATTTTAGGCCTTAAAAGGGGTTTTGAACACCTATGAGAGAAAAAAAGGTTCTCCTCAGGGAAGACGCTTTCTTATTAGGAGAATGTGTTCCTGTGGTGTGCAGAGAGAGACTGTCTTCACTCTGAATAGTGATTATTAGGGAAAGTACATTGCATAAACTATTTGAGCTCCTCGTTTTTTTTTTTTCTTGTTTTTTTTTTTTTTCAAATTGTAATTTAATCTCTTAACTGACCTGATTTCCTTGATGGCTTCCCATTGTTTCATACTCCATGATGGCACAAACACTGTGCGGAGGGCATCACAATATTAAAAAACAGTCACGCAGATGCGCTTATAAAAAATAGTCCTCTTTTGCCTGTAGGAAATCGGTGAGGGAAATCGGTGAGGTCAGCGAAGGCCGGATTTCAGATTTATTTGCAAAGAAGCTCATTAAGTGTTGACCTTGTCCAGTAGGGAGTATAGGATGACCGGACGATCCCGGCAGAGGTGGGAAGTTGTTGCTCATTGTCATTCATTCCTCGTAAGGGCAGCAGGGAGCACAGTGCGTTTAAGATAGCGATCAGGTTTTTCTCCCAGAACATCCTGTTAAGTAGGCCAACAGGCTATTCCTCCTCCTCTCATTAGCTTTTCGCTTTGAAGTCAATCCACTCCTATTATGTTTTGTTTAAGAGCGTTTAACGCATTAATATTTATGTGCTCCTCAAACCTGATTCTGAACTCCTGTTTCCATTGCATCTGATATAAAAATGACCCTTGTTCACAAAGTATTACCTACTATGGTTTTGCAAATGTTTTTAAACTGAGGACACTTTTTATAAGCTCAAACTGTACCAAAATGGTCTATAGAAACGTAATAACAATTAGAATACAAATGGAATATTGTAACACTTAAATCTGTTAACTGGTAGCCATAAAAGAATAATATTCTCTGCAACTCACATTAAATTATTGCCATATCAAACATCTTGAAAAAGAAACATCAGATCACTTAAATGCAGATTACAAACATTCACCATATGCTGGAGCTTAATACACGGATATAGCTGGAGTAACAAGCTTTGTAATGCACGTATTGATGCGTCAATAATCTGAATCTCCACTTCAAACATGTAAAAATACTAGGAATAACTGAATCATGAGGGTTTTATCAGTTTTGTCACCCTTCATCCATGAAATTTAGCTCTGGGCCTCTTGAATTCAAGTGACGGCCCTCACTATATTGATAAATGTATCCTGAAAGTTACTTTGGGCTAGTTTTTGGATTATAGTTTCTCTGCTTGATAATGGTACTGCACATAATATGCAGAGTACTGAGTGTGTGTGTTGATAAATTCAGATAGTCATATTGTCTGAACTGTCTCCTTGGAATTGCTGTATGGTCTCTACCAAAAAAGTAGCTTTCATGTTTGGTAATGAATGATGACTGCAGCGTTCTCTTGTGTGTGTGTGTGTGTGTGTGTGTGTGTGTGTGTGTGTGTGTGAATTCTTTGAACCACAGAATAGCGTGTCTGCTCTGAGGACATCAAAGACAGTCGCATCTCTTTTCGCTTCCGTTTTATCATCTCTCCATTCAACCACTAACAAACAGGCCAAAGGTCCAGTGGACTGATGCGAAACATATTGTTCCTGTATGCTTATTGTCTAACAAGGCTACTTTATCCTTTCTGACACTCTCCGCTCTGCCTCCATTCACTGATCTGAAAGGTTTAGGCTTTTCTTTGGCAGCAGAAAGCATAAGCCTTGAGTCCAAACATTATGACTCTGGAGCGATAATAAAACTATATGGTATGCCACTAGACAATCACATCTTAAAATTGAAGCCTCTAGCTGTCAACAAATGTGAAAAAATATATACAAGTCGGCCTAAAATAGGAGCAAACTATATGTCCCATACTTCTTTCTAAGAGACTAGAAGATATTGATTTGTGTTTGCTACGCTGCTTCTCACAGGAATATTCATTCTGTTCTCATTTTAAACTGAAAGGCCAGACAGCAGTGTGAACTAGCGCAGATGATAAGAGAGTTAGAGAGATGGCTGATGGGATTGCTTAATGAGAGGCCCAGCAGCTGACCTTGTGAAGGGCAGCAGGGAAGCCTTGCACTGACTGATTACAGCAGAGATGAGGAGAAAAACAAAAGAGGAAAGAAAGAAAGAAATAGAGAAAGAAACAAGTCAATGTAATTGGTTGGTTAAGATGATAATACACATCACTGAATCAGCCTGAATTTAACATGCAAGTACTCTAGACACACACAAGTGTAACTGGGCACATATACAGCCAGATAAACATGAATACTATCAGTGTCCTGTCTGCATCTCCTGCTGAAGCACACCTGCTGCCCACATGTTAATGAAGATTTTACCGCAGTGCTGCTCAGACATTTCCAATACATTCCCAAACAACACTGCACTGCTCATTACTGCTCTTGCAAGGAGCCATTGTATTGAAATTCCTCTTATTCCTCTGTATTCTCCTTTATCTTCGCTACAATTTTCTGCAACTAATTCAGCACAGACCACTTAACCAAATACAAACTTGGTTTTGTAGATCAGGGGTCTTGTTCAAAGGGGGTCTGCCAAGTATAAAAAGATACAATTAAAGGGTTAGTTCACCCATAAAATGAAAATTCTGTCATTAATTCATGTCGTTTCACACCCGTAAGACCTTCGTTCATCTTCGGAACACAAATTAAGATATTTTTGATAAAATCCGATGGCTCAGTGAGGCCTCCATTCCCAGCAAGTTAATTTAGACTTTCAAACGCCCAGAAAGGTACTAAAGATATATTTAAAACAGTTCATGTGACTACAGTGGTTCAATCATATTGTTATGAAGTGACGAGAATACTTGTTGTGCGCCAAAAAACAAAATAACGACTTTATTCAACAATATCTAGTGATGGGCGATTTCAAAACACTGCTTCATGAAGCTTCGAAGCTTTACGAATCTTTTGTTTCGAATCAGCAGTTCGGAGCGTGTATCAAACGATCTCAAACTGCCAAAGTCACGTGATTTCAGTAAACGAGGCTTTGTTACCTCATAAGAGTTTTGAAATTTAAATGGTTCACGTGAATTTGCCAGTGCTCCGAACCACTGATTCGAAACAAAAGATTCGTAAAGCTTCAAAGCTTCATGAAGCAGTATTTTGAAATCGCCCTTCAATAGATATTGTTGAATAAAGTCGTTATTTTGTTTTTTTTGGCGCACAAAAAGTATTCTTGTCGCTTCATAACATTAAGGTTGAACCACTGTAGTCACATGAACTGTTTTAAATATATGTTTAGTACCTTTCTGGGCATTTGAAAGTGTAAATTAACTTGCTGTCAAGGCAGGCCTCACTGAGCCATCGGATTTTATCAAAAATATCTTAATTTGTGTTCCGAAGATGAACGAAGGTCTTACAGGTGTAAAACGTCATGAGGGTGAGTAATTAATGACAGTATTTTCATTTTTGGGTGAACGAACCCTTTAATTTAAACCAAAGATAAAGTTAAGAAGCCATAAGTTCAGCAAAATATTTCCTGGACCCTCCAGAAATAGGGTCCTTGGCCTGACAAAGGTTGAAAACTCACTTTCTGTTCTGTCTATTTATCTTAACTTTATACTTTACTATATAACTAAAATTACCTCTTGAGAAAGTCTGCCTTTAAAAATATAACTGACAGCGTTATCATTGTAATTTGCATGCTTAATTGCCATTAGTAATTTTTTTTTGCATATGTTTGCTTACTGAATTCTGAATCAACCCGATTTTGTGATTTGCGTCACACGTGTTGCTTCTCATTTAGCTGACAGAAAACAACACATCATAATGGTTTAGTTTAAAGCTGCTCTGATATGTCATTTAATTTATGCAGATCCAAAGCCAACCTAAGCTAATGCTAACCTAAAATCATAATTTTTTGCTGTCTGAAAAGCACTAGTATTTCCTTCAGGAAGTGCAAATATATTTTATATGCAAGCACCAACAAATTTTAGTTTATGTTTACATCTTAATGCCTTAATTGAAGAACAAGGTCACAAACAAGCTAAAAAAGGCAGTTCTGTCAATAAAACAAACTCATTGCTGCCTGAGGAAAAATTTTTACTCCAAACACATTGAACTGAAGTGTGTGCTTACGTGTTTTATGGACTTTTTCTTTTCTTGAGACCTTTCACAGCTTCAAGCCACTGTGCTTATTATAGACATAATGTTTTACATTCACAAATAACACTATAAAACATCTCTACTTATTACCAGTATTTGTGTGTCTATCTCAGGGTAGGGTGGGTTTATGTGTGTGTGAGTGTACAATTTATTGCAGTCATTTGAAGCTGCAGAGGGCAGAGACAGTTTGAACTAAGGGGTGTTTTTTTTTTTTTTTTTTTTATAGATATTGACAAATGCAACATGCACAGAAGCGGGTCAGAGGTTTAAGCACCTTCATTCATCTCCTGTGCCGCTGTTCTGCTCCCTTCCCCACCATTATAATGTTATTACTTCACGCTGATGGAGCTCCGCAAACTATTAGGCTTTAAATAGATCAGGTATTTTCATCAAATGGGAGTTTATGACCAGCAGTACTCGGCTTAGGCATAGTTTGGGCACATAACAGCATCTTTCTGCAGTTTGTTCCCAAATGCATACTTATTATAGTCAATGTTCCAGAAACTGATCACACTGAAAATAACTGTTTTCTTCCATATTTTCACACTAAGTCTATAACATTTCTTTGAACTGAAACTGTATTTTTGAGGCAATGGTAGCTCCTTGATTTGATTATACTTATTGATTCTCATTGCAGGCTTGGAAATGATTTGATGTTTATGGTTATGGCTACCCAGCAAAGCAATATGAAATACACTGTTTTAAAGCGGGTATACATAACTGGCCTGGAGAAACATGTTATTTTTCAAAAGAACATTAAAACGAACATGAAACTCTGCTTTCATTTTAAATCCCCCCGTAGCGGTCATGTAACCCTTTTATTCAGTGTTAAATGTGATATTATAGCATTTGGTTAGTTTCAAAAGGCAAAAAACGCTCAAGGACATGTATTTAACGACAAATTCAGCAGGGAAAACCAGTAACATTATTGACATTTCTTTTCATAACCTTAAAAACTACTACAAATCTACCCACAATCTTTTGGGAGGGATAGATAGATGATTGATAGATAGATAGATAGATAGATAGATAGATAAATAAATAGCTAGACAGACAGATTGTGAAGTCTGTATGTGAATATGGAGTTCGCACGGTACCTTAAATCTTTAAGTGTGTGTGTGTGTGTGTGTGTGTGTGTGTGTGTGTGTGAATGAGCACATGAGGGACAGAGATAGTCCTTCCACTACAGAGTTGCTGCAGAAGTGACACTTGACTTAGACAGAAGGTACTTTTCATCAGCAGACACTCAGGGTCACACCTCCTGCTGGTGCAATCACACTGTACGTAACACGGATTAGAGCAGGCTTTTCTCTCTCACGCAATTTCTCTTCTCTCCCCCTATCTTTTTATCCTCTCTTTTTCATGTGCATGTCTGCTTGTACAGTAAATAGTAGCAGTGATGTTAACAAGACAAAAACATGCATGCTATCAAGCCAATCATTTTAGATTCTTATTTATTTCTGAAAAATGCTATCAAACACTTCCACAACCACATATATTAATCTGGCTATATGTATATATTTATGCATCCAGCTAATGCTTTTATCCAAAGTGACTTCAAGCTAAGAGTGGATCGATACCAAACTTTGGCTTTGGTAAGATACTAGCCTCAGCATCAATACTATCGATATCTTAGGCAATAAATAAACAGCCTCGTTCAACTGATAAAAGGAAACTAGGGCCAACAAAGCATTCAATAATTCAGTGTCAATAATGATAGTAATTCATGAATAACCTCATTTTATAGTTAAAACATTCAGTTCCTTTTTAAAGAAGGGAAACAAAATAAAGTAACCAGCAACCAGTGTTGTTATTGTTAACTAAAGCTAGTAAAAATGGTTTTCGTTTATTGAAACAAAGCTCAAATAAAATAAAATATGAATACTATATGAAAAGCATCAAAATATTAATAAATACTATATAAATAACACTAAAATTAGAATATATGTGTATATACGTAAAGACAATGATTGCTTTCTCTGAAAGAAAAAGTGCTCACACACTTTATTTCTCAAAATGCATAAAAACAGGAAAATACAAAAATTAAACTTGATGCAAATCTGCAATAAGAACTTTCGGTTACACTTTATTTTAAGGTGTCCTTGTTACAGTGTAACCATACATTTAAATACAGAGTAACAATAATTAACAACATGCGCTTACTGTAGGGTTAGGGTTTGGTTTAGGTTTTGGTTAGTTCCATGTAATTATGAATAATTTACTGTTATTACTAAAGTAAATACATGTAAACTGTAACAAGCACACTGTAAAATAAACTGTTACCAAACATTCCACACATTTTGTCTAAAACAAAGCTTTAAAACATTCCAGTTTGACTTAGTTTTGGTCTGATTCATTAACGTTAAGAACATTTGTGTGCTTTAAGACTCACTTGCCACATTGAAGCATTGTATTTTCCCTTTTACAATAAATGTCTTGGTGCTGCCCATTTAACCAAACAGAACAAAGATATAACAGAAAATTATAGGTTGTCTCATGACATTTACACCAAAAAGGCAGTGTAAAACAGTCCTTTTCGGTTAATTAGCTGGTCTATAAACAAGTGAATAATTACCATTATCTCTGAGTCATTGAGTCAGCCTACTACTGAGGAACTCAGTGTAGCCTGGAAAATGTTATATTTGTATATCGTTATTAAAAGAGCTGTTATCTTGCTAATAGCACATTTTAAAAATCAATATTAAATTAACCATCTAAAATGTATTCTTTTTCTCTGCAGCTCTGATATCGGCTGGCTGTTGCAGCAGCACCTGTAGAAGTGTCAAGCTTTGGGATAGGTAAGGCTCACATCTGTACTGTACAGTATGTGTGTTACTAATGTTCAAAAGAGGATTAGCATGGCACATGCTGAAGATTCACATGGTTATATTTGTGTGTGTTTACACTTAGGTTTGTGTAGTATCACTACTGTTCAAATGTGTAAGGTCAAATTATGTCTTCAAATTGACAAATTAATACTTTTATATAAAGCAAGATTGCATTAAATTGGTCAAAAGTGACAACTAAGACATACAATATGACAAAAGATTCCTATTTCAGATAAATGGTGTTCTGTCATGACAACTCTCGGAGTGTTTAACATGGTAATGGGTATGACAATGTTGATATGTTTAGTCTTGGCGGAATAGATTTGCTTCGCTGCTGCTGCAGGGCAAGTACGCGACTTGCTACTGCCAATACATATACAGCGCACTGCTGTGAGCAAGTAAGACATGCTGCTGCTGTAAAATTTAGCGTACATGAATTCCCCATAACAGATCTATACAGGTGGAGCTGAGGAAAGTGGAGGGTTTCTGAAGCGCGCTGCACTGCTGAGGCGATGCTACCAAAGTATTTTGAAGGTTGAGCACGCAAGCTCATTGGCTACTGGTACAGCAGGAACCAATCAGCTGTGCCCTATAGATAATGATGTGATTACGAGCAGGTTGAGTTAAAGGACCCATTAGCCTGCACCATCTAGAGTTTCATGACAGAACTTTGTATTTCATTTCTATTAATCAAAGAATCTTGGAAAAAAAAAAACAAAAAAAATGTTTCCACAAAAATTGTAAGCAGCAGCTAAACACTGATGAAGAAATGTTTCTTGAGCACCAAATCAGCATATCAGAATGATTTATGAAGGATCATGTGACACTGAAGACTGGAGTTATGGCTGCAGAAAAATCAGCTTTGCCATCACAGGAAAATGTAATAATTTGATTTTAAAGCAGTTATTTTAAATTTTAATAATATTCCACAATTTTACTTTTTTTACTGTATTTTTTATCTAATAAATGCCTTAATGAGCGTGAGAGACTTATTTCAAAAACATTAAAAACATTTGAATGGTAGTGTATATTACTTCTGTGTGGTTTTATGTTAGTATGAATCAGTTTTACTGGCTGTGTTCTGGAAGATCTGTGGGGTAACTGACCCTTGATCCTTCTCAGATGCTCCATCTAACAGAAACTAGCAGAGAAGTTAATATTTAATGATGCAGTTGATTTAATGGCAGAATAATTCAACCTTTGCTGAGTGCACACACACATAAAACACACACACACACACACACGCACACACACACACACAAAAAAAAAAAAATGATAAAAAAAACTTGAATGCATACTAAAACATTACATGTTGCCCTGTTTTGAATGCTTGAATCTTCATGTTCAATACAAATATGTGAACACCTATTCCATCCTAATCAACTGCTCATTTCACCCCATAGTTTTGATGCCTCCTGACCATTGCCTCAACTGGATCTGGATCCAGCGGTGGGAACCGGGCCATGAAAGAGGATCCCTGTTGCTTTCATTTAACTTGCACTGACAGAAATGGAAGGCGAGGATGAAAAAGTGTGATTGAAGAACAATAGCTTTTTTGGAGCAGCCAGTGTCTCTCGTCCCCCTCCCTCACCACGCTGGTTCCTGCTGGTCTCCCAATACAACTTGCAGCCCTGCACAACCGAGGTCTGGAGGAGGGATTCCTTAGGATACAAACAGCTGGAAATAACACGATTGCCAAAAGGATTTCTCAAATGGGAGATATAATCATCTCTCTTTTGCCAACAAAATAGACCTACCTCCTTTGAACGAAAGCAGACGAAACAAAAAAGTTTGAAATGGGACTGAGAGGCTATGACCCAAATTGTTTACAGTCACCACAGAACACACAATCAATCCTCACTGAAAAAAATCTTAATCATTATTTTGTATTGTTTTCCAGTAAAGAATCTAAACATCCTTTAAATGTACTCAAGAAGCAAAACTGCATTAGATTGTTAAATATTTATTTTTTAAATTACTTTAATTTTTCTTACTCCTTTTAGAATTTAGTTTTAAGCATAAACCTTACTAAATGTTAGATTTATGCTTAAAACTTCATAAAATATACAATATAAAAAGATTAAACAATACAAAATTATTATTATACACAAAATTAACACAAAATTAAATTATACACAAAATTAGCCTAAATTGCACCAGATATTATACCACCTGATTTTAGGGATTATTAAAAAACTTAATTCAAGATATTCTGCTCATTTAAGGATGTCTAGATATTTTTACTAAAGAGCAATTAGATAAAAATAGTGATTAAAATTATATTTTGCAGTGTGCCAAAATTTTTTGGTAGCACTTTATTTTACAGTCCTGTTTCGCATGAACATACTATGTACTTATTGTAGTAATGACACTAACTAGGTACTAACCCTGAACCTACCCCTTAACCTTAACTTAACCCATGTAGTTACCTTACACGACTCAGTACTTTTGTAGGTAAGTACACTGTAAGTTCATTAAAAGTGCACATACTGTAAAATAAAGTGCAACCAATTTTGCACACACAGGCAATGCCTTTAAGAACAAGGGCATTTCTTAAGCTGTGTTAAGTTAAAGAGCAATACTGAATGTCAGTGGCTCGTAAGTTTCAAGTTTTAGCCGATAATGACATCACTGCCTGGCTTTCATTAAGACCTGTGTGATGACCGTTTATTTATTATGTTGACTATGGCCATGTGTAAAGTATGGTAGTTAAACACATAACTATCTATAGTCGCTAAAGTCAAAAGTCAAAGCGGGAGCCCCTCTTGACTCTCAAGATCCCATTACTGATCTTTTCGTAGATGCAGTGTTGTGTGATGTGAAAGAAGCACATAGAAAGCTGCTGCTGCACCCGAGACTTGTGTAGCCAGACGCTTTAGGCTTCCATTGTGTCGAGTCCTCTCGCGTCTGGTGTTTCTGCCCTCACTGCTGCCGAAATCAAGCGGCCCATTCACATATCCTGACCATCAATGCTTTTGCCAAACCCATTTTATGGTTCACCAATGAAATGGGATTTCTTTTCTCCGTCTGTCTGTTGATTCAAAAGGAAGGGCGGCCCTTGGTCTCTGTTAGAGCCCTGAATTGCTTGGTTTCAGTAGAAAAAGCATTCTCTGTTTTTGGACCATAACTGCGAGGTGAAAATCAGAGACTTGTCATCCCACTGGACTATATAAACCATCATGCCTCTCTTCTTACCAGGTATTTCACTGAACCTCAAACCACACATACACACACACACACACACACACATTTGTTCCCTGTATTGTTGCGTTTCATTTGAGAGGACTTCATAGTTTCTATTTGTTTCCTCACTGAACGTAACACACGTCGCAAACCATCCATCCTCCTGTATACCGTCAGTATTAAAAACAGCAAAAGCTACTTGATAAGCTCATTAACCTGTGACTTTTTTATTTTTGTTGACAGATTATGAAACAGAACAAATATTAATATATAAAACGTTTATGTTTTTAAAAAGTAAAGAGTAGTTTAAGGCTTAGTTTTTTATATAATAACTATAATTATTATTTTTGACGTACTGGTATTATTGAATCTATAAATATTATACTAAGAGATGTATGTAAAAGACAATAAAGTCATCTTTATGTAAAAAATCGAGTACCGATATTGTTTTTCTGGTACTTGCCAATACATTTATTAATTTCTTTTCTTTTTTGGTGATGTGGCAGTTTTCTAAGTACAACACAGTGAGACTAATGAATGTAGGACAGCTTCTTTATTATTACTCCAATAAAAAAAGTAATAATTTTTATGTGCTTGACACAAACTTAAAGCACAAATTTCACAATGTCTAATAACCTTCAAAGGGCATAATTAACAAAGTCATAATAATAATAATAATAATAATAATAATAAATCAAGTATTTTTTTAACCTGTTTTTTAAAAAGTGCTAAACTAATATTACAGAACATATAACATAATTTAAATGTAAACACAACCTAGGGTGACCAGATTGCTCATGGTGGAATACAGGACAAGTGGGCAATATGACCGTGATATGAGAAATTTTATTTCATGATATATATATATATATATATATATATATATATATATATATACACACAATCATTTAACATCTTTTGTTGTTTTATTAACATTAATGACAGACAAATATTTAATTAGGCTACTCTCCCTTTAAGACCGAATCCATGAATGTAATATACTGACATATCTTCACCCACCTGTTTACATCCACTTAAGCCATAACCGACTGTATTTACGTGAGATACTCCACACGATGGACATTTTGACAACTATTTGTGCATTTGACCATTCAGGCGCAAGGAGAACTGATCGCGCACTGTCTGAGAGAACTGGGATCGCGCGCAAGAAATAGAGAGCGCGCGAGAGAGGGCTTCTGGTCTGTCATTCAGCGCGATTTGCATCCAGTTCGCAATGTGTCGGTTGTCATCAGTAATTCTGAAGTATTTCCACACCCCTGAGGCTGACATTGTTTCTGCTGCTGCTGCCGGTGTCTCTGTCTATCGGTATTTGGTATGGGGGGTATTTTTAAGAGTACAAGTACAAGTACATGAGCTACTGGTATCGGTATCGGTGCATCCCTAATTTAAAGGGATAGTTTACCCAAGAATGAAAATTCTGTCATCATTTACTCACCCTCACGTCTTTCTAAACCTGTATGACTTTCTTTGATCTATGGAACAGAAAAGAAGATATTTTGAAGAATGTTTTTGAAAGACTCTTATGCTCATTAAAGCTGCATTTATTTGACTGAAAATGCTGTAATAAACAGTAATATTGTGAAATATTACTAAAATGTAAAATAACTGTTCTCTATGTTAATATATTTTAAAATATAGTTTATTCCTGTAGCAGCAAAGCTGAAATTCCATTACTTCAGTCTTTAGCGTCACATGATCCTTCAGAAATCATGCTAATACACTAATTTGCTGCTCAAGAAACATTTCTTATTATTATCAATGTTGAAAATAGTCTGTTTAATATTTTTGTGGAAACTGTAATACTTTTTCTGAGGATTCTTTGATGAATAGAAAGTTAAAAAGAAAACCATTTACAGTATTTGAAATAGAAACCATTTGTAAAAATGTACAAGTCTTTAATTTCACTTGGTCAATTTAAAGCATCCTTTAATAAATTAATTCCTTAAAAAAAGGTACAATGGTGTACAATGATAGTCAGTGCGGTCCAAAACTACATTTATTCCCATTGACTCCCATTGTATGGACAGAAGGACAGGACAGATGAGATGATGTGTATATGATGATAGAATGTACATTACTGGGTGAGCTGTCCCTTTAACATCAATAATCAGGCAACACCTGGTAAGTGTAGTATTTCAAATATTCTCTTCATGAGAAAATACAGGATGTTTGCAAATAAGCATTATTCAAATCTATTATCATCACTATTTTTGTTCATTAGTCTTCTGTCATTAACTGTATGTCACATGTGCATGTTTAAGTATGGTGAATACTATAAAAAGAAATATGTGTGCCCTACTCTGCTATGGTAAGTAGGGAAGTATATCAGCCAGAAGGTAAGGGGCAAAGAGCAGCACTGTGTGCTCTGATTAAGATGTATTATTGTCAAGGGAGCACGACACACTCTCGCACACACACAAACACTGAGTCCTAATGTCTGCTCTTTGCTTTTCACTGCAATGCAGCACTCATTGGGATCCTGCTGAGAGCGGCCCGAATGCCTACCTGACCAAAAAACACCCAATCCATCAACACAAACATCAGACCGAGAGGAACCAGAGGCCCTATAAATACTCTTCTGCCTCTCTCTCTCTCTCTGTCTCTCTCTGAAACACACACACACATGCACACGTTTTCATTAAAACTGCATCTTCATATTTATACCAATCAATACAATAATGTTTCATAGTGGATGTGGCTCTCACCCCCTCAAACCTAGAATGAGCTGATGGAAAATGAAGACTTAAAAATGCAGCGCTGTTCAAAGACAAATAAATAGTTATGAAATGCTGAGCTGGAGAAATGCAGCAATTCTGCGCTTGCATTCTGCTTATGGCGTAAAGCGAACTCTGCCGGAGGGATTTCTTGCAGAATGAGGCAAAAGAAAGTTGTTTTGGCTGGTATTTAATGATGCCACAGCTCTATTGCAGATTTCAAAGAATTTATGAAATTCCAAAATTTAATTAAAAATGATCAGGGACCCCTCTTGCATCAAAAATATTTGTCCAATCTAATATTCTCTAGAATAAAAAGGCTTTGCAAATCAAAAAATATAAGATATACTGTATACATAGGTATGCACAGTATGTGCATGTACAGTCAAACCAAAATTTATTCAAACATTACAGTTTATTCACTATAGTTTAAAAAAATGGTAATAAAATATGACAAGATATCAGAGTTAAACTGTGTCAGAAAAAAATAAATCTTAATTATGTCAGATAACACTTAAGCAAAACATGGTCAGGTCAAAGTGTCTGAATAATTTTTGGTCCCAAATTTTTATCAATTTTACTGGTAGTCCACTGTATGAAGCATTTTTGGGTATAATATGTCACAGTTTACTTTATTTTGCTATCCTCACTTACATAAATGAACTATAGTGTCCTGCACCCACTAGTAAAAAAAAATATATCTAGTGTCTGAATAATTTTTGGTTTGACTGTATGTGTGTGTTTGTGTGTGTCAGAAGCCGATTGTCACTAGGCATTATGATAACAGACAGAGTGAGTGAGAAAGGAGAGGGACTCATACAAGGGGACACAGTCACGGCTCCTCAGAGACTTGTCTCCATGGTGACATGTGTGAGCGCCACTTATATTCTAACATCAAAGACAGCCGTCCACATCTTTTACATCCCATAACAGAACCTCAAATGTTTGTTTACTGCAATGCCTCTTCATATATATATTTGGTCACTACAATGTTAATCATATAGAACCATTTTCTTCTGAGAAAAAGGCCCTTGTAATCCCCTTTTAGGGATTAGAATTCAATGAGTGATTTAAAAAGGAAGAATTCATAAATCCAAAACATGATCCTGGTGCAAAAAACGCTTGTAGCAAAGCGCTTCTCACCACACCTTTAACAAATACGAGTAAGTCACACAAATGGAAAGCTGTTGACTAAACGAAGCACACACAAATGGAAATGTGTTTGAGCCCTAAGCTCATTTACAAGATTAGGAGAACAATAATAGGGTGGTGCGTTCTTCGGGAAGTTTAATAGACTTTTTTTGGCGCTAAGCCACATCAGACAAAAAAGATTTAAATGGTTTCTTTAAGTTTCATATACTGAACTCATATAGACTGCTTCAGAATGACTCAAATATTACTCATCATGTTGGCACTCATTCAACTGGCATCACTGCAGCACATCTTGAGAGTAAAGTCTTTTTATACAAGTATGAGAGAGACTTTTGGATGGGACAGAGACACTCAACCTAGTTTTGGATGTGGGATTTTCAGAAATTCCACAGGGACAGCATTGATTTCCTGTTTCAACACCTTTTCCTGTCCCTCGGCTTTACCAAACCTCCTGGTTATGGAAAGTCACATCTGTTTGCCAAGATCCATAAAGGGTTAGGGATTTGAGCAAGTATAAAACTTCAGCACATAACTTACTCCATGTTTGTGCTACACATATGAATAATATTTCAGATGGCAGATGATAAATTGAGTTAAAAAAAACTTCCTTAATTTACAGTCATATTTGGTCATTTTTTACAGGTGAAATGGTGTTATTTCAATAGGAATTCACACAATCGGGAATTCCCCACAGCAGATTTCGCAACAGGTTCAAGTTGGTCATGCAAACTCTCCATGTTGACCAATGGAACACTGCTTGGCTTGAAAATGAGTTGTGCTTCATACATCGCAATACTATTGACAATGGACAATGAACCTTTGCAGAAATTTCACTAATGTGACGACAACTTTACATTGAATGAAGGACCTGAGGGACCACAGTATCGTAGAGACTTGGGTGTAGCACTTTTGACTCAGGTAAAAGTGACCACATATCAACCACGCAGAACACCCTAGCAACGCCTTGGTAACCACACACAACACCCTACTGTAATGGCAGTCACTTATCAGACCTGTTTTTGTCTCACTACACTGTAAAAACAAAATAGCTTGTAGGGTACCCTAAAAAATTGCTTCATATGTAACAGTTTTAAATAAATAAAAATATGGTAACACTTCAGTATGGGGAACACATATTTACTATTAAAGTGTTAGTTCACCCAAAAATGAAAATTCTGTCATTTATTACTCACCCTCCTGGCGTTCCACACCTGTAAGACCTTCGTTAATCTTCGGAACACAAATTAAGATATTTTTGTTGAAATCCGATGGCTCAGTGAGGCCTCCATAGCCAGCAATGGCATTTCCTCTCTCAAGATCCATTAATGTACTAAAAACATATTTAAATCAGTTCATGTGAGTACAGTGGTTCAATATTAATATTATAAAGCGACGAGAATATTTTTGGTGCGCCAAAAAAAAAAAAAAGACGACTTATTAACGACGATTTCAAAACACTGCTTCAGGAAGCTTCGGAGCATTATGAATCAGTGTATCGAATCATGATTCGTATCGCGTGTCAAACCGCCAAACTGCTGAAATCATGTGACTTTGGCGCTCCGAACCACTGATTCGACACGCTGATTCATAATGCTCCGAAGCTTCCTGAAGCAGTATTTTGAAATCGGCCATCACTAAATAAGTCGTTATTTTGTTTTTTTTTTGGCGCACCAAAAATATTCTCGTCGCTTTATAATATTAATATTGAACCACTGTACTCACATGAACTGATTTAAATATGTTTTTAGTACATTAATGGATCTTGAGAGAGGAAATGTCATTGCTGGCTATGGAGGCCTCACTGAGCCATCGGATTTCAACAAAAATATCTTAATTTGTGTTCTGAAGATTATTGAAGATTACGGGTGTGGAACGCCATGAGGGTGAGTAATAAATGACATTATTTTCATTTTTGGGTGAACTAACCCTTTAACTCCAACTTTTGCCTCAATAAACTTATAATTTACTACTTATTAATAGTTAGTAAGGTAGTTTTTGTAGCATTTAAGTTTAGGTATTGGGTAGGATAAAGGGATGTAGAATATGGTCATGCAGAATAAGACATTAATGTGTGCTTTATAAGTACTAATAAACAGCCAATATCCTATGCAAGCTAATAGGCAACTAGTTAAAAGGGAGAATTGACCCCTAAAATAAAGTGTTACCAAAAATACTAAACTTGACTAAATCAACCTGACTACATGAGGTTACACCAACTAAAATGATTTTCAAGTTTTAATTCACAACAGCTTGTTAAAGCATCTCAACCAGCTTGACACAGCAACTATGGCTCAACCAATGGCATGATATTGGAGTGGGGCTATATATTTGTCCAACCAACAGCATGATGCAGGCAGTGTTCAATAATTATTTTTTGTATTTATGTGTTAATGAATCTTCTCATTCCTCTATCCTTTAATGTTTTCTGCTATCTGTACCCAAACTGTAATTTGTCTAGTTTTTTTCTGTGTCCCCCTCTGGACAGACAGATGGAGATATGCAGCATATTAGCCCAGACTCTCATTACCTCCTCATTTTCAGATTAACTGCTTGACAGAAGCAATCAGCAAGCACAAGTCTCTGTAATTATCCGGGAATGATAATAACAGAACTGAGAGATGTTACGACTCTCAGCACAGCTCTCCACAGAATATAGATGGTCATGCTCACAGACGTTTAGCAGTGAACAAGCAAACATCTTCATACGTCCTGTCAGCAGATTAGAGAGATGAGGAAAAACCTGAACCTTGAAGGGTTGAGAGGTTTAGGATTAAAAGGCTGATTAAGCAGATAGAACCTGAGAAAACAAACCATGACAGGATCACACTACAGTGACTGGACACAATCTTATTTCCTGAATCCTAAACAATGACCACTGATCCGATTTAACAAATCACATTAGAGAGGCTTAAGCTGAAATCTATATGATATACCAATCCAATCTAATAGGAAAACGAAACTATTTTACAAGGTAGCGATTTCGTATGAATTCATATGATGCATTGTACGAAAATGTATGATTCTTAGAAAAAAAATACGCATGAAGGTCCTCCAGTAACCACACCCCATTGGATGAGATCGTACAAATTCATACAAAGTAGCCACCGAAACGTAAAATAGTTACGAATTGCTGTGAGATTGTGTTACTTTCACACAAGCACACAAAACCACACAAGCTAGTCACGTGAACTACGCAAACAGCTGAGCACAGTCTGAATAAGGCTACACCACAGGGGAGTGTGTATGTGTGTGTGTGTGTGCAGGCATGAACACTCTGCACTATATTTGGAAGGCCCACTGGAATGGCATTGATGAAGCCTGGAGCACCTGTGGCCTTGTGTCTTCCATCCTGTGCCCGCAGCACAGGGCACCCAGCTGGCGTAGTGAGAGGCTGTGGACATGAATGGGCTCCAGGCCAATAGAACACAAAGATGCTGAAATCCAGTGGTGAGTCAACAGAACTCATTCATCCCTGTTGTCAATAACTTTATGACATCATTTCATGCATAGACACTCTCCGCCTCTGATTGGACCATAGAGACAGAAACAGAGTTCGCCTTGGCTTGGAAAAGTGAACGTTTGCGTCACTTTGGTGGTTGCCAAAGTCATGTGGTGAGCTGAGCCAGCCTGTAAGTACTGGTGGGGATTATTACTGTGACCCTGAAATAAAAGATAGAAAGAGTCATGGTGAAGGAATGAAAGGAGAGAAGTGATGGATAAGGTTCTTTGGAACTTTTTATTCACCAAAGAATCTTCACAAAAATATTCAGACACTTCACAAAAACATTCAAAGTATTTTCACAAAAAATACGCTGCAGTTTTGTCGTCTGCCACTTTAAATGGTCAAGCTCTTTAAAGTCTGGTGGATTCTGTTTGGCTGTCAATGACTGTATCATTCATCAGCTGGAAAATCATTCTGAAAGCGTTTCTCTGTGCCATTAACGTTATAGTCGTCGATTTTTAGAAATGTATCTTTATTGTTATTGATATAGCTATCGTCCTTGGTGTGAGCATGCCTTAAGAAATGATCCTTGAGCATCAAATCAGCATATTAGAATGATTTCTGAAGGATCATGTAATACCGAAGACTGGAGAAATAGCTGCTGAAAATTCAGCTTTGTCATTACAGGAACAAACTGCATTTTAAAATACATTAAAACAGAAAAAAGTTACTTAAAATTGTAATAATTTACATGCTTTCAGCCTTTAGTTTGTTATTGTTTGGTCACTTTTATAAACTGTAAACAGTAAACTGAGTATTACAGTTTTGAAAATATGCTGAAAATAATGGGAATTACCAAGTAAATAAATAATGATTTGATCTTATTTTTTTATTTTTTC
Source organism: Ctenopharyngodon idella (assembly GCF_019924925.1). Classification (NCBI taxonomy): domain Eukaryota; kingdom Metazoa; phylum Chordata; class Actinopteri; order Cypriniformes; family Xenocyprididae; genus Ctenopharyngodon; species Ctenopharyngodon idella. The sequence goes on along the minus strand of NC_067232.1, from coordinate 10,627,705 downwards.
TTGCATTGTAACCTTACATTCATGACAAAGAAGTTGTATAAATAAATAAATAAATAAATAAATAAAATACATTTCACCTTATAGAAATGTAATATAATTTCTCAGTTTTGCCTTTTGATGTTGAGGTGAAATATAACCTGGACATTTTTTGGGGGAGGGGTTTTTTCACACATATATGAAATACAGGTTATCTGTTATGTGTTCCATTTCTGTCATGGCAGTGGCCCACTGAATGTGAATTTTTAGATACATATCCAGCCTTTTCCATTACAGAAAAAGGCCCTCCTTATTATGGCCTAGCAAGGATAATCTGTCCCCTTTCACCATCTGTTGGCCCATAAACACTGCAGCTGGATGGCACGCATTAGAAGCTCACTGCTACTGTCTTACATCTCTCCTTATCACACCTGAGACTCATACTGAGCTGAACTCCTGTCTACTGAATGCCTACATCTCCTAATAACCATGAAAACACAAACACACACAAAGGCTAATAGCAAATGATTTACATGCACTTCAACGAGTCCATGTACTCAAACGGATACTAGACACAGTTACTATTAAACAGTTATAGTTCTTAAATCTATTGTTGTTGATGACAACACATATACTACAATATCATCTCAGCTGATTTGTGTTACATATCTTTCCACATGGAGCTATAATTCGCAGAATGCATTAGCTTAACATGATGACATTGGATAGATGGATTTGAGCCTGCTGAACAGGAGCAGGGCCGTGGTCGTATTGCTTCCTCATCCCTCAGTGTGAGCACCGCCGCCACCCTACACCGCAAATCTCGTTTGTCTCCAACACAGAAAGACATACCAAGCCAGAGAGAGGGAGAAATGAATTGCAATGAGGGACAGAGGGTCTGCAGCACAGCTGAGAGACACTGGCGATGAATTGGATAGAAAATAGCATGGAGAATATGTGGTTTTGATGGACGGTTGTACTCCCATGATGCCAGGCAGAAAATAAGACTAATTCCTGATTCTCCTTGTGGACTCGTACTGCAGACACAGAGAGGAAGGGAATAAAACCACATTAACAGCACAATCATTTACAATAAATTAAAAACAGCATGAAAAAGGTAACTGCTGTGCTGTAACACCACATTGTAATATAAATGTCAATGCATGTAAAATGCACATTTCTGCTGCTTATTTCAGAATGTCAAAACCAACATAATTTTTCAGGGTGTTCTACAGACATTTCCATTTGGTAGGGTCAGATGAACATACTATTTCATGAGCAAAGGATCATAGCAGGCTATCTCTGTTCTGTCACGTCTGACTGCCTCCATTAGTAAGTGCTCTTCTACAAAGACGTCTTACCGAGATAATAGCTGCACAAAATCTTGCTCTTCTGAATATTTCACATCTTTGTGCCTAGCCCCTTTAAATCCCCTGTCAGGAGTGCTGGTACATAATTAATGTGATGCCTATTTAACATGCTTTAAACATTTAAAGGCATGTCTTCACCCCTGACTCACGTTTAGAGGGAAATTTTTGAGATATCAATAGACTTGCAGCTGGCATATTGAAAAAAAGCACTCTCACTTCACAGCAAACTCAAGTGGAGTCACTGGATTATTTCATATCCCACAGTCCTTAAGGGCCTCCTAAATACGGCCGACGAAGTTTAATGAGCCGTTTGCTTCATGATACAATTGGCTCAGACAGAGCTGATCAAATGACTTCAGATATTAAAATATAGAAACACTGGTCACACTATATATTATATGTGGAACTTGGGCACTATAATGAAGTATTACAGAAAAAATAAAACAGGTAAATTATCAAGGGATAATGTATCATCAGCCAGTCATTTCTGAAGGTGTCTTTTTTGCAAAATTAATGGTTTGATTCTACATTATTCAGCTTTAAATAACTAAATAAATTTGAGTTGAGAAATTATTCTGTTTTTTTTTTATTTTTCCAAATGCTTTTTATCCCCGTTATTGCAGAAGCAGTGATATATTTGATTCTCTCTGACAACACTGATTAGATTAAGACATTTGGTTCATTGAAACCAGATATTTGAAAAACACATACCAGTCAAGAATAACGTAAATTATAATCTAATCCATTTACGATTTAGCTGGAATTAATCTTAAATTCTCCACTACTGAGTCCTCAAGAATCAGAAATCCTATCTGACAGCCATTCAGGCGTTCTGCCGGGTGGAAGACAAATGTTTGAGCAAGATTTCAATTTCTGCCAGCGTCTCCTCCTGTGAGGCAGAATGATTGGGAGAGCGCAGTAAGCGGGTCCGCATTCATTTGCATTGTAAGACAAACAGGAAATGAGATAAATGAGATTTGTGTCACAGCTCAGTTGAGGCAAATGATGAGAAATCGAGTGGAAGGATGGAGAGAGGGAAAAGTCAGAAGACAAGGAGAGAGAAGGGCTCCATCAGCGTCTCTAGCCATCATCTTTCCTCTCGTAACTCCACCCTTCCTGTCTAAAAGTGGGCATTCAACACTGTTCATCTTTACTTGCAGGCCATGATTTGAACACTGTATTTAATCAGTCTGTGATGAGAGAGAAAGTCACTGGATGTCTTATTTGAATAATTTAGTGTAAAGTCAAAGGTTAGGGATGTTTTCAATTTTTGAGACATTGCAGACCATGCAAAACTAATAAGACAAATCTGTTACTCATAAAGGTAAAGAACAAATATAATCATGAGTATTCATGAGAACATTCAATTAGAATGTTCAATCAGGGCCACCATTCCTGACATTATTTTTTTTTTCTCATTACACTTCTCATTTGTCACATCGTTGACAGGAAGGATTCTTCTCTGGGATGAAAAAGCCTCTGGATGAGTGGGGACAGGTGGAATTCATTTATGCAGGAGGAGCTCAAGGACAAAAGTGGGTGGGTGTTTTCTGTGTTCTGTACAAGCTGAATTCACCACTGTTGAGGCTGCTGGCGTTATATGAAAGGATTCATGCGGGAACACAAAAGAAAAACAAAAAGGAGGGATGAGAAGCAATATAATACAGCAATGGATGATCGTAACTTCAGGCAGGACAAGCCTCAGGCAAGGACGGACAGAATTTGCGTAGTTTCTCCTGCCACTGTATTTACTGAAAAACTAATTTCTTCTGACAATTCTTAAAGCAGGCTACCAACAGTATTCTCTCTTTCAAATAAGCAGACTGTTGTGATCTGGGATCACATTTGCATACATCAAATTAATGAGTATGCATTTTTTTAACTGTAGAAATCCAATGACATCAAATGACAGGCGCAGTTCATCAATCCGGAAAAAAAGCATAATGGTTTCCTCAAAAATACTGACTCAAAAAAAAAAAAAAAAAAAAAAAAAAATCATAACAGTTTTCACCATGTATAATAATAATAATAATAATAATAATAATAATAATTGTTTCTTGAAAATTCAGCTGTGGCATCACAGGAATAAATCATATAAATATATTAAAATAGAAAACAGTTATTTTAAATTGTAATAATCTTTCACAATATTAACATTTTACTGTATTTTTGATCAAATAAATACAAGCTTATTGAACATTATATATAATAAACATATATATATATATATATATATATATTACACATGTGTTGTCTGGCTTCTGCATAGGAGATGTCTTTCAAATACAATCTTACTGACCCCAAACTTTTGAACAGTAGTGTATTTCTTATACAAGATGTTTAGAAGGTATATCAAAGGACTCAAAATAGACGATAAGTTTTAGTTACTCCACACATCCTAATGTTTAACTCTCTACTATATATCATGCAAAAAGCATGCATGCTATAATCCATACATGTGAAGTATTCATAAAGTGTGCTTGCTTATGATGGCATATAAACACTTTTGATATGTTTAACATGCAGGATGGGGGAGAGCTGTCTTACTCATAAATGACATGAAACAGTGACATGGCTGGCAGTGACATTGTAGATCATGGCAATGCCAACATGACAATAGTATGTCTGGATTGCAGTAGACACAAATGCTATTGAAGATACTTTACTTGGTGAAAAAGTTCTTTCATCAAATGAAGTATAGAACTTTGTCCAAACTTTGCATTGCATTCCCAGAAATTTGACATTTAAAAGCTTTTGCTATTTACAGTCAAGCTCAAAGACTAAAGCAACACATGTGAACACAATATCCAGGACCATGAAAAACACAAACTGAGTGAGATGTGTTTCACAGAGAGTTGTATAGTAAATGTGTTTCTTTTCTGGCTTCTATAATTGCTGGCTGTCCTTCTCCTTGAAATGTGTCCTCAGTGAATTTAACATCATGAGTCAGGCATCCTGAACTCCTGATGTACCCGCGAAACACCTGCAGTGATTACGACAGCTGCCCTCATTTCCAAAACTCACAGATCTCTTGTCTAACTGCAGCCTATAGGAAAAACGAACAATACTATAAAGCACAATAAAGCTGTAGTCGTTCATTTGTAATATGTCAGATTTTCTACAGCAGAGGAGATAAGCAGAGGTATCGGTAAGCTCCCTCTGTGGCAGTGCTATTTTAGTATCACTGAAACGCTATTATAGTTCTTAATATTTTGAATATGTTTTTTTTTAATATTTTCCGTTTCAAATTTTTGTATTTTTTTTTTTAAAATGTCTATATAGTTTTTATTAAATTTATTTCAGTTTTATTTTTTGTTATTTTAGCACATTAAGTTAACTAAATAAAAATGAGAAATGTTGCCTTTGCAACTAGCTGAAAAATAAGTTTTATATTTTTTATTTAAAATTTATTTAGTTGTTAATTAATATTTACTTTATATTTCAAGTAACATTTTTTTTTGTTTTGGTTTATTTTTAGTTTCAGTTAACTATAATAACCCTGCTCTGCAGTGTGTAACAGCTGAAAGAAGCTCGAGCTGTGTGTCACATTCAGTTCGGGGGGAAACATGGGACAACACAAAGCCTGCTGGACCAAAAGCTCCCTTTGATCCGCTCTGTGCGTCTGCTGTTCTGTTTCATGTGCAAAGCAGCGGCCATGTGTCCCCACTTCATATCATGTTTATGAAGCTGTACTTTACTGAAACAAAACAAAGGGGCCACCCACACACACACTTATTTTATCCATTTTAGGTAAAAGTGTGCTTACTTTCAAAGCACTATTTCCATGCTATTTGCTAAAAGGTAATATATGACATACCTTTGTTTATATTAATGAAATTTTCCAAAATAGTCACATATTATGCAAATATATAGTGTTTGATATTTATATGCAGTAGACGGTATAAAACAGAGCCCTTCTGTAAAATATATAAAACCTTAGTAGAGGAGCATCAAGGTTTAATTTATAATTTAATCATCAATAAGACAAGATGAAAGTGAAATCAATGGCCAACAAGATTGTAAACAAATAGATGGGGTTGAACAGTGAATGCCATTTACAAACGGATTTATTTCATGTTGACTGAAAATTGATATCAAGCTGCTTCTTCTTCTTCTTCTTTTACAAAAATAATATTTCTGAAGGATCATGTGACAGTGAAGATTAATTCACTAATTCAGCTTCACCATCACAGGATATTTTAAAATATATCAAATTATTTTAAATGTTAATATGTTCACAATATTACTGTATTTTTCATAAAATAAACGCAGCCTTGGTGAGCACAAAAGACTTCTTTCAAAAACGTTTTAAAAAATCTCACTGACCCCAAACTTGTAGTGTTTATTTGTCCTTGCCACAGTTATCTGTGGTTTGCTCAAACATTGGGAATTGAATAGCATTTTTTTTTTTTTTGTAAAACTGCTCTGAAACTACTACTGTTTTTACAGTGTACGCAAGTAAAATATGTCGCCAACAGCATTTCAGGTTGACAAATCTCACAGTCTGGTCCTGCATACAAGAAACAAATAAGGGAAAGGTATGAATTGAGCATTAACCTTTACTACATGAGTGTACATTGAGATAAATGACAAGAGCTGACAAATCCTCAGAGAAGTATTGCCTAATCTGTTTTTGACGCGAACAAGCTGCTATAAGCATTGTTTCTGTCAGAGCTTGTGTGTGTATGTGTGTCCAGTCACACTATAGGTTGAGTGATGGAGTGCGGTGACAGTTACTAAATTGTATTCTGTGTGGTTAGGAGGAAGAAGTCTTTATTTCTGCCACAGTAAACAGTGTTATTTCACAGTGCTGTTTTCCTCAGCACCTTACCCAGTGATGGATCTGCCCATCAGCACTGTCTCTGCATTCACTGCAATCAACCTCCATATAAGCAGCAACACACACACACACACACACACACACACACACACACACACACACACACACACACACACACACACAGCAATCTCTAGCCTCTTAACCATAACAACTAAGTACCTAACCTGAAGCCTGACCCCTTAACTTAATTATGACCTTATCCCTAAAACCAAGTCTTGACCCTCTAACAGCCCTTTAAAGGGTTCTGAGAAAGTCAGAAAGTGAGGACGGGCAAAAATGTCCACACTCTGATGGTCTAAAACTCAAACCAGTCCTCACAAAGAGTTGTACAAGTACACCACTCACACAATGGGTTTTCATGTTTTATGGGGACATTATATAATAACTTTTGTACTGAACAAATTGTACATTCTATCCCCTAACACTAAACTTACCCCTAAACCTACCCATCACAGAAAACTGTTTTTAAAAAACATCACCTAATATGATTTATAAGCTGTTTTCCTCATGGGGACTAAAAATGTCTCTACGAGGACAAGGATTTCGAATATTGCCATCTTTGTGGGGACATTTTGTCCCCATTATGTAGGGTTTACCAGGAAAAAAAAAAAAAACACACACACACACGGTTTTGTGTAATGTGACCAATCACATGTGGTCCACCAAGACAAACTGCCATTTACACCTGGTAGTAACATACATTTCAAATCCTGTGACCACTTGATCAGATTTTGAGGGGAGGATCAACATCAAAACCAGATATACATGATTCATAATGTATTCTTAATATCATAAATGTTTGGAATGACAAGAGTATGAGAAAATAATGAAATAAAACCAGGTGTACAATGTCATAAACCCACCGACAAGACTTGCCACTAGTTAAGCAAAGAAATACATATTCTTCAAAATGACAGAATATACAGATTTTAACTAAGGAAACCAGACTCCTATACAAAATGCTAAATAAAAGGGGGAGAAAAATTACCTTGTTTCCTTTAGTTGCTCAACAACTACAAGAAAACAAAATCCAGACAAAAAGCACAATATCCTTTCAGGGTTGTTATTGTTAACTGAAACTATTAACATTTTTTGTTAATTAAAACAAAGGTGAAATAAAATATATATAAATAAATATTAGTTGAAAAACTTGCACTTAAAAAAACGTATCAATTAAAAAATGAAATGGACTGAAATTAAATTATGCTCAAGCTGTACTAAAATGACTAAAGCAAAAAACTAAAATAAAATGAATTGAAGCTTAAATAGAACAAAAATAATAAAAATAAAGGCTATTTCAAAACATTAATAAATGCTGTTATAGTATATAATAGTAAAACAGCACTCTATTCTTTCAACAACAAATTGGCTGCATTTGTGCAGATGGCAAAGCAGTGGATGGGGGGCAGGGAACCCAACGAATGCAATGACATTACCCCCAGGGTGATGTGTTTAGAAGAATATGCAGTTGTTGTGGTGGAGCAGTGGAGCATCCTCCTGTTTCTTCCACTCCTCTGAGCACAGCAACACAAACAATAGAAGCGTTTATACAGTTACGACAGACCACGGCAGACATATTATCTCTGCTGGCTATTTATAGCCTCTATCAATTTGCCACATTCATTGGCTTTGATCGCACTCCCGCACGTTTGAAAGACTGTCCAGGTGCAATGAGACGCTCAGAGAGTGATGACGAAATAGCCAAGTTATTTTTAAGTGACATCATGAACTGATGGTAATGCAGAAAACATAATTATGTCTTTGATTGAGTGTAATGAGAGAGTATTTTTGTGCATATTAAATTCATCGTTGACTTTATGCAAATGGGAAGATGACGGAAGTATATCAGTGGGGGTAGTGGTCTGTAAATGTTGTGTATGGGTAATTGGGACTACGTTGTCGCATTATCCCAACGTCAGTGGTGCGTGGAAAATGTCTCCCACCTTTCCATAGCGACAGGGTTATAAATCAAACTCAGTCCTAATTGGGCAAATTCAGGCAGGCATAATCTTTGAACATATTCGGTGGTTCATTAAAGGGGGAGAGAGAGAGGGAGCTATTTGGCAAGTTGCTTTGTAAACAAGGGGTGACGTGACCTTACGTTACTTTAGTGGAGATCAAAGTCGGAAATAAAATATCAAACATAAAAGAAAACCACACAGAGATTTCCACTCGAATTAGCTTTGAGCTAGTCGGCAAAAGATCACAGGGTTGTTGAAGTTTTAGAAATTTAGTGCGGTTAAAGGTAGGAATTTTGCAGTGCTTTGCAATGAGGTTTGTGAAATAGCTATGGTGCAACATTTTGTAATGATCCTGATTTTCACACACTAAACATATTCTTACATTTTGAAGCTGCCACTAAAGCATCACTCGCACTGATAGACTGATGGTTGGAAGTCTCAGGTCGTTGGGTCACTATAGTGTCACTGTAAGTCGTTGGCGGGCTGCTGACCGTAACTTTTCAAAATAAAGAGATGGCAGTAAATATAATATGTCATTATATTTTGAAACTGAGTGTTTGTATATAAATTGCAGCCATGCAGAAGCCGTATCACATGAGCAAGATTGCTGATTTTCATACCAAAAGCACAACTACGAGTGTGATATTTCTTTTATCCACCTTATTCCTGACTAGCCTACTGTGTTTCGAATTATGGGTTGCACTTCCGGTTTGGGGAACTTCTATTTAAAAGACTGAAACAAATCGTTTCAAATCATAAGGTTGCCCTACAAATAAAGCTTATCTGTCAGTTTGACTGAATGAGCTGTCAATTTCTCTTTCATGTTTTATTTTCAATCATGAGAATAACGTATCGTTTGGTATTTTAATGTAGCTTGTTATAACAAGAATATCTATGGCAAGAGCTCTTTTCAGTCGCTGCTTTCTATCCACATGATTATTTTCTTTTGTCCCTTTGCATACCGCTGTAATAGTATGAAAAAGGACAACATATACTGCACATTTGTGGTCTGTTCTCCCGATATAATTTACGATAAATATCCCATTAATAATTCACTGGAATGCACAAAGAATCTCCCGTTTTTCTCCTCAAAGCCTCACGTCTCTTTCCAGGTTTGTTTTTTACAGGTAAATACAATTTATTATCTGTAAAAATGATGGAAATCATTTTGAAATAGTATCATGCAATGCTGAAGTTCATGAACATTTTTTATTAAGGCAACGTATATTATATAATACAGATATATATCGCTATAGTTATATTTAACCCATCCGTTATTGCTGTGGAAAGAATGACGCTTTTTCATGGCCTGTTGAAAGTACCTTGTTGATGCTTTTACACTTTTAAATGTTCTTTTAATGTTCGTTGGTTGAAGGGTGAGTAGAATAATGTCACCTCATTGCACCCAGTTTAAAAAAAAAAAGTATTATTGCGTTCATAGAGCGAGCCTTTCACTGACTGTTTACAGCTTAACGGAAGTTACACCCATAATTGGCGCAAAGCGTCATGGGGCATAGGAATAAGGTGGATACAACAGTTAATATCAAGTAATTTACATTTTAGAGAATATTGCCACTTACTTTCAGCTTTTTCGAAAACAAAGCCACCGAAGAATTAATGTGCTCAAACAAATTGTTGTTAGACGAAATTTTGTGAGTGATGTGCAGTCATTTAAATAGGAATCCACACAATCAGGAGTTTCACATGAGGGCAAAAAAAGTTCCCAATGCATGAATCAGTGTTTTTGAACAAATCAGTTTAGTTAAAGATTCAATGACTAATATAAGGTGTGTTCAACTTGAAGCAGCACTGAGCAGACCGATTGGTGTTTGGCATCAAAGTACCGCAAGAGCGATAGAGAGCAGACGACTTCATATAATCGCTCTTGCAGTACTTTGATGTCATACATCGATTGGTCTGCACAGAGCACTTCAAGTCGAACACACCTATTGACAGTCACTTGATTAGTTCTTAAATGAATCTGTTAGAATGAATAATTCACCACCACCTAAAAGCACATAATGGTTGATTTTACTCTCATGTTGCTGGAAATCAGCAACTGTTTCTGTCCATTTGGTGGCTGCACTTTGCTGTCAGTGTGAACAAAGCCTGAAACCAGAGATCCAAACTGCACTAAATTAGATTGAGAAGTTCTCTTTGGACTTCAGTATGGACTGTGGGTGTAAGATTGATTCAGTATGAGGCAAAACTAATCACAAACTGTTGCCAGCTGACAGTGTTCATGCCCTGAAAAATGACCAGTGTATTGAAAAACAGCCTTATTAAATATCACACTGGGCTTATGTGGTCTTACTGCAGGCAGGATAACACAATGACACCTTATCTACTCTACACTATGCTTGATTCAGCACAAACATGATAAAACACCTGAAGATAATATAATAATACCTGAAGACAACATGAATTAAACAAGCCGGTTCACTTTTAATTATATACTCAAAGATGTTTGCTTACAAAAATATGGTTAAGGCTATCCATCTAACTTTACTCTTTTTATTATAGATCAGATGTTATTTCTTTATGCTATTATTTTTTATAAATGCAGGTAATCTGATGTACTTAGGGGTCACATTACAGTGTTAATATTAGAGTGTAATTATATTGGTAATTACTGAGCATTATATTATAGTAATTATATTCTGGAGTAGTGTTTACATTTATTCAACTTTGTTACTGAATTGTCATTTTAATTAAATGCAATAATATGTGTAATACAGTTACATATAAGGTATTATACAGGCCCAAAATATGCCTGATCAGTCTGGCTTTTCAAAGTTTCATTTAAATGCATAAATTGTAAACTATCATAAGTGTATGCCAAGTGTAGCAAGGAACTGTCACCAGCATGTCAACAAACACAAGAAGACAGATAAAGGTGTGGATGTTGCTCAAGGACTATTTGTGATGAAATAGACCCTACATCACACTAAGAGACAGAGACATCCCGTAGACAGAGACATGACCAGAATGTGATAATTGTTATTTTAAATTGATGTTAACACTTGTCAATTTCAAGTTTTGAGATTTGTGAGATTGGCTCAGAGCTAGAAGTGTTAGTTTATGTCAAACAATATACATTTAAAGGATTAGTCCACTTTTAAATTAAAATTTCCTGATAATTTACTCACCCCCATGTCATCTAAGATGTCCATGTCCTTCTTTATTCAGTCAAAAAGAAATGAAGGTTTTTGAGGAAAACATTCGAGGATTTTTCTCCATATAGTGGACTTCAGTGGTCTCCAAACGGTTGAAGGTAAAAATTACAGTTTCAGTGCAGCTTCTCGTCTAGACTGAAAAATACACTTTTTAACGCTTTATTTGAGTGTAAGAAACAACATTTATGTGACAGTTCATGTCAGATTTTGTTACTGATTTGAAATACATTATTTATTTGTGAGTTCGCCAAGCAGTTTTTGAGATTTCAGGATTCCCCCATTCAAATAGATAGGACAAACTTTCTTTGAAAGGGACTTTGTTGGTATGGATCACTTGTTGTATGGTGATTTTTGGAGCTTAACAACCAGGGTCCACCATGAACTGCCAGTGACTTGCATGAATATTCTTCAAAATATTCAATTTTTGGTTAAAGAATGTAAAAGAACAACATGAGAGTGATTGAATGATGACAAAAATTTCCATTTAGTGTGAACACATGACAACAAAAAAATCCATCAAAAAAGTGTATTTGTGTAGGAGACAGTGGAGGAAAGTTTGAAAGGCTTCCATGTTTGACAGTATAATGGGATAGCTGTCAACATTTTAATAAAGAGCATTAGTGGAGAAATGGCTGTCTAGAGCAGCGGTTCTCAATTCTGGTCAACAAGCAAAATTCTCATATCATGAAAAATTACAAAGGCTTTAATTCAATTCACATTTATTTGTATAGCGCTTTTCACGATACATATCGTTTCAAAGCAGCTTTACAGAGAATGCATATCAACATTACAATTTGGAGACTGCAGTTAATGCTCCATGTAAATTGCTATACATGTACGTATATAGATATTGATAAAGTAAATCTAATCTAATTTTATTTAGAGGAGAAACAAGGAACACCATTTTTCAGTATAAAATAATAGAAGAGGCTTACCTTACACAATAGGAGGTCGCTGTGTAAAGAGGTTGAGTTAACCGAATATTTTTCCTCAATGACTGATTTTTTTTAGCAGAAAAAGAAATATCTGAAGACCGGCAGTTATTTTGAATGATTACACTGAGGGTGATCTATTGTAACTTGTAGCTGTATTTCCCGAAAGTCGACTGAGTTTATTTCAGTTCATTTTTGTGTTTTGTTCATATTTTAATCCTAATTGTATTTTGTAAACTTGCGTTGTTCATATTTGCCTGTTCAGGCACAAAGGTCATGTTTTAGTGGCCTCCACTGTCACTGCTGAAAAAAACAAACATTCATCTGTGCTGAACATGAGTGACGCACACTCTCTGTTCTCTTCATAAAAAATAAATGCATAATCTATCCTATATGCTCATCCTGTAAGTTCATGATCAAAAATGAAAATGTGAACGAAAACAAAAGCTATTAAATGTCTTATTAAAATATGAAAATTCAAATGACGGGTAATGATAGATTATGATGGAATTTTTACTACCCTGTCCGTCAAAATGACGGACAATGAGAAAGTCTAATGCAACCACTGCTGCAGTGTACACACAGAGGGGTGTCTGAAATGTCCGAGCTGAAGTTGCCCACCCATCACACTCTTGTTGTGCCAGTAGGGGAGATCATACAGAATGGCACAGTGTCACCACGGGAGCCGAGACTTGACAGGAAAGCACAGTGGGAATCATGCCCTGATTAGAAGCAGTACAGAACTCCTGTTTCTAAGCAACACCATCACTCTGTGTCTGGAAATCAAACTGCACATCTGAAGAGGACTTGTCATTTCATCCGTTTAGTGTTCATGTTCGCTTAAACTGTAGAGACTTCTCTACCGACTTTTATCCTGCACCACCAAAACTGAACTTGTCACCTCAAGATGAGTTGCGCTAGGTTTGACGTCAATGCTGTAAAATGCTTTATGCATTATGACATGGCAAATTTTAAATGTATGTCTCTGAATGAGTCATGGCAGAGGGGATGATTTTCAATGAATAACAACTTCAAATTCTCTCTCTTCCTCACATAAAGCTTGCAGATAGCTAGAAAAACATGTTACAGAAGAAAACATCATGCCAATTACTATGATATCAAGAATTCTGAGTCGCAGTGCGCCAGCAAGCAAGCAAATTTTAGTAAAATCCCCGACATGAAGCTTTAGCATGACTTCAGAAGACTTTTATGGTGCTTTTTGAAGGGTTGCCAATGTCTTAACTAAATCTCACACCAAATAACAAAACAACTCAAAATAATCTGACAAACATGTGATAATATCCGAAGATTGGCGAGGCTTTAAAAGAATCCTATGAATTGAGAGGGACGATACTCCTACCATTTACTCACAAGATCAAGTCAATTAAACCTGTCAGAATGAAAGTTTCTTTCCAACATAAAAGCCAGCACGTTATACCACATTAAGACTAAAGTCAGAGTGCAGAGAAGATAATGGGTTTAAAGTAATCTCATGACCTGCGATAAGCATTTCATTATCTTTACATGCCTTCTGCTTTGCAATCAGGCCATTAGATAAGTGTAAAGATGATTTATACATTGCGAAGATCCTTAAAATGGGTGTTCTCTTAATAACTCCTTTTATCCACCTCTGTTTAAAGATTAATCAGCACGTTAAGCTTCGGATTTCCCATGTGGCATGTCATTAACACATGCCATTAAGTTGAGAGCTGGACTTTATGCCCCAGTGCCATCACTCATAAAGCCTTATGAAAAAAGAAAAAGAAAAAAAGCTGGTATTTGCAGGAAAAGCTCCATGCAATAAAATTGTGAGTTTTAGAGGAAGAATTGTGGCACAGTGTCTGTTTTCACTGTTCTGACAGCTCTAGCAAGTTTGCCCCTTGCTGTAAAACAACAGAACAACCTGTCCATTCATGAAGCAAGAGACAGATGGAGGGAACGAGATAAGACAGAGAGAGAGATTCTGATTTTGAAATTAATGAGCAAATGCTAGCAGAGGAAAGCAGTGTGATGGTTTAGAGCCGTCAGCGTTCATTTCAAGCAGAACTGACACTTTGTTTATTTGTGTGGCTTTGCAAAAGCTTCTCTTGAACAGAAACACTGCTCAGGAGCATTAAACTGAATTTAATATTTAAGCTACTTGTTTTTTATTCATTATCTGCAGAAATATTCTGTACAAGGTAAACAATAAAAAATTCTGATAAGCTAAAATTCACTTAATTTTAATAGATGAACTGAAAAATTAACACCTAAATGTGGACCATCTTACAATATAATATGTAATATTATGGAGGGTGATATTCTATGAATAAAAAGTTAATTTTGAGGAACTAACATTTTAGACACATTATTGGCAGTTACTGTATCTATATTTGCTCCGCCAAAGATAATAGATCCAAATGTTCCTGAAAGAATTAGTGTTTTATGAACAAATCGGTTGAACTAAGGAATCACTGACTCACTATTTCTGCCACTGAAAGATATAGTAAAAGTAATCTGTGTTTGTTTCTGTTTTGGGTGGGTTTGACACGTGTTTTAGTTCAGTTTCCTGTGTTTCAGTTGGTTTCTTGTTGATTTGATTATCATTTGCACCTGTTATTCATTTTATTGATTAGTTTACTTTGGTGTTTAAGCTCTGTGTTTTTTTCAGTCCATTGTTTGTTCTTGTCACTTGTACACACTTGTTATGTTCCTGGTTTTCGAGTGTTTATAGTATTTTGTTAATAAAATCATTACCGCTGTGATTAGATCCTGCTCATCTCATTCCTTGCTCCAACTGTTCGTGACAATGAGTAGTATACTATGTGGTTCCCAATTTGGCAAGTCACTCTTTTGGTCTCTGAAAGAATCAGTGTTTTGAATGAATCGGTTGAGTCATTGACTCACTTACGAAGAAAGTAACTTGTCACTACTTACGTAACGGCATAGCGATGTAACCTGCAGAAAAAGTCACTGAAAACTAAGGACATATTCAGACTGCCAGCAAAAATATGATTTTTTGCACATCGAGATTTTATCTAGATGGGTTTTTGAAAGTCTGGACAGCAAAATCTGATTCAAACCACATATGGAGGTGGTTTGAAATGCGATTTCAATCAGATTTTTACAGATGCTTCTCAGTCTGGACATTCTGCTCAATTTGGATTTCAAATTAACACACAGCAATAACTCCAAAACTGGTGACGGAAATGCCGGAAGTATTCATACGGTGTTCAAATGGTATGTTCAAAGATTTTGGCATTTTTCTTGTGTGACGAAAGAGTTCTGCACCGCCACTCGACAGGATGCTTATTTGGAGAATGAGATGATGCACCTCCATTTTTCCTGCATCCGTTTCAAAAGCCTCGCCACATACATAGGTACGCCTATGACGTTACCAAAGCAGCCCATGCAGATAGGTTGGTTGATGTCTGCACACACAAATCTTATTTGATCACTTGCAATTAATAGTGTGGACAGTCTGGCTAAAAAGATCTGATTTGAGAAAAAAATCTGATTTGTCTGCAGTCTGAACACAGCCCAGGGCACAGACTGGACAGAGCTAATTGTACAGATGTATGTAACAAATGATCAAAATTGCTGAAAATAGATAATACATACAGAGATTCAATGGACTGATTAAATATGAGAATGATGTGTCAGGCCCAGACATTCTAATGGCAGACAAGGAGACAAATCAAAATAAAGTTCCTATGAGGATTTAATTGCATTTGTTCAGCAGACATAAAAGCAGGGCAGTGCTTCCTCTACTTAATTAACCATGAACAAGACAAGCATAAATGATGTTTACAGCAAATGGACAACAGAGGTTATGAGGATGATGTCTGCAAATAAAACAAAAGAAAAGAGTTAGATTTAATAAATAAATAAAGGGAGGAGAAGAAACAAATATAACCCTAAAAATAGTCATTTTAGGAGTGCAATAACGTGCAGTGAAGATCTTGAGATTTTGACAATTAGTAATGACACTCAATAAACACATGATGACATTAATTCAGGAAAATTGTGTAAACCTTGTCTTTTCAAATTCTGTTCTTAAATCACTGCGATCAGGGGTGTATTATTGTGACATGGGGCGAGGCAAAGATGGTGTGATTACATATGGTCCTGATGAAGCAGCAGTTCACACTGTCCATTAGACAACATGCAGCTTTACTGCTCTAGTCTGGATCATCTGATCCTGGGTAAGATTAATCTGACCCTCATGTAAGAAAAACTTCACATACACAGCCATGCTTTTGCAGCATGGCAGCTAAGGTTTGACATGTGCATTTTCTTCAGTTTGAGCTGTGATATCCAATTTGCAAAATGATTCTTATGAATAGGTTCTTTTTAAGTCAGTTAAAAAGATTCAAAAAATTTTTTTTACTACAAAAACTATAAACATCTGAATTTACATGTGTATTCCAGAAGAAGCTATTTGATTTCTGAAATTATTTTTTGACCAGATACCACACCAATGCCTATATACAACAATTTGAAACAAAGCACTGATATTATGTTTTTTTAATATTCTATGGCTGTTTTAATGTGTTTATCACACCATAAGCGCACTCCTTCTGTCAGGCCCCAACTGCTCCCAGTGCATTTTATGCAATCAGAGGTGACATGTTTGGTTTACCCAGGCATCTATGACCCACAGCACGAGCATGGAGATGACTGACAGGTGGAGGGGAAATGTCATGATATAAACATGCTCTCTATTTCCTATGCTGTACTTTTCCACAAGCCACTCTCATTTTTTCTAAAGCAGAGCCAGGGTTTCTCATGGCAGTGTTTAGCAATTCAAAACAGGACAGATTTCTTCTAAGGTCACCCCAAAGAAGATGTGTGGAAAAGGCATTATGTGCCTGGACCATTACCATCACATTCTGCATTGCTGTGACATTTTATGGTTTCATTAGGTGCATTTGTTTTGAAAATGGTTAGAACGCAAAATGACATATGCAAAATAATGAGCGTACTGTACTGTTTACTGCTAACATCAGCTAACAATTTTCCCTGACCAAACCATGAACCCAATGGTCTAGTTTATCCAACATTCACCTAGCTACATTTACCATGATTTCAGTGTTTGCATGCATGTGCATAATAGATATGTGTAAATTCTATTGATTTTCAGAGAGAGCATACTCACAGAGGTCACTGAATGAACATACACATAGCTGAATGATATCGAGTTAGTGAATAAGACCCACTGAAATGGGCCTAATCTCATTAATATTAGTAGATATGACACATGCTGAAATGCACCATAGCCTACATAAAAAAATTAAATAAAATAAAATATTATTATAATTTTCAGTTATGGTTCAAAGCCAATTTCCACAATCATCACCTTTCTTTAGCTAAATTATTTAAGTGTGAGAGAGTATAAATGTGGGCGAAACAGTTAAGAAAGGTATAGAGTGCTGCAGGGATAATGTCAGAACCCGGAAGACTAATTCGCCATTGGTTTTCCTATGGGTTTTTATAAAGGGATTTTTTCAATTTATGAGTAAAATAAAGCCTGTGTGGTAAACATAACTTGACGATACTTTGATGTTTTGTTCTACAACGTAAACTGCATCCACTGGCGAATTAGTCTTCGGGGTTTTGACGTCATCCCTGCACCACTCTATTAGGGAAGAGAAGGAGCACAGATAGCAGGCACAGATAGTTTTGAACAGGGATCCGTTAGTATATCTACTAAGTGTCAGTGTTCTGTATTAGGCACAGCCTGAAGTGTGTCTCTGTTTTACCACTATCAGTTCTGTGCTAAACCAGGGAAAAAGTCATTTGTCTTTCTGTACACATGATATAGCCAACAAAGTGAATACAAATGAGTCTGTGGTCACTGGTTGGACCTCTAATGACTGTTACAGTGCCATGACCTGAACAGCCCTCATCAAGGTATTTATCACCTGTCTGCACTATTTGTGTGCTTTTGAGTGTGATTTTAAATCAGATCCATCAAAATAAACAGCAAATTTCATTGTCATTACAGGTTTGTTCTGATGTGTGCAGCTGTGTCTCAGTTCCTCATCTCAGAGTTCATTGATTCAGAAGGCCTAATAGGGTGAGCGATTAGACATTAACAGACTGATGCTAATGGGTAAACAGAAGGAAAATTCACCAATTGTATCTATTGAGAAATAAAAAAAAGGGAAAGTTCATTTCTGTAAGTAGAATATAACAGGCAATATTTCCTTCAGTGGCATTTTTGAGAGTTGACAATTGCTGAGAGTTGGCATATAGGATGTCTCATCCCAGTATAGATCTCAGCTTTATGGATATGCAGCATTAATTGACTAGAGCAGCTCGTTAGAGGCTAGTCACACTGTTTTATTGAGGCCCTCACAGAGATACATGAATAAAACATTCACGAAAAAATCCACAAAGATGAATTAAGGCTCTATAGCGATGAAACTTTCCCACTGCAGAGCTTCCCCTCATTTAACACGTTAGGTAAATCAAGTGAAAACTACACAAAGCCTATAAACATACAGGTATTACAGAGATAAGACACAGATAAAGTTTAATCTCATGGTCTGAAAATGGAGTAATCATTATGTAAGGAAGCTGAATAACCTCTGACACTACAGAGAAATGATGCATGATCAATAGTTTCAGAAAAATAGATTTCCAAGCAGCATCTATGAATTTTGTATAATCTCATGAGCATGTTTCTTGGCCCAGCAACACTAAAAAAAAGCATAAGAGCAGAAGTGAAAATATATATATATATAAAAAAACATTACAAAATATATTACACATTGCACTATAGCATATATACTGCACTATACATTGCAGCTATATTTTATTCAATAAATTAATAAAAAATATATATGTATAAATTTCTAAAGTTCAACTTTTCATTAACATTGTTATATTGGAAAATATTATATGTAAGCGAGATACAGCTACATATGCTATTTCGCTCTTTATATGCACTATATAATATTCATTTTATTCATTAAAAAATATTATAGAATAAAATAATAATAATAATAAAGTAATAATAATAATAATAATAAATATAGCTGCAAGCAGCAATTATTAGGGGCCAAGCACAAAGAAGATGATAAGTCATGCCAACATGGCTGGGAGTGTTAGAACAACTGCAACAATGAGCAATTAAAGACACTTTTTTTAAAGATTATTTCAGGCAAAATTGCTGAATAATCACAAATACAGTCAATAATAATAATTTAATGGTTTATCACTTTTGACCAATAGGTGGCGCTGTGACTAAGTTGATTTGTTGTGGTCAGAATAAGGTGACAATGACATATGCAAATTTGTTGTCAATATGCCGAAGCTTTGCAGAGATACAGCCTCAGAGTCGTTTTGGCATCTTGCCATCAAATTTGTTGATGCGGTATACAAAAACGACTTCGTCTATTGACACGAAATCCATAAATTATTGCCGGCATGGTCTGAAGATGATACGATTTGATTTTGGTGAAAATCGGACCAATAGTCTACGAGACTAAAAAAGTAAGTTTTTAAAGAAAATCAAAATGGCGGACAGGAAGTTTGGCAGACTATGGCAAAATTGGTATCTATGTTCTCGGCATGGCCCAAGGAATCTATTGAGACCATTACAATGGCCCACATTGCCCCTTTTTGCTTTAATGACAGCAGCACTTGAGTTGCATGAACTCCACATATTCGTGAAAAACATTATAATCATGTCTAGCTTAGAGAAGAGATAATGTTATTTTCCTAATGTGCAATACTCTGTCTCACACAGGGCCCAGCCAGCTGTGACTGCTGTCGGAGTCGTTTCATTACCAGTGGGCTTCGTGCCTCAGCAAATGTCACCGATTCGAGCCCAAGTCAAATCAATCTGGGTGGAGGATACATTTCTGTCACATCAATGAAGGGCTGTGTGGAGCACTGGAGAGGAGGTGAGAGCAGGAGAAGCGGAGGAAGTCTGTCCTATCAGATTGTGTTAGTGCAGGCATTTAAAAATGTTCTTCCCTATTAATGTCTGGGTTTGCAGAGCGAGATAATGGCATTCTCCTTATGCAGGGGATCTGTGCTCAAGGTTTAAATGGTCGGAATAGACATGGATTTCTAATTATGAATCTCAAATGACATAAAAAAAACAATAAAAAATCATTTTGGCTGAAACAAATCATAAAAACAGAGCATAAACTGTTTCCATGAATTTAATCTCTGTGGTTCTGTAATTGTATGCAGTGAGCCAATGCATCATAATGGCTTGTGAAGAAAAGCCCTTCATATCCATAACAACTCAAAACAGGGACCTTCCACAAAAAACAAACCCAGGCTATAAGATTTATACACTATATTGTCCAGGTTTCTGAAACAGAGTCTCTGAGTCTCCAGTTCTCAAGTTCAATCCACTGGCTCAGTGATCCGTTTTTCAAGTTCAACTGACTCAATGATCTGATTCACAAGTTCAATTTACGTTGACTGGACTGTTTTTCCAGTTCTAAAAGGTTCCAGTTCAGTGATTTAATGATCCACTTCATAAACTGACTCAATGACCTGATTCACAAGTTCAACTCATTGTTTACACCTGGTATTAAGATGGTTTTGATCGATCGGATCACAAGTAGACGAGGGAGACACATACCTGTTTACACCTGGTGTTTTAATCCGTCTCTTTTGTCCACTTTCAACCGATTCTGTCCTGATTTCTTCAAGGGGAGGGTCTACACTTATCTGGAAACACTTCAGGAGTTTCGAAGTTGTCATCTGGTTGGTTGAATTACACAGGATGTGGAGGAGATGTGTGTGTCGCGTTCTTTAACAGTCCGTCTGGAAACAAATGCCGTGACGCTAACCCCCCTCGTGGAAGAAGAACGCGGTCGTGTTTACAAGTGCTTACCAGGATCAACTAAAAGCTGGATTTTCAAAAGTAGATTTTCACGGCTCCAATGTTGCAGTAAACTTGCACAACATTCTTGAATTAATAATTTATAGATGCACGCTGGTCTGTTATTGCAGGGACATCGACATTACATTTTCACGCCTCTAAACATGACGTGGAACAAAACGAACTGTGATTGGTTGCGTTACATGTCAGTCAAACGTCCTCTTGAGTGGTCCTTGGCCAATGAAAGCTGCGATAGAGTCCAGACCTTCTGCCATCAGTCTTAAGGTCTGGCTACGCAAGACTAGTAGGCGGAGAGTAGGCAGTCTTTTGCACTGTTCGAACGCATTCAACCACATGGGCGTCTATACTATTGTAATGATGGGTCGGCAGAGCGGGGATCCATTTGCAAGCTTTATTAAGAACAGTATTTACACAGGTAGACAGGGGCAGAGGCAGGAACATAAACAAGGACAGGCAATGGTCGAGGCAGGCGGCAGACAAACAGAATCAGGGTACAGGCAAGGATCAGGGCAGGCAGCAAACAATCACAGTCCAGGAAACAGGCAAAGATCAGGGCAGGCAGCAGAGAATCACAAAGAATAAACAATCCAACCGGAAACCAGGAAACAGTCCACAAGAAAACGCTTAGAAATGATCACAACAGCAAATCAAGACTTCGCAATGAGGTGGTGTGTGTGTGAGTCCTTTATAGTCCAGGTAGTGTGCTAAGCTGTATGTGGCAGCTGGTGATTGGTGTGGAGTGTGCATGTGATTGGCAAGGAGGATTATGGGAAATGGAGTCCAGGAACTGACAGGAACAGACAGTGATCGTGACAACTATGAAAGCAATCTGGTCTAATGTATTTTCGACTACCTCTGGAAGCGGTCGAAAGTGGACAAGCTCAAAATGTTTTAGACCCCGTTTACACTGGTATTTAGCGTTGTCCACTTGTGATCCAATCAACCAAACTGAATTTTAATACCAGGTGTAAACAGGGCCACTGACTCTATGCTCTCATTCTTACTTATTGCCTCAATGATCCAATTCACAAGTTCAGCTTATTGACTCAATGTTACTGTTCTCACACTCAGCTCACTGATTCAGTGATCCAATTCATGAGTTTGACTCACTGGTTCAATTATCTAATTAAAAAATTCAACTCATTAATTTAGTAATCTGCTACTTGCATTTCAGAGAGTACAACTCATTGACTTAATGTTTTCTTCTACAATTTTCTTGGGTTAACAGCTAACTTCCAGAATATGTCAGTGAATAAAGATATATTCTTGAGTAGTTCCTCACACAAAGCTGTTGTATGACTTTTAAAAGACTTTGAAAATAATGCACAAATTGCACAGGCTACTCCTACAGTATCTTTTTTTTTGAAAGCTGTCTCCAAAGCATTCACCATCATCAAGTCAGATTAACATGGCAGAATACTGTACAGTATGTGCTTCCTTTGGGGTGGATGAATGCTGGGTATTTCTTTACACGCTGCAGCAATACTGAAAGAACAAACTGGATTTGCTGAGCCAGAATTTCTTTGTACAGCTCACATGAGATGATGCAGAGAAAGAAGGTGTGCACCCCTGTTAAAATGCTGATGGCTGAAATATCTGAAACAAGAGGTGTGGAGGACTTGTCTGTCCAGTTGGGGAGGTAGAGGGAAAGACAGGCGATCTCTAATAAGGTCCACAGAGACGCCTCCCTCTTAAAGTACACTCACTTAACCTCGCATCCTTACTCACACTACAGTTGTCAGCCTCAGACACACGATTTGACCCATGCTGTTCCTTACCACACGTCAGAATGTGTGTATGAGAATGTGTTTGTAGTTAGAAAGGTGTGCGTTATTTACCTATGCTGCTGCTACTTTTGACCTACTACTAATTGCTTCCCTGCAGTCATTAAATATGCCCCACTGCCTCATGGGAATCACTGAATATGTAACCCAAATGTAGGGAAAAAAATTATCAGTCAATTTGTATTGTATTTCTGGTCAGTAATCTCCAAATACATTTATTAAAAAAATCTAAGAGGATGCTTTTAGTATGTTTGTGCTTAGTTTCATAACATAAACTTGCTCAACTAGTGTCATTGTTGCTGGTGCTCGGCCTCCTGACTGAGATTAACCTCAAACCAAGAACTGATTATGTGTTCAAAAGCATCTAAAATTGAAAAAGTTGCAATTTTGAACTACAAATTGCAAAAACATTGCAATTTTAGTGTAACGCACAGTAAATATGATATTATTGTGGTTTCTGTGCGAGGACTGTAAAAGATATTACTTTTATTCAGTTATTGATTGTGCTTCCACTTGAAGCAGCAGAAATGCTGCCATATTTATTTATTTATTTGCATTTGTGTAAAGGGCACACACACACACACACACACACACACACACACACACAGACAAAATGTAAGAACAAGAAATTGCAGCCAAACAGCCAAGGTCACACATAATGATCAATGGTATGCTAGTGCTCTGGTGGCATTTAGGAACTTGGAGAACAATAGAAAATCAGGAAGCTTATGTTGGGATACTTTTTAAGCATATGAATATTTATGAAAATCAAATCAATGGAACAAACTAGTCAGCAAAAAATTCAAAGCAGATTATACATATATATATATATATATATATATATATGGTGGACAGGTGATGAAAACCGCTGAATACCATGAACAAGCTGTTTGAGCTTGTTAGGGTGCTGTATGGTATGGCAGAAACCTGGAGCACTATTGATTTTCCATGTGTACCATCACCGGCTGCAATCATGGGAACAACCCTGAGAGATCAGGAGAGGTTTGAAGGTTGCAAGGTTAGTGAGATTGTCCCAATTTCTGCAGGTAATTAAGAGCAGGGCTATCAGAACAGGACGAATCATGGAAAGGAGGGTGTACTGTCCTTTCAGATTACACATTAATCCACCAGACAATTGCGGCAGCCTCCCTTCCTCCCCTTTCCAAAGAGTCCTCTCAGGGAACACTGTGTCCCTCTGTATTAGGACAGACAAGAGGAAGAAAACCTTTGTTGTTTTATTCTCTGAATTTCAAAATATATAAATAATGAACACATCAGATAGATACACATTTACAGAGACAAAAAAAAAATCATCTGCATAATTCACCTTGCTCACAGATATCTATTTAAAAGCCAGGAATTATAGCATTAAACATATACATTAAATTAAATAGTTTTAAAAAGTTTTAATAAGCTGCATAATGGTGGAGGGCGGCATTTGGGACGGGCCTTGATCTCTTCTTCTTCTGAATATCATCCTCTCTACTGGCAGACATGAAGCTGTTTCCAAACAGACGTGGCTGACATCAGCCTGTCCCACACCAATGCAATGTGGCACATCTCCAGCCCTCAACCTCTTCCACACTCTTTCTATCCCTATAACAGGATTTCATATGAACTGGAGTCACTCACTTCCTTAATCATGTATTTATTTGGATTTATTTGCAAGCAAATCTATATGAGTGTGTGTTTTACCATTGAGTGTATTATTTGGACAGATAATGCATAAGTCACTTTTGAGATTTTTGTATAATAAAAGCAACCAAGCCAGAGACTAAAGCTCTTGAAAGAAGGCCAAAGACACAACTGAGACAAATCACATCACATGATGAGAGAGTAGGGGAATGCAGAAAAGATATTGTGCACTAAAATGAGTGTTCAGTCACATATGGAAATTCTAGGTATTACAATGCAAGCTTGAATACATACAATTAAGTATCAGTTCTGTTCCAAAAGAACATAGCATCTTTGTAGAGGAACTACTTACTCATTCTTGTCATGCTGTATCTTTTGAACTTAAAAGAAAGAAAATACTTGTAATTTAAGGGTTTATTTCTTTAAAAGGGTACACCAGACTTTGAGAAGCAGCAGGATGTAATTGAAAAGCTTAACTTAGTGAAGAATTGAGAATTTGCTTACATGACAGAGTCAATTTAAAGTCAATTGTAATAGTTATTTAACCATCTTTTAAAATGTTGACAATGTCATACTGAGTGTTTATCAAAGTTCGACTTAAAAGATGGAATTACTTAATGTAAGGTGAACCATTTATTACCACAGTACATAACAGAATTCATCAAATCCATCGCTAATATTCACAATGTTTGTATTGTTGTTTTATGTCACTTCCTGAAGGATGATGTCTTTAAGTAAGTGATTTAGTTAAGGCATTACAAAAGACTGAAGATGGAAAGTAATAGAAGAACTAAAAATTGCAACAACAATATTCCCAAAAAACATGCTTTAAAATAATTTGATTGGAAAAAGAATTTTTAATAGATTTCCATGTTTTATGTTTGAAGTCCACATCCAAGTAGTGAAATTATTTCGTAAGAGGAATGACTCTACTAACGTCATGGACTGATAAAATCACCATTGTCCTAAAAGAAAAATACAACCTAGGTCTGTATGTTAATAAGCTATTTAATTAACCTATGTGACCCTATGTCTAATCTCTGGCACAGAGGATTCATACATTGTGACTAAACAAGGTGAAGATATGAGTATGTGCTGTTTTTGATGTTAGCCAGGATTGTCGCTACACTTTTATGAAATCCAGTGATTTGAAACAAAAACATTAGCTTAAAGTCTAAACCTGTTATGTCATTTCTGGATCTGGATCAGACATACAAGATGACAAACAGTCTGACAAGGTAGCTAAGTTTGCTCTGAGGCTTGAGGGCTATAATAGTCACTGCAGAGCGGCCATAAAGCATCAGGTCCCATTAGGCTGAACTTCTACATTGCTCCACACACTAACAGAAGCTGTTCCCTTTGCTCACATGTCCAGATTTAAAACGCATGCCCTACTGAAGGCCATCAGTGATTAATGCACTCATCCCTCATTGTGAGTGGTTACATACAGTGTCCGGCAACTACAATCTGTTATCACAACTCAATCAGCAGACACGGTTGGCATCACAGCCAGAGCTCAATTGACTGAAATGAAGACACAGGCCAAATATTGACTATAATCAGTGGCGTAAAGTATTTGAGTAAATGTAATTAGTTACTGTATATTTTGGCTACTTTGTGGTTTTACTGAGCAAAATATATGTACTCTCTAATCCAATACATTTGTGATGAGTAATATAATTACTCGTTACATTTTGCATGGCACCTAACTTTTTCTGCAGCAGTTTATTTCTGCTACAAAAGAAGTGATATCGCCATCTACAGGGCATTGGAGATACTATATTTTGTGCGTTTTGCCCTGACTCACCAGTGCAAGTATAGGCTTTGACTATTTCATTTGACTTAACATTATTTTATTTATCCATTATATTGATAAGAACTTTTTGAAGGATATTGGTTTACTTATGCCCTTTTTGAGCACTTGAGCTTAACTGAGACTTGAGTGTTTGTAGATGTTTAAGATTATGTTATGCTGACCTAGATTTATTGCAATATCAGGGATGCAAACACATCAGGGGTGAAAAAGGTGAGAAAGATGCGAAACATCCCCCCCCCCCCCCCCAAAAAAAACAAAAACAAAAAACAAAAAAACAAAACAAAACATGGAACGTATCGGGGGTGGGGGTGGTCAGGTCACTAGAGAGGCATACCTAAAGTGATTTGCGAAACGCCATGTCTTTTAAATAAGAAAACATTTCAGAATTCTGGATTATAATGCATCATGATTTTCCCACTGCCTTGTTAATGTGCATAAAGACTTCATCCTAGTCTTTAAGATTGTACATTTTAATATTAGAAACAGTGCTAATAGTATAAGTTAGGTGCCAACTATTAGTCAACATTTGAAGTGGATCAAAA
Source organism: Ctenopharyngodon idella (assembly GCF_019924925.1). Lineage (NCBI taxonomy): Eukaryota > Metazoa > Chordata > Actinopteri > Cypriniformes > Xenocyprididae > Ctenopharyngodon > Ctenopharyngodon idella. Next base: position 10,600,822 of record NC_067232.1, on the reverse strand, counting down.
AAGTTAATCAAAGTTGTCCTAAGAACTAAGCTGTTCTAAGAAGAAGGTTTTAGGACAACTTTGATGAAAGGTTTGGATCCACTTCAAATGTTGACTACTGTATATTATATATTCTTTTAAGCATAATTTATGGATTTGTAATTTTACAACGATCTTTAAACAAAGCATAGACAACTAAACAAAAAAACGTAATTTACTTGAGGTTCTGACAAAATGTTCTATTTAATGTTATAAATCTATTAAATGTCTAAAATGTTATAAAAAAAAATAAAATAATTATTTTAAATGGATTCATTGTGTTAAAAAAAAATTGTTTAAAATTAATGAATGAAGACTTGTTTCGTCCAGAGTTTTTGAACGAATCTCTATCAAACACATTTTAAAAGTCACTGGTCGCCACCTACTGGCATAACAATGTAATAAAATCTTTATTTGAAGCATAACATTAGTCATTTACTCATTTTAATCGCTGCTGCAACATCATTGTTTATATCTGGCCAGGGTCTGCTAAAATTTGGCAGATGTGCATCACTGTTGCAATGTGGTTCTTTCCTTTTCCTTTGTTATTATGTAAGTTACCCCACATAATTGCGTTTCTTGGGTCTGCGCTATTCCCTTCAAAGCAAACAAACCAGCGCGTCTTTATTCGTTGCTTAGCGACGGTAGTGTTGAGGAAAGCCAGAAATGCGCAGGTGCTACTCAACTCGGCTATATTTAATATTCATATTGACTTATGAGTTGAATATGTGCGCTAATGTTGCGCAGATTACATAAACTTCGCCAACGAATTGAGTGAACATAATTTGTGAAACACAACCTGCCAAATTGCCTAGTATATTGATTTGACATCGTTACCCTCCACAGTTTTTTACCCGCATTTTACAGGTCTTCATTTCAAACACCGTCATTATGAAATTGCACAGAACATCTTGTGTGTGTAAAAGCAAACTGTTTAATTGCGTTATGACAATATAGTATAGTAGAGTTCAACTAAAGTTGTATTCATTGGCAAAATGGCAATGTTAGTAGCGTTATACAAGTTGTATTTGGAATAATAAAAAGTACGTTCGATTAAGTGGAAATAACGAAACAGTGAAAATCACAAGTCAGCCATGTCAGGCTTATTAGTCCCAAGCTTTACATATCGATACTTATGCCAGTTAAATGAAGATTATCATAACACTACTTCACGAGATTCTTACGTTAAGGCATGCAGGCAGACCTAGCGGAGATGACTCTCATCCGTCGTGCACTCTTCCCAGGAGCGTTGCACGTGGTGCGAAGCCAGGAAGTCGGAGTTTTTTTTTTTTTTTGGACAACTGACCCTGACCCTGTCCAACTGACCCTGACCCTGTCCAAATACTGTCCTCTCAGAACCCCCCCACCCCCACCCCCCTCTCAAAAAGGTGAATTCTCACCTAAAGGTGAGGAGTTTGCATCTATGCAATATTGAAGCGTTCAGTTTTATTTTGATTTTAGAAAATAAACATGTGATTACTCTCCTCACAAATCAACTGTTTCTTGTTTTTCACTGGCATGTCTCTTTGGTGTTGAGGACTAGTGCATCTTTGAGCCTACATTCAGCATGAGTAAGGTACTTAAGTACTGTTAAAATCAGATACTCTTAGAATTTTACTCAAGTTGTATTGGAATTGGTGAATTGTAACTTGTAATGGAGTAATTTGCCGCTGAAAGGTATCTACTCAAGTATGGTTTTCAGGTACTCTTTACACCTCTGACTATAATTAACTTGTCTATTGTCAGTACTTGGTAAACTGTTCTTGATTCTGTACCAAACTGCAGTGTATTGTTGCAACAAAACTGGATGTCAGAAATATGAAAGGGGCAAACAACAGAAGAAATTAAATTGACACTCCTACTATGTTCATAATAATAATAAATGTTTTTGTTTCCACAACCTCATAAATCACACTGACCAAGAAGCTGAAAATGTTCTCCGAAAATGTGCTGTGTTTAGCAATCACTTCTTTCTGAATAACTCTGTATGTGTCTGAAAACCCATTTCCAATTTATGCATACAAATCACAAGGCTATTATATTAATATATACAGTATATACACTATAATAATATACTGTGTAATACTGGATAAACCTATACAGACATCATAGCTGAACAAACAAATGCTCTGGAGATATCAAGGGCCACAAAATGTTTTATTAGCCCTTAAATCCTCCCAAGAGGAATTAAGTTCCTCTCGTTTAAATGAGCAACAACCACTGCAATGAGTGCAAATTGCCTCTGGAGCATCTGAGAACACTTGTGTTTGTTACGAGAGGAGAGGGACCTTAGAGCTGTAATGCATGCAAGCGTAGCTGCTGTGCTTGATCAGATTTGAGCTGGTTGACTCTTGACATCCTCAAACTGCATTGTTACTGCTCCTGAGTGCCATGACCTTTGATGACATGTTAACCTTTTCATTTTTGTGTATTCTTGGGAGGTTTACTTACTTTGCATCCAGAGGCCTTCGAGTCTAAATTGCTTTATTAATTTCATGTTGTATACCCACAGGAGTAGCATAAAGTCTGTAATGAAGAGACCATAGATTATTTGAGTTATGTGTCCCACGGGGCTGGATATATTGATTACACTAGAAGTCAAAGATTTAAGAGGATCTACATTTATATTGCTATATTAGTATCAACAGTTTAACTGATTTGACTAATGAAGCCTGACACACTTACATGCTTACATATAGATTATTGCTCCATACCCAACCAAAACCCAGCAACGTTGACAAATGTAATCTTGATTGCATTCTAAAAACAATAGGGTATTAATTTCCTTTGTGAATTCTTTGCAATGTGCTAAAGTAATCATTTAACAATCCTAACTTAAAAGATAAAACAAACATTTACGATTCTATTGCTTGGTACTGAATGTCAGTATCAATTTGGATGACCACTGTAAATAATCCAGTACCAGATCTGTTAAAAACTCTTCCTTGCTGGCCAGAAACCTAACCTGTAAGGCTAAGTGCATCCATTTGGTCCATCCACCCTGCAATGACCAAATGCATTAAGCAGTGCCGTTCCTGATCCTGATGTCACTATTGACCTTTACTGGTGGAGAGATCAGGTCTCTAGGGAGGAGGCTGCAGGGTTATTACCCACTCGAGGAGCTTGTCCGGCCGGCCTTTAATTGTTGTAGAGAGTTAATGAGGCATGAGCTAGAGGAGGGTCATTTTTATTTAATGACTGGGGTGTTACCTCATTCACCTATCACCAAATACTGATCTGATCTACAGCTCCATAAGCTGTAGGAATACAGACATTACCAGAGAAGTGGGAGAGCATCTTCTGAACATGCTAAAATTATAATGCTCTATAAGTATAATGTTGCAGTCATTAATTTACGCTTTTCGCCACGTACACACTGCAGCTAAATTCGGTTGTCAGTTCACATTTTAGTGCTTAATCGCGTTCTGTACACACACAGTTCAGTAAAATACGGGAGTGACAACCGCATTCTACAACCGTATTAACTCCCGAAAAATACAGCTAGTGACAACCGCATTTACAGAAATTCCACGCAGTGTGTACGGAACCGAACTTAACAACTAGTTGTTAATGATGTTTACGTGCACCGGTGTAACGTGTGTCTCTCGTGTATGCGTGGCGAATCACAGGGAAAGCACAAGCCTATCCAAATGCTTTATGCTGAAAATCGCGATTCATGTCTGCTCACTTTAATAACTCCATAAACCCGTTTGCTTTATGAGACGAGCCCAAAAAGCTTATAATGAGTGACCATGGCAACACAGAATGAGTGCCGCGCTGTGTGAAACTGGCTATACAAGCATAAACAAAACACAACGCCTCCGTCGACTGTGTTAGTGTGTTTAGTTAAATTGCTGAAAATAATGAGTGTTTTGTCACTTTAATATTATTTTGGTCACGATAACGGATACCAAACACGAGAGACGCCATAACGTCGCTATGGTTTCCAAACTGTCAATCATCGCGTTTTCGAGAGTGAGTCATGTTCCGTACACACATGTAACGATAATTTAGGGGATTCACTCCCGCATTTAAATGCGGTTGTCACTCCTGAAACTTACAGTGTGTACGTGGCCATAGTTGGTTAATTAAACATGGATTAGATAAACACAGTGAACCCAGGACAGCCAAAATACTTTGAAGGCAAGTCAGTTCACTCAGCAGCCATCTTGGAAATGATCCTCAGCATGACTATGTAGGCTATAGGCAAAAGGAAGCACAACTCATCTACTTGAATGAGAGAAAATCAAAACCTCCAAAACGATTTTAAAATACATTATTCAATCAAACGTAATTTAGACAGTATCATGAATGTTGATAATTTCAATTGTTGATTAACTCAAATGTGCATAATACAGTAAACAAACAACCAATACCTCAAAAAGGTATCAAAAAGTTGATTGGATGCTTTAAGATGGGACTTTCATTCCTAAAGCCTAAACCCTAAAGGGTTTTTTTTTTCTCCCAACAGCATGTGAAACTATATTCAGGCTACTGAGAAAACATTTAAATCCACGGGTTTTCAGTATACACTTGCCTAAGTATGCAGGTAATCTTGAATACATAGCAGTTTTTCAAGCACAAAATAAACTATGCAGCTTATAGGAAAAACATCCCTGTGGCAACTCTGGCAATGCTGTACGTTGTTTGTCGTACAGTATATATCGCGGTAGTTCATACAACCAGTGTGCATGGTGCAAAAAGCTTTAATTATCGCAAACAACATACCACCTACACTAAACTTAACCGATAAAGTTAACAAAAGCAAATGTGATAAAACTGCATTTGCTGAAGCAAACTTGCCATTTTAGTTTGCTTTTACAAGTCTTTGAGCTCTTTGATCATTCAGCGCTTTGATTTACAAGTGCAATACTGTACCAGGTGAGCTACCAAGCAAGTTTAATGTGTCAGAAGGCCATACAAATGGCATTCAAATGTCAAAATGTATTATTTTACACATCATGCATATGGTAAAAGTGTTTTGAGGTCATAAAGTAGTACTGTGCGAAGAAACAGATTATCGATTAATAAAGACTTTTTTGCACTGTCTCTGTAATCATAATTTGTGTGAAAAGGAATAAAAGTTGTTGCTGCTTTACTGCCACTAGTGTTCATTTCAGCTGGAAATGCAGTGAATTGTAGGTCCCTGAGAGCAACATAGTGTCGGCCCAGATCCGGCCCACATCTGGTCCTTGTGTAATCCACATTTACCAGATGTGGGCTGGCTCTGGGCCACATTATGTTGCTGTCTGGGGTAGAGGCACATTTTTCTAATGAGCCGATGTTGAATTAAACCAAACTGCAGACTTGGCAAGCCAAAAGCAACAATTCTTAATACCTCTGATATACAGTGAATGTGGATAAACCTTTCAATTCAAATAATTAAATATGATGTTATGTTAAATATTTACAGTAGTTGCTTTTTTCAATTCAAATTATCAAGAAAATGGTCTCAGCTCCAAATATTTCAAATAATGGGCCTACATTTACAAGTCTATTTGATAAATTGATAGGGAGAAAGAGAGAAACACAACTAGAGAGTGCACATGGCAAAAATCAAAAGATACTTTTTCGTAAATGTCTATTTCAAATGGACTTTCCTCTAGAAAGTAAAAGTGAAAATATAGGTCTTCAGTTGGAGAATAAATGTCATTGTGAGAATAGGATTTATTACCTAAGCTCTCTCTGTTCCCTCCACTGCTTTAAAACTTCACCTTCTAAGGGAAAATTCAACATTGCATTGCAGTACTTTGAGAAGATTCACTTGGTTTCTCAGATGTGCCAATGTGTAAGTGCAAAGGTGAAGAAAGACACTAATCACAACACTCATTTTAAAACATATATCTCAGCAGTTCAATGTGCAGGATATGAACCGCTCCACAAGGTGTGAAATCAAGAGTGCTCACTACCAGGCAGAATATGAGAAAAAAGGTCTGCTGGGAAGTCTTAACATGTTAACAGCAGTAACACCATTTAAATATAGCCTATGTTGCAGCAATGTAACTTTTATAGCAATGCTGTATGTTAATGAGGTGTCAAAGTTTATAAATATTTTTGTCATAAGAATTCATTTCAACTACAAAATAAGGACAAAAGTCAACAAAAAAACAAGCTCTAATTCATTTTTTTGTCTGATAGTTAATACACATTAATGTTAAAATAAAATGAAGTCGTATGGCCATACCAACGTGATCTCATGAGTATTCGTGTATATTTTATGTAAAGAGTGGTTCTAGCACATGTACATTTACTTACGTTCCCATAGACACTGAAACATACAATAGTGACATTGACAGAACTAAAACTGTAAATTATGTATGTTTAAAAACTTTACAGCTATACATGTGTATGAATCATTTATGAATATTAAAATTGTGGCATTAATATCTTTATTCTGTTGACATATCAATGACATTATGTTTTTAGTTGCATTTATTAAACAGTTTTCTCATCTAACTTTATATGAAATTATAACATTTCGCTCTGTTCTGTTGCTTTGACTGACAACAGAACCATAAAATACACCAAAAACATAATTTCACAAAAGCAATCATTATTCTTACTGTGTAATCCAAATCTTTAGAATCCATTCATTTGTGAAGAACAGACCCAAATTCGAGCCTTTATTCAGTGATCTTCATCTCCATTCTTAACAGCAACCACAAACGTCAAATCCCACACTCGTTATAAAATTAAAAATTGCTGCAGAAGAAACTTTATGACTTTTGGATTTTGCTTGCTTTGTCACAGATCGCAACATGCCGCGTTTCAGTTGATATGCATTGTCAGCGATTAATAACTTTGATTGCAACTGCAACACATTGTCATTTGGACTACTTTTGTTACCGCTATATTGGCAATTTTGCAATTATTGTGATTACACTTGTCTGTCTGTTATATTTTTCTTTATAAATGTACATATTTTGAAGAAATTGTTATGGGTAGGTTGTAGAGATTGGAGTGGGATTTGTGGATCAAAATATCTTTTTAATGCTATATTGTTACTAATTTTTTTTTTTTTTTTTTTTTTTTTTTTTTTACACATTTCTGACCATTACGTCTTATATTCTCTTTATATAGTCTATATAAAATGGTTATGTTTGGGTATGGGGTAGGGTTAAGGGAACTAAAATGTATCTATAAAATAGTAAAAGGGCAATTATACAGATATCTTTATGATACAAATGATTCTTAAATAAGTAATAAAGTTTATGTTTAGATGTTGTCTTTAAGTCAGTACATTTCAGCATCTTTGTACCTATAAATGTTACATATTAATACCTACGTATTAACAATGAGACCAGGCTGGCCATAAAAGATCCACCATATCCACTGGATGCAGGAGATCCCAAACTGTCACAAATCCACTGGGACCCCCCATGTGTCGTTGTTAGTGGCATATGACAATGCTTCAGCCTTTGACATCTAAACAGTCAGTATCATAGAACATATAGTTAACTGTCTTTAAATTAAGATAGAGAATAAGATATAGACTAAGAATTATAATAATGGCTCTAAATAGATATAATGAACATTTAAAAGCTATTTTTAAAATACGTTCCTAAAATAAATTATGATTATAGGATCCCATGCATTGTTCATTGATTCAGTTGTGGTTAAAAATCCTTCAAAAACTTATAAAAACTTATATCAGACTTGGATCAAAACATATTTCTCCCATCTCACGGTTAGTGCGACTGACAGTAGAGATCCAATATAACCACATGAGTTATAGAAATTGATTTTTTAGAATGAAGTTACATCTTTTAACTTCACCATCTATCACAGCTGGCTAAGTCTCTGGAGGTCCCACAAAATCCAATAAACCGTATATGGAGACTTTTTCTACTGGTGTGACAGAACTTTACGGGAGAAACAGTGCTCATAAAGATAAGAAATAAAATGAGCATGGGAGTATGATTACGTAGAGAATACTATTTAATAAACATAATATTATAAAGGCATAATGAAGCAATTCTTAGTTGTAATGTCCTAATGAAGCATAAGTCATTATGGAGCAATGATTTTGGAACCAATCTTTAAAGTCAATTAGCATTCAACAGCAAAAACAAATGTACTATACTTCAATTATACCGCATCAAATTGTCTGCTAACAGCTCTAGGTTGACAGGACAATGCTCAAGGCATATTAAGAATGAGCAAGCATTATGGGCTCTGGAAAAGGCTAGAGGAGTGGTTGCCCAGGAAACGGCTTATGCAGCAAATCTGAAGGTTAATAAACTAAAGCCTGGGCATGGTGAAAATGCTCACTCCGGAGAGAGGGAATTATATGGAATGAGATCTGATCCGAATGCGTGACCACCCTTGAGAAATTGACTTTGGTTACTGGTTAGGTCCTATTTACACAGCCGGCATAGAGGGAAGAGCATTTATCAGGCTGATCTGTCAGCGACAGGCACACAATGGCTGTCTTTTTCATGTGAATTCACAGGAATAAGAATGATCATAAATTTTTACATAGTTCATATATATCAAGGAACATAGGATTTTATTTTATTTTTTTAAATAAAAGAGATTGATAACCTCCCTACCTAATCCCACCAGTCCATTTATGAAAAGCTGAAAAAAATGTCTCATTCATAAACCAGCATGGTTATGATATCACAAGCACATTAAAGGCACAATATGTAAGATTTTTAGATTAAAATATCCAAAAAGCACTAGAACAATATTATATATTTTCTTGACTTGTGTACTTACATTATCCCAAATATTTCCAACAAAGTATAAATCCAGAGAAATCCGCCATTTTAACCAGTGTAACGGTCCGTGTCATTGCGTCACCTGTCAGTGACGTCATACCTGCGATTTTTGGTTTTACTTCCGTAGAAACCATGGAAACACCAAAGACGCTTTAACATATTATGAGTTTTATTAGACAGGTGAGCAACTGTTTGGATAACTTTATCGACAGAAAACAGCACTGCATTACCCCACAACTTTAATTCGTCAAATAAAGTGACCTGTATGTGTAGTAATTCAGCACTTGCAGCTTTTTCATTAAAATGAAATAAAATAATGTGAACTTAAGTGATCAAACATAACTGTAATGAAGTTCAAGTTCAGAGAAGAAGGAGGCGGACGTTAAATGTAACTTCAATCGTAAAATATATTTACACAACAAAACGAAATGAGCGGCAGTGACTGGAGCTTCTCCATGGGACTCGAGACCAGCGAGTCGCGCAGGCATCTCTCATTAGCATTCACTCCACCACCCTCATTCTGCTCCCACGGCTCTCGGCCCCGCCCTGCTTCATACCACAGTAACGTTAATAAAACTTTAATACATTAGCTCATCCATAAACATGATTTCTGCCTGAGTCCCATCGGATTGCTTTCCATCGGCTGTAGAGGTGAAGACGACAACTCCCATGATTCCATGCTCATTCACAGCGCCATCAAGCTATGCCTTTGCTATTGTTTTAAATAAGTGACCTCTAGTACAATTACATATTAATGCCAATTCACTATTCATCCAGCCTGCTCTGATGAACACCAGTGTAAACTATGTCATAATGTGAAGGTTAGTTCTTTTGCATCTATATGTCTTAAAGTTACAGTAGCCTTTTAAATTTAAAACAGTGTTTGGCTCACTATGCAGATAAAATATATTTCCATATCATATATCATTGACAAGGTTGTTTTATTCACAACCAAACGGCGTTTAGCTTTTATGTTGCACTGACAAAAGTGCAAAAAGTGTGAAAAAATGGCATCTTATCTACCTCTAAAGCATACAATTTACATTAAGGGCACATATTAGTACTAAACTACAAATAAGTTACTAATTAATACTAAAATAACATTGAGATATGCATTTTAGAGATTGAAAGGGTGTTAGCTTGTTGCCCCAGCACTTTTTCTGACACTGTATCAAAGAACAACATGCCACTTTTATGGAGGCTTATGAATTTAAAAATTACTTCCCTTCAGATCGCCTGACATCAATCACATTTATTATACAGGTGCTGGTCATATAATTAGAATATCATGAAAGTTCATTTTTTTATTGTAAATTATTTTAAAAAATGAAACTTTCATATATTCTAGATTCCCTACATGTAAAGTAAAACATTTCAAAAGTTTTTTTTTTTTAAATTTGTTGATTAGAGCGTACAGCTAATGAAAGTCCAAAATCCAGTATCTCAAAATATTAGAATATTTACATTTGAGTTTCATTAAATGACCATCCCTACAGTATAAATTCCGGGTATCTCTTGTTCTTTGAAACCACACTAATGGGGAAGACTGCTGACTTGGCAATGGTCCAGGAGACAATCATTGACACCCTCCACAAAGAGAGTAAGTCACAGAAGGTCATTACTGAATGGGGTGGCTGTTTACAGAGTGAAATATCAAAGCATATTAAATGCAAAGTTGACTGGAAGGAAGAAATTGGGTAGGCAAAGGTGCACAAGCAACAGGGATGACTGCAAGCTTGAGAATACTGACAAGTAAAGCCGGAGTCAGCGCATCAAGAGTCACCACACTCAGACATCTTCAGGAAAAGGACTACCAAGCCACTTCTGAAACAGAAACAACGTCAGAAGCATCTTACCTGGGCTAAGGAGAAAAAGAACTGGACAGTGAACAGTGGTCGAAAGTCCTCTTTTCAGATAAAAGTAAATTTTGCATTTCATGTTGAAATCAGGGTCCCAGAGTCTGAAGGAAGACTGGAGAGGCACAGAATCCAAGCTGCTTGAAGTCTAGTGTGAAGTTTCTGAAGTCAGTAATGATTTGGGGGGGCCGTGACATCTGCTGGTGTTGGTCCATTGTGTTTTATCAAGTGCAAAGTCAATGCAGCCATCTTCCAGGAGATTTTGGAGCACTTTATGCTTCCATCTGCTGACAAGCTTTATGGAGATGCTGATTTCCTTTTCCAGCAGGACTTTAGCACCTGCCCACAGTGCAAAAACCACTTCCAAGTGGTTTGCTGACCATAATATTACTGTGCTTTATTGGCCAGCCAACATGCCTGACCTGAATCTATGGGATATTTTCAAGAGAAAGATGAGAAACAGTTGATCCAACAATATACAGATGATCTGAAGGCTCAATAGTGCCTCAGCAGTGCCACAGGCTGATCACTTCCATGCCACACTTCACTGATGCTGTAATTTGTGCTAGGAGCAAGTCATTTGCTGTAATATGTGCTGCCGACCAAGTATTGAGTGCACAAATGAACATACTTTAAGGAACTTGAACTTTTCTGTTTTGCAAATCCATTTTTTGATTGATCTTAGGAAATATTCTAATATTTTGAGATACTGGATTTTGGACTTTCATGAGCTGTACGCTCTAATCATCAAAATTTAAAAAAAAAAACTTTTGAAATGTTTTACTTTACATGTAGGGAATCTAGAATATATGAAAGTTTCATTTTTAAAAATAATTTACAATAAAAAAATGAACTTTTTCATGATATTCTAATTATATGACCAGCACCTGTACATAAAATAGTTACTTTGAGCATGAAAAACTATGGAAAATATGGAAAACGAATACATTTTATTTATAAATAAATGCCATCATGCCAAGTTTATGGTCTCATTCAGAAAAGCAGTATGTTTTCAGTCGCAGTATCATGCATTAGTATGCTTGCACTGGCGCGTTCCACAACACTTCTTATGTGTTTGAAAAACAACTGTAGACAAGACAGGCAGGCAAGACTGCACGCAAAGTTTGCTGCCTATCACATATTGTGCAAAACAGCTTTACGGATCCGAAAAACTGTTTTTGAAGCAAGAAACCTTGATTAACATTATGCCATGTCTTTAAAGAAAAAACCTTTCTTCTTTGTATGGGCACTGCCCTGACCAGGATCCTTTTCTTGGTGCAAAAGAGGGGGAAAACAGAATGCAGGGCCACATATAAAAGCTTTATTGCTCCAGCTATCCTTAGGGAGATTTTTATGATGTTAATGCATTCAGTGGCTTGCGCTTTCCCACCCCTGATATATTGTTGTTATTACGTTTCAATTTGTAACTGGAACGGATGAGCAGTGGGTTTAGTGAGTGTGATCTTACTGGAAGCCATCCACATCTGAGACAACACCTCACATCAACCGTCCAATCAGCTCTTTCCGGCAGCCCAGCCACGGAGTTCCCATCATAAGTTATGATCAATTATACCTCCACCAATAACACTATCCACAAGGCAAGCTGTGACTGTACAAATGATTTGTCTGAAAGTGGTAATATGATTCATAATGAAAGCTACATGGGGATAATCTCTCATTTTTATGTAAACCTTGGCATATTTAGCTTACACCCCATAAAAAGAAAGTATTTTCTGTGTACATGAGAGCCAAAAAAGAAGGAGAACAAACAGTGTAGCTCATATCCCAGTGCCATTGCTGTCATCTACCTAAATTTAGATGAATTACTTCAGGGCCCTGCAAATTCACACAACATTTGAGGGAATGTGATTTACACAGGAAGCACACCTGATTCCTTATATGAGCAAAATCGACAAAGTGTCTGTTCTACCTTCATTTTCTCTCTTCCTTCTACTTTTATAGTACTATGTAATTTCTCTTTCAATCTATATCATTAGGGTTGCTATAAATCACTAATGACCCTGTTGGATGGAAAGAAACAATAAGCAACAGCTCCATCGTTTCCTGTACAGCTTGACCCATGAATGCCGTACCAACCTTGCTCCTTTCCGAACATCTTGTTGTAATCCAAACACATGTTCGAACCACATATAACTCTATAAACACAGATAAAACAGAATAACATGAATTTTAACGAAGGGGATTCACAATTACAACCTCATTGTATCTGCTCACGGACAGCAGATGTCTGCTTGACGTGAGCAGCCTTCAAATAGTCCAAACGAAAAGGTCGTTCAAAGGAACACAGTGATCTGGAGCAGGATCTATCGGTTCCTTTTGGCAGAAAGCTTGCAGAAGAGAATGAAAGCTCTCAGAGACTTCTACAGTATGTGAAACTAAAAAGAAAAAAAGACAACATACTGGAAAAATGGCTGAGGATGTGTGAAGACCAGAAGGCTGTCTGGAAATGTGGCATTTATGCGTGATGTCCTAGTTTAGATTCTTCAGGGAAAATCGAACAGCTGTACAAGCATATATGAGAGACGGTTTGTCAACATGTCAATGAGAAAAATGTTCCCTCTGTTTTCCAAGCCAACATGTTAATTCCTTAGCATAACACGCAAACACAAATGGGTACGAAGACAAAGGCTCTTACATTCAATCAACCCATCTTACTGTAGAGTATTCATATAGAGCTGACTAAATATCATAAATCTCACTGCCTGTCCAGAAGAGTGACCGATGGTGCTGTCAGAGGAAGTTCTTAGACATCAGAAAGGTGAGGGTCATTGGGTTCATGTCCCTGCAGTAATAATTATGAACCTGTGAACTCATGGATGAGATCGTTCTTCATGTTATTGTACACATATACAGACATAGTGGGGAAAGATAAAGGTAATAAAAGATTGGCACAACAAGTAAAAATAATTTGGGCTATCAATAGATTTAGTATTATGCATCAGACTGATGCAATTGCAATTAACCACATATTGATCAATATTTGCTGGGAAAAGCCCCCTAACGAAGATCATTCTAAGCAACCTTTGTGAAAAACAAATAAATCATTGAATAGACATTACAAGAAAATGGTTTTAGAGGGGACAGGGGAAATTAATTCATAAATTAAATTTACGGTATAATTAAAGTGAAGGCTATAAATTAAAATTTAAGATTCAAAAGGCATGTTATAAAAAAATTAGAAACATCTGAGGTCCAGTCTTATATTAAAAGGGACTGAACAAGTTAGTGTTTGTGGAGAGTCACTCAACTTTGGTAGTTTCATCTTTATGGTTCAAAACCCTGGTTCATTGGGCTCATATAAACAAATGCTAAAGAAACATAAGACTTTTTATAGAAAGACTTGAATAAATTCCTATTCTGCACCACCCGCAAAGGCGTGCAATAATGGCTAACAGCAATATTCTCTAAATTCTCTATTTTCTACATAATCAACAGTTACTCTCTACCTCAATCTGAATCATATTAGGTGAACAATGCACTTGAAATATGTTTTCTGTCTAAAATCCAATTAAATGGAGACTGGGTTCAGACTGTGAACTTTACAAACAGAAGCACAGATTCCAGCTCTCTCTGTGTGACTGGGTGTAAAGCCGCTCTGGTTGCCATGGTAATGGTGTGAGCGAGGGATGGGAACGCAGGTGTCAGTGAAGGATTTAAAGGCACATTTTACTGCATGCAGCAGATGCAGAAATAATGTAGAGCATTAAAAGCTATGCTCTGTAGCGGCATGCATGCTTAATATGGACATGCTTTTTGGATGATACAGATATAGATCTGCATCAAAAAGGATCACACATTAAATACTCTGGTATTCCTGTATAAAATACTAAGGTTTACAGATTTCTGTAGAATCGCCAATACATAGTCTCCACAATTTCACACAAGCTATTTTTCTCCATCACCCCACTGAGACTGACAGACAGCTACATCAGACTGGTAAATGAAGTGTACAACAAGATGGGCTGAGGCTGAGCTGCCCTGTGGCACCTGATCAATATAAAAACTAAAACACTGGAACATATTTGCAGCTGTGGTTATGGATAATTATGCTGATTTGCTAACCCTAACCCTCACAGTAACAAACAATAAAAAAAATCACAATTTGTGCCTAATCTCCTATGAGCAAGATATATATATATATATATATAAGATAACAGTTATAATACTGCACAACATAAGATAAGCAATAATACTAAAGGTGCACATTAACTTTTTTTTTTTGTTCAAAATGAACAAAACTTAAATGTCAATACACCACTCGTTTGTCAGGCTGTGTTCTTGAAGGAAGACGAAGAAGATACAAAGCAATCCAAGTTTAATCCAAACAGGCAAAGGGCAGATACAACACAACGTAGTAAGATGGTGAACTGACAAAGAACTGAACACAAACAGGAACTTATATACACCAAGGGAGATTAACTAATGACGTACAGCTGTGATGGTGGTTAGTATCCATGGTAACTGATGAGTGGCGGGAACTTAGAACAAGGGAGCACATGTGACAAGGGAAAACCAAAACAAACAGAACATGAGGGTGACTGTGACATCGTTGTTACCAAGTCGGTACTGAAATTTAAAAAAATGTGACTATACCAGCATTTCCCCCTTTTGAGCGCTGTTGATTCTGATTAACTTAAACACCTCTGATTGGCCACTGTGTTCACACACTCAACAGATATGTCTGTGATTGGCTACAATGATCAACGCTTCAAAAACCATGTTGTTCACTGAGAGCTTACACAGATATACACAGGAGCGTTTGAAAGCAGGCGTCTTATGCTCCCGTGTGTATCTGTGTAAGTGCTTTTGAAGTGTTGATCATTGTAGCCAATCACGCATGTGGGAGTGGCTTAGGTTAGTTGTCACAATGACCTCCAACCTCCTGGGAATCACCCGTTTAAAAAAAAAAAACAGAACAGAGGAGCTTCTGTTTGCAAAAGAACTGAGGGATTTTAAATGTTGTAAAAGTGACACGGAGATGGCGTTTTATTACTCAACGTCCGAGTAAGGTATATTATTGAACAAATACATTCGCCATATGTAGCTCTCTAACAGAGTTCATTGTAAAGCATTATCTATTGTAAAGGGTCATTCACTCAAGTACCGTGTTTAATAATGGATATATCTACAGTAAGGTCTTCAGCTATTCAGCTTGAAATCCTTTCCATCTAAACTGGTTATATCTCTTAATTGTAGTAGCGAATGTTTATGAGCAGTAGGATAACCATATTCATCCGCAAAATATTTCAACCAAAACAATGTTCTTCCGCAAAATGCATGCAGTTTTATTTTTTAACTGCTAGAGAGACAAAAGTTACACAGTGTACCTTAAATAAATTAATGATATATTCTTTAAACATATGCATCAAACTCCTATTAACCACAAAATGCACTTAAAACACCTTAATAACCACACTACTGTACCCAAAAACACCTTTAGGGTTGTGGCGGCAAGTTTTACATGATGGGCAACAACCATATTTTCTTCTTCTTCTTCTTCTTCATCAAAAAAAAAAAAAAGAAAAAAGAAAAAGAAAAAAAAGTTACAAATTATGCATCTTTAATAATATATCTTACAGATGTAAAATAAATCATTCAGAGCAGTATGGGATGTGATAGAATGGAGGGCAGAACCATGTGCAAAGCCTACAGCGAATATAACAGCCTGCTGTTAAAGGGCACAGAGGTCTATGACTTCCCCAGGCCACTTCTCTCATACTCTCTCTCCATTCTCTGCCTTTTCCCATTACACAAAATCATGTGTGGCACATTACATTATTCAAGCAGACAGAGCCAACCTGTGCTCCTTTACCTGCGACTGATTTGTTCCTATAACACCGGTACATTAGTGTACTGTATGTTGATTCATTAGGAGCCAGACCCACAAGGTCCAGAACATTTCACATTCTCTGTGAAAGTGGACAGTGGAAGAGCAGTGAATACTAATAAGAAGACATTAATATTGAGGTGAGGACCAAAAGATGTTCAAACAGTAGTGTTTTCTGTCAAAAGTGACAATAAAGACATTTATAATGTTACTAAAGATTTCTATTTCAAATAAATGCTGTTTTTTTAAAACTTTCTATTCATCAAAGAATCCTGATATAAATATCATATTCAAAATCCAACCCCTTAATGACATCATCCTCCAGGAAATGACATTAGGGGAAAACTGGCACTGGTTTTATGATCCATTCCTTAAGTGAACGAGTGCTTAAACAATGCAGACATCAAGTGAAAATAAACAATGCTATTTGCGCAATTCATTTTTAATGTCTGAGCTTGACCAGTGCATATTTCTGAAAGGGAAATATTTCCCTTAATTACACACAATAACGCACAATGTTGTGCTCTGAACTCACTGTGATGTGACTGAGTTGTCTTCTGCTCCAGGATGTCTGGTCCTGATGGTACATTACACAATCATAGAAGCTGACCTCAGTGCCCTTGCGTCAGGCTCATTATACACTGCCAGAGACCTGTGAGAGATGAAGATACCAAGGGAAAAAACAATCCAGTATTGGATTCAGTAGGAAATCAATAGTACAGTAGCCTGTTGTCCAGCAAATTGCATTTTAGCTATTATATTCTGTTTCAGATTTTTTTTTTTTTTTAAACATCTGCCAGTTGTAAAATGAGCACACATCCTTCAGATTTGTGTCAATTATAAAATATATAATTATTTATTTTAACTGGGATCCACAGGTTATGTCCAGCTTTGATTAACCAAACTGTGTGGTTCAGACCACGCCAAATCCAAACAGCAATGATTCATTCCGACGTGAGGAAGAGCCGTCTCTGTTCCAGTAGAGTGTCAACAAGATCCCCAGCAGAGATGCCACATCCTTCATCATGTCTTGGAGCGTTACAGCTAAATTGAAGGTGTTTCCTGAAAGTACAGGGAGAGTCAGGTCTCCCGTTTAAAGCGTGGAATTACACTGATCCCTAACACCTGCAGTCACACGTTTCTGTGTTCTCTTTACACCTCCACTTCACACACAGATTTCATTTGCACTGAATACAGAAACCAAGGAAATTACAGCTAAATATAGTACTTTTGTATCACCAAATCTTAGCTCTTCAATTAGCCATGATGTCTGTAGCAGTGATGAAGAATTTATATTAAATTAAATAAAATGGATATATTATATTTTATAACTATAATTAAATAATTATAATTAAGTAATTCTATAAATAATTATACATATATAAACATTAATTGTAATTATAATATATACATATGTATACACACACACACACACACATACACACATATAATTAACTTTTAATATATATACACTGTATATATTTGACTAACAAAGAGGCAGGCATATTAACATTACTCACAACTTAAGTCTTTGAAAAAAAAGTCTAAAGACATAAGAATAATAAAAACTGACCTCAACCTTCTAGAAACCCACTTGGGCAAAGTCACGGGAAAAAAAAATAAAAAAAATCAGCCTCCCTCAAAAAGATCCAGCTATACTTTCATCTTTTCCGCAGTCCTGGCCAACCATTTAGGGTTCATAAGGAGTCAATCCTCCTTTTGAGTCACAGCTATGCTAGTGCCACAGTACAAAACAGAGAGAAGACAATGTGCCAAGAATTAATCAATGATGACTGCGCAAGTCCTGCTAAAAGTGTACACACAGATCAACTGTTTCATTATGCCTTGCAGTGCAATGAATAGTAGATGGAATTCCAACTAATTCTTATTCATATGGTGTCCTTGAGATGTGAGTATTTCCACAGTTTTGAAAGTGAATGGCTTTGTCTATTCATCTACAGTTTTGTTTTTATCCTAAATGGTTTGAACCCTCAAGGCCGTTTGGGTTCCTCCATCTTCCTGTGTCTGGGCTTTCCGCCACAGGACAGCCTGCCGAGGTGTTGGAGGGTAGACAGGAGAAGGAGATGACGTGACATTTCATGGTGGTTCTCTCCTGGAATAGCTTAGAGGGAAGCTTCTGCAGACATGACAGCAGTTGTCATGTTCGGTCTCTGTGGGTAATCGTGCCTCACCTCCCCAACTACCTGCTGCCACTTCAGACAAGCCTCCTAATCACCTCTTCCTCCTTACCATTCTCCTCTTCCTCAGGCACAGAACAGGAAGTGCAGTAACTGTCTGGACTCTTCTTTTGAATGAGTGACAAGTTGGGAACACAAAGAAACAGCACAAGAGAGGATTCTACATAACAGTAGGCAGGAACTCTATGCACCACATAAAAAAACATTCCACACAGAAAACAAATAATGTCAACAGAGTTTAACTTTAGCATGTCGTTAAGCCAATAAGAATCCTAAAGACCTGTTCACACCAACATGAATGTTCAACATGAATATTTGGTCCAATTGTCGCATGTAATTTTCCTATTCAGACCGATATGTAAAAGCAGACAGCAGACAGGCTGAATGAAAAAGCAATTTCACTCTCTGATAGTAGGTGGCACATATAGAAAAGCAGAAATACAGAAGTTACTCCGGTTACTACAGTACAAAATGCAGCAATTCAACTGCAAATGCCACACAAATAGCATACTATATGGAAGAAAATCAATAGAGTTTGACATTAGCATGTTGCTAAGCTAAAGGCCTGATAAAACGATAAGTGCCAACACAAATAGCACACAAAAACATTGAGTACAAACAAGTTTTGGAGCAGAGCATTTTGGTACTGCACTCTTTCACAACAACAACAGCCAACTGTTATCCACAAAGAACAAAGTAGGAAATACAAAAAAGGTCACAGACAAACAGTTTTTTTTCCCTAAAGCAGCTGAAAGCTGGAGCTCGGTTCCTATAAAATGGTGTGTCCTGGGTAATTTTGTAAGCCGTATGACTCTGCCCTTCTATCTGGTCCATATCTCAACTTACACAGCATTCATAACTACCACACAGCGCATATTAAAAAGACATTTATAAGAGCTGTATTTTCACATCGGTTCAGTGCTAATTAAAATGTCAATGGTTTTTCAAAAATGTCTGCCCATGCATCAGAGTATGTTCATCAGCTTCCAATATGAGGTGCTCTCTGGGGTTCTTCTACACTGTGGCTTCCATCGTGCTGTCTGATAAATGGCACTTATAAACCTCTCAGTTAAGACTCAGGCTTGTGAAAGGTCACATGGAATTGAATAGCAGGTCAGCCTAGAAATTAACATATTAAACCAGGAGTGAGTGAAATGTCAGCGATCAGTCAAGGCAAAAATTCTGTTCTTGAATCAAGACATGAGGGAGACTACACACTGTCATACTGGGAGTCTTTGAGTGCACTCTTCAAGGTTAGACTCTAAACACACGGGCAAGAGTCAATGACATGCTATTAGACAGAATGACACTAGTCCATAGGAAGCACCAACCCTATCCCAGTATAGACGATGATACAGGTAATGTTCTATGGAGTAGCAAAGGGCACAGCTCTTGGAGTGCACTTCACTTATCTATTTACACTTATCTGTACTGGCATTTTTACTGGATTGCACCCGCTCTAAATGTTCCATCCACTCATTTAATTGGAAATGATTTCTGTCCTAGCACATAATTGTTTTCAAGCTGCTCTCAAGATGCTATACTTCCCTCCCATTGCCAGCAACCTAACTGTACTTTTCCTATACCTGCCTAGTATGTTTGGTCTTGGCGGAACAGATCTGCTACGCTGCCACTGCAGAGCAAGTATGGGACTTGCTACTGCCAATACATACACAACACAAGCAAGACATGCTGCTGCCGTACAAAATAGCATACATGAATTACCCGTAGCAGATCTATACAGGTGGAGCTGGGGAAGGTGGAGGGTTTCTGAAAGTGCACTGCAACTGCTACAGCAAATGCTGACCAATATTTGAAGGTTGAGCAGGAACCAATCAGCTGTGCCCTATAGAGAACGATGTGATTGCAGCCTGCACCATCTAGAGTTTCATGACAGAACTTTGTATTAAAAAAGAAAACAGTTATTTTAAATTGTAATGAAATAAATGCAGCCTTGGTGAGCGTAAGCAACTTCATTTTTAAAAACAACCCCAGATATTTGAATGGTAGTGTTCTGTAGTAATTTGAGAATGTAAGATATGAAAAAAATAGGGAGGTTCAAATCTATGTACACTTACCATTCCCTTTATATCTTTTTTTGCATTGCCATTTGTAAAGCCTCATGTTTCTAACTGCGTCAACGGACATGTTTTCCTCATTTGTGCAGTTGGTGTACATGTGTTTTGTATAACACACACATGCTCCCCCATGTGCTGCGTCTGTTCCTGCAGCATAAAAGCAGCTTGGTGAGATTAGATTTTGGAGACAGCTGCACAAAGTTTGTTTAAAATCAGAGGCTAAACGCATCATTTACTGCATTTACATGCACTAGAACAGTGGTTCTCAAACCTGTCTTGGAGTATCACCAGCCCTGCACATTTTGTATGTCTCCCTCATCTATCACACCTGATTCAACTCATGAGCTCATTAGTAGAGACTGCAAGACCTGAAATAGGTGTGTCAGATATAGGGAGACAGGGCTGGTGGTACTCCAGGACAGGTTTGAGAACCACAGCACTAGAATATTCTGATTTTAATGTGAATTTGGATACATTCCAGTTACTGCATGTAGGCTCATGTAAACAACACATTAACCTGATTGCTGTAGTCACATTAGGCCAATCTGAATAAAACAGCTGGAATATACCTAATCAGAATTCTTATACAGAATATCCACCTGAGCATTCATTTGTATCAGCGCATATCCAAACAAAGGGATTTTCGGAGTGATATTAGATACAGACTTCGACTAAATTTTGCCGTTTATCACTGTTGGGTGTTTATGTTAAGGACATGAATAAGAATAAATAAACTGATTAAATAACTGTCCAAAAAGACTTAAGTTCAGAATAATAAATATGTCCAGCAGGTTACTCTCACTTCTGTGTTTACCTGGTACTTTGTGTAACTTTCTAGGGTATAATGACATCATCCAGTGAGGTGACTCATGCTGACCTCTGAGACACATTGTCATTGGATGCTCCCAGGCCCAGCAGCAGGTCACAAAATTCAGAGCAGACATATGGCCACGCTGTGCCCTACCAAATGCTCAGAGAGAGGTTTAGGCCCTGCTCCAAGACCCCAAGCCAGCTACTCTGGGCATATGACCCCTATCTCTGCTCAACGGATTACGCTGATTGGTCGGGAGAACAGAAGGGTCACCGGAATGGCCACAGGGCCCAGAGCTCCGGCCTGTTAACTGTGATTCACTCATTACAGAAGCACTGTTTAGACTCGCAGAGGGAGGGAGGGCTAACCTAGAGCAAACCACAGAGAAAGGAAAAGAGAGACAGTGCGAGTGGACAGAAGAACAGACAGATGGGTCACCGGAAGGGCTACCAAATGCACAGCTTTGACCTGTTTACATTCATTTACTTATTACGGTAACACTGTTCAGACAGTATTATGTAGGATTCAAGTTGTTTTATACTTTTAAAAGAAAAGGTTCTATATAGAACCTTAAAGGGCTCTCTCAGGCGTTAAAATCAGGGTTCTTCCTGGGTTAGTGACATCACTAACTCTAAAATTTGCATAAACCCTGCCCCCGGGAACAAGCAACAAAGGGGGCGAGGCCATATTGGGCTGCTTTATAGAAGAGGAAGAGTTGTTGTAGTAGTGTTGTTGCCATGCCATCATTTTACTCCGGACTGCTTCACAAATGAGGGTCAATTCAACGCTGGATTTGCACAAAAGATTAACATGACGGCACATGCTAGTCAATGAGTTGAATCAACTCCACAGCAACTACATAAATTTATCCACTAACCATTCAGAAACGTCCAGTTGCATTCTAAAAGTTGTAACTTCAGTGTCCGACTCCGGTTTGAACAATGTAAGGCTGAACACCGTTACTGACAATCGTCATTTTGGCTGTGTCAGATTCTTCAGTTTTGCTGTTGTTGAGCAACCGAAGTGCGAGCTGTTAAAGCTTCGCCTTTTTTTGGAAAGCGGGCTGGGAGCAGCAGCTCATTTGCATTTAAAGGGACACACACAAAAATGGCGTGTTTTTGCTCACACCTAAATAGGGGCAAATTCGACAAGCTATAATAAATGATCTGTAGGGTATTTTGAGCTGAAAATTCACAGACACATTCTGGGGACACCAGAGACTTATATTACATCTTGTAAAAGGGGCATAATAAGTCCCCTTTAATCAATTTTATTTTAATTCATTTTTAATTTTGATTACATTTTATGAATTAAGCAACTCACAAACATACTTTATCACTAGAAAAAAAATGAAATAACCCATTACACATGAAAATATTATACAATAAAACCATGAATATGCAAATTAGCCCCGCCTCAACTCAATCACACCAGCTCAGAGATCCACTCAGTCGACTTTACTGTGGAAAAACTGGTCAGCCATATATGTTTGAACCAAAAACTGATTCAGAAGAAGAAGTGGAAGAGTGAATTATACAGGCTCGTCTACAAGTCGATGTCTCAGAATGGTAATGCGTTTTGTGTATCGCTCAACATCGGACACAAAACTGTAATTAATATGACTAGCCTTTTGCTTGACTACATTATCAAACAGCTAATAATGTGTTGCTAATGTTACACAAACCATGTTCCCATCATAGGTGGAGTTTGGGGGAGGCCAGGGGGGGCACTGCCCCCCCAGACCAGAGACATTTATGATTTTGTGGGAGCTATGAATAAAATAAAATTAAATTATAGAACTAACATTTTCTCATTTTATTTGTCTTATCCTATTATTTTAGTGAGTAGAATGAGTAAATTAGGGCTAAATCATTTTTAAATACTATACTAAAAAACCAAGAAACCCATTCTCTCCCAAGTCCCAACTCGCGAATCATATCGCGGTGGTACGCGAAATGACTCGCTTCTCGTTCTGTCACGTCTGTCGGTAGGAGCCCCCCCAAGCGCAAATGTGAAACTCCGCCTATGGTTCCCATTTGCAACCTCATTCTGCATTCTAAAAATCAGCATCCTTAGAAACGCCCTGAACAACTTAGAACGTCAGTGGAGAAAGGCATATAGTTCATCATAACATCGTAATATACATCATACATAATTCACCCGCTACAAATGTACCCGATTTTTCATATCAACAGGAAAATATCCCCTGCTTCGTGGCATAGTAATGATATGCTATAGCTCACCCGCACTTTGACGTGATTGGCTACAAGGTAGTTTGTGACATAAGAAACACCGGCGATTCCAAACTGCGTTTTTGAAAATTTCCTTTTCTTTTCACTGCAGTTTTAAGGAGAAAATAATCAGCAATGGTAAGGACTTAAAACACAACATATATATTATACCCCCCACACACACACCCACCAAACTAACTAACTAACTAACTAAATAAACAGCACAACTGTTTTCAACATTGATCCTAATAATCATAAAAATAATCATTGATAATTGATCAAGACTGGAGTAATGGATAAAATAGGGATCACAGGAATAAATTATACTTTAAAATATATTGAAGTAGAAAACAGTTATTTTAAATTGAAATAATATTTCACAGTATTACTATTTTTACTGTTTTTGATCAAATAAATGCACCCATGGTGAGCATAAGAGACAAAAACAGAACTGGCTGATTTGATTTGAACACACCTTCAGCATTTCAAATACATTTTCTGCAGCAACCTTTAGAGAGTTGAAGGCATGATTCATCAAGTGTGATGGATAAAAATAGTTATTTTGCTGTTAAACTATATAGTATATGAATCAGACAGCCTTGGCAGTGCTTACATAAAGACTTGCAGGGCTAGGAGGTCTTGTCTTTTTATGCCTTTTTTGTGGCTGTAATTAGCATGTACAGTTTGTATTGTCATTTAAGCTTGCCAATATATCCTGTTCTCACTGCAAACAAAGCTGCTGGAAAGTTAATTGTCTTATGAAGCCTGTGCACAAAGTGAAGCATTTGGCTTGAGATTATTCGCAGTCTCAGAGAAAAAAAAATGCTTGGAAGTAATGCAGATTTTTCAACTGCACATGACTATGCGATGCAATGCATCTGTTTCAACGATCTTGCTTAAATATTGGCTAGCTTATTCAAAAGAAATAAAAAAAAAATCTTTATTTTTCTATTTATTTATTACTCAGACTTGGTAGTTGATGCCTCAAAACTGTGTCTGGCAGTTTGTTTCCCATCATTTATTTTTATTTCATATTATTCCTGAACTATGAGATGTTCATTTTGAACAAGAGGAAAATTGAGTAATACAATTGTAACAGAAAATGTGTGGCTCATTTCTCGCTCTCAGTCAGACATGCTTGTAATAATTTATATACAGCATGTGCTGAGATTGCTTGTAAAATGCATAATCAGTAACACAAAAGAGACCCAGTGAAGTTCACACACACATAAACAAGATCCATACGTTCATTTGCACCTCCCTCTCTTTTTTGCTGTTGGGAAATTGTGCTTTAAAATTTGTTATACAGGAATGTCATGCTATTTGGTTCATTGGTTTTCTCAGACAAGTGTGAGAGGTTCATGATGTTGCCCCGGAGCTCTTCTCAGTCGCTCAACCGGCATTATCCCACATATTTTTCTTCATTTTACATAAAGCTCACAAACGCACTGAACTCTCACAGAGGAATGTATTACATGAAGCAAAAAAATCAGTAAAGTTTTAGTATATTTGCCATTTCCGTAACATCAGATAAGCCTGTGTTTTGCTGCTAATTATCTAATGTATCTGTGGTGCTCTATTAACAAACATTCATTGTGGGTCAGTGGAAGAACATATATAGCCTATATCTCATGGGGAATGGATGGGGAGCAGGCCTGATGCATTCTGGGAACAGGTTGAGAGTGGGCAGGGGACAGCATGCCCCAGATCCATCAGTGCTCTTGTGGAGAGCAGGGTTAAGGGCCAAAGAACATGCTGCACCACACTGCCTCTATTCCCAGACCTGCAATCTAAAGGTCAATGCTTTTAATCAGAATAGGGAAAAAACAATAACAAATACTTGGTTTGTAATGACCAGTCACGATCAGAGAATATTTTACTGAAGAAAAAAAAAAAAAAAAAAAAAAAAGTTTATATTATATGATAATGTTAAAGGATGATAAAAATGTCAGTGTAAAATAAAAATTCACACACTAAATGCATGTTATTGATATATTCGTGAACGATTCATCTGTGCTTGTCTCAGCTTGTAATCAATGTCATAATTCGATCTTCCTTCCTGTGAAACGTCAGACTCTTGTGACGTATGCCTGACTTCACCAATCATTAAGTCTGCGCCCCTTTTGATTGCAAGTCTGCATTCAGATCTGCTGCCATCCAACCATTTTTTTCTTGTCCAATAGTCCGTTTCACTCACAACACAGAAGAAAAGATCTGTCATCTATCTCACAACTGTGTTTCTTTAATTGTGATTTTTATATTTTTATAATGACTTTATATTTCATTACAACTTTATTTCTAGTAATTGTGACTTTATATCTCACAGTTATGACTATTTCTCTTATTTATTGTTTTATATCTCACACTATAATTTTATATTTCACTATTATGGCATCATATTTCTGTATAATTTCAGCTGTTTTGTTTATATCTCACAATATGGCTTTATATCTCACTATTGCAACTTTACGTTTTATAATTGTGACTTTATCCCATAATTCTGACTTTATTTCATGAAATTTAGACTTTATATATATCATAGTGTGAATTAATTACTTGTTTTACATTGTTTCACACTTACCTGTTTTATTTTTTCATAAAAATAGGCAGAAATGGTCTTCAATAGATATGTACCCCAGTATGAGGCTAGTAGCTAAAATATCCAAATGTTACTAATTAAAAAATACCCCGCAACATACATCAGCCCTCATTACCCACACTGTCTATCAGAGGGTCAAAGCCTAGGGCTCTCTCTCTCTCTCTTTCTCTCTCACCCTCCACACACACGCACGCACACACCCATGTGCATTGACAAAAGCAGTAACATGCTCTCACTTTTCCTCTTACACACACACACACACACACACGTGGGAAATATTGCAGTGAAATGGCCACAGGAAGTGTTTGGAAGTCAACAGTAGTGCATAAATAATGAATTTATCTCTTGCACACACCCTGTTGTGACAGTTTGTCTTGTACATTGCTCTCTGATTTAGAGAGGTGAACAGGGACTGTAGCTAAACGTCGGATGAGAGAATAAGGCCATTGGGAATCTGACTGCAGATGAAAGAGTGTGTTTGAGAGCTAAATGCAGTTATCACCTAGGATAGTGGAGGGCGGCTGCTAGCACAGCGGTTTCATAAAGGGATAATTCACTGATAATGTGATTGGCTTTTGGCCACACTGTCAACATGCCAGCTAGGTGGTTCAAATACAGACTTATAGGGGATAGATGTGTGTGTGTGTGCAAAGCATCCTGCAGCCTTTCTCTGCATGTTCTGTAATTGCTGTCTCATGCTCACTGTGCTTTCCAGCATTTGATTTATACAGCAACAGACACACACGCACTGAAGCACCAGGTGTTCCATCATCACTGTGTCTTTACATAAAGTTTGCTAACTTTTATTGGCTATTATTTTCTGAGCCATAATAAGTTTCTTTACTGTGGTTGTAAATCCATGTTGACATGCAGGATGTAGAAATGATTGGAAAGTGAATTGCTTGTAATTGTACATATTTAGATGAAGTATTGGAGAAAGTAGTTTAATTGAAAAAAATAAAAATAAATTCTCACTCATACCGACAAGTCAGAAATTATATTCATGGTATACCCAATAACCGACAAATGGTACAGTGTTATTTTAGTTAGTTATACTAAATAATACTACCACAATATTGATTAATTAATATTAATAATATTAATAATAATTAATCATTTGAAATAACTTTTTTATTTTAATGTTAAAGTTCTAGTAATTTCATTATTAGTTTAATTTTTTTTTTTTTAGCTTTATTTATTTAGATTTTTTAGCTGTTATTTATTTTTTATTTCAGTTTAAGTTTTAGTAATTTTAGTACTTAAACTTATTTCAGTTAAATGCCAAGGCAACATTTCTAAATTTTCAAGTTTTTAAATGAAAGTTTTAAATTTCTTATTTAAATTTAAATCTTACTTATATTTTATTTCAGCTTTATTTCTTGATTTACTGGATTTTTAAAATAGTTTAAGTTAACAATAACAACACTGAAATGCCTGATATTAAAATTCTATATTATTTTGTCTAAATAATAAAAAATTCAATTAAAATAATTAGTTTTAAAAGTGAATTTAGTATGAAAAATAGATATTACTTTTGAGATTACATTTAACAATTTTAAATTATTAGTGTTTTAAAGATGGCAAAGGTCATTTAAATAGGAAAATGAGGATGTAGAAGTTGTGGGATGAAGTGTGTATGGACAGTTCTGCAGATGACCTGTATAGATTAATTCGTATGTTTACGGGAAGCCTTGAAGCACTAGTTCACTGAAGCAGAGAGTCTTTACCTTGAGTTGAGAGTAATGGTGATTGATGATGTCATTAGATTATAGAGACCTCACAAGGCTGTTGAAAGAGCAGTTCTTTATATATATATATATTTTCACTGTAGCTACCCTAATGTCTTGATTATCTGTATTTACATTATTAACACAATGCATTTACAAAATTAACACAATGACTTAAAACAATTAACATAATGTAAAAAAAAAAAAGACAGGTTAAAGGGTAAAAATGGTAACAAAATCACAAAGACACAGGTTCGATTCCATTGTCATTACAGTTCACTTTTCGGTAAACTAGCTAGTAGCTAGGGTGCTTCTAAAAAGTTTTTTTTTAATAACCATGTTGTAAAGAATAAAGAGCCTCATCAGTAGCCATCAACATTGTCATATCCATGTCATATATATATATATATATATATATATATATGTGTGTGTGTATGTGTATATGTGTAATGTATATATATATATATATATATATATATATATAACATAATTTATTCCTGTGATGGCAAAGATGAATTTTCAGCAGCCATTATTCCAGTCTTCAGTGTCACATGATCCTTCAGAAATCATTCTAAAATGCTAATGTGGTGCTCAAGAAGCATTTATTATTATTGTAAAATACAAAAAAAATATCAACTAGGATTCGATGATGAGCAGCATTTATTTGAAATAGAACTCTTTTGTTATGTAATGTACTTTTTTCAAACAAGTAACAGCAATAAAATGTTACTTCAATAAATATATAAATGAATATATAAATGCATTGCAAAGCAAGACTAGAGCTACTATTTTGAAAAAGAGCTTCTAGTCAACTGATGGAGAAAACAAAAATAACATTAATTTCCATTAAAAATAACAATAATGTAACAAGTTAATTAGTTAATTAATTAATTCATACCTCAACACTAGTTCCAGCAGTATTTCAATGACAGCACTAGGTTTATCACCCAAGCTTGTACTTTTTTTTTTTTTTGCTCAGTAACTGCTCAGAATGGAAAGCAGTGGAAAAATAACTAGAGACATCGAGGGCAGCCAGCCCACTCCTCTGATCACCCTCCCTGGCCTTTTCATATTCATGAGCCCTCGGATCAATACTGAAGCCTCCTTACCAGCTACTAGTGGAATTCCCTTGTTTCCATCCATTATTTGGCATTTTAAAATGCAAGTGTGTTTGTAAGTCAGAGAGGGGTTGAACATGTGTGATTAGAGACTAAAGAAGTGAGCTACAGAGAGACAGAAGAAGGTGAGACCTTCTTTAATACAGTAAGAGAATGCTTCTCTTGTATACACTCTATTCACACACTACCAGTCCAGATTCTTTGTAGACCTAAATTCACATATAAAACTCACACTTTTCAGTAATCATAAAGACTGTAGATAAATTATTCCATGTTGACTGCATTTATATCAACAGAGGAGTAAATCTGATGGAGCAAAAAAGTAATTTTACTGCAATGTGACTTTAATCGCCTTCAGTAGCGCTTTCGAGCTGTTTGTGATGTTTTGATGATGGAGCCTCACTCATTAATTTTGTATGGCAGAAGTGCTTGACAGAATGATAGATTTTTAATCAGAGCTTTTAATTACACTGGGGATGTGCTTCAGACCTACAGAGACTTATGGAACCCCCAGAGTTTCTCTGCATTATTTTGTCAAATGATGGACATGCATGAACAGCTTGATAACTATATGTTTCAATGCTGTAGAATTTCAGTTTCACAATATGGTAAATAAATAAATATATCACTGAAAGCAGTACTAGCAACGCCATTCAGAAGAATACTATTCTGTTTTAAACAGTTTAACTATTCTTGAACTACACCTTTTTTTTTTTTTTTTTTCATAAATTCTTCACTTTTGAAGGCCTAAAACAAAAGTTTAATAATAAAAATTATTATTATTATTATTATTAATCTCTATTATTACACATTTTACATATTGTACAATTTTACATACTTATTGTTTTGTTTTTACATCCTAGTCCAAATTAGTGCCTGCACAACAGTGTGGTTAGCAATGTCAGCACTGTCTGCCTTCATTCAGGTTTTTTTTTTTTTTTTTTTAAACTAGTGAATATAAATATGAACAAACAACAGTATCCACAGGCACATCTCAGGCCTCATTATCCACATATATCCAGCCTCAATTATAAGTATACAGCCAATGTTCTCCAAGGCAGCAGCAATCAGCAATACAGTCATTTGCTATTAGGTTGCCCTCTTAAGTCCGCCAGTGTGAGAAAGTGATAGCTATTGGCACTTTTTTAAAAGTTATGTATATGAGAAACACTCCATATTCCAGAGATATTTATTCCTGCACTTGTAAATAAGGTCAAAAAGACAGAAATGAGCTGCTAAAGCTACCAAAACTTTTACAGTAAATATCTGAACACATTGTGCCACGCGTCCCCCTTTTTCCCTTTAGTTTAGTGGTTTGTGTCGGCTGCACTGACCACGATGAAACCAGTGAAATTCAAGAGACATATAGAAACCAAACACTCAATAATTTTGCATATTATTGGCCTAATAAGTAAAAGCTAATATTAAATGTACACTATGAATATGGTTAGCTAGTAGTATGTTCATCTACTGTGCATTGTTCATCTATTGAGTAAAAGTGCCTGCTAAATGCATAAATAAATACATTTCAATGTTTAATTTTATATATCTGTTTACATTTGTACAATAAACAATTTCAATGCTGTGTTGCCGTCTAATGTAAAATCTAGGTCCAAACCCAGCTGAGAAATGCTGCATCTACAGTCAACAAGTTTATTAAGTGAAACTCTAATATAGCTACACTCTGTAAGAGCAATTGAAAACTAAAGACAGTCTCATCTTATATTCTTAAGTTTTAAAGACAACATAAGACAAGCATTCATTTTTCCATGAAACGTACTCCCATGGTGATAAAACGAATGCTGCAACCATCCACTGTGCTCATGTTCTCCCTCCCCTATAGCACAGAGGGAGAACTCATGGGACCATTTCGTTTTGCCCTCCCTTTCTTTTAAACCCACATTTTTCATATACAGTATGTGCAAAACAAGACAACTTAGCCTACAGGGTAATACAGCATGTGGAGAATTACAAAATTAGCATCACCAAACATAAAAAGATTAAATGAATAATACAAAAATACAAACATCTACATGGCTAGTTTTGACATGCTTAGAGGGGCCCAGAAGACATTAAGACTACTGCCTCAGTGACTAATACAGTAGCATGACTTATCAGCCGAGTTCCTCTGCACAACATGTACACACAAAGTTCTCGAAGAACACATCTCCACGGAGACCAGAGGTCATGTCACAATCTCACCAATTACAACCCAAAGAGCCACAAGCGTGAAGGACAGAGAAAATAAGAAGGTAAGAGACAGAGAGTGAGAAACAGTGCACACATTAGCTCATCATCTCAAGATGCTCATATAATTTGCTTGTTTTTCACAGACACTGGGTTTCATTCACTAATAATTATGTGGATTATTTGTATTTATCTGCACAGGAAAATTTCTCCGGAAAAAATTGTCTAATTTATGTACGCACATTAATTTTTTCTTAAACTTGTTCTAATGTTAGTGAATTTGAAGTATTCCAAATAAGCAACCGTGTTTCTAAGGTTAGTAATTTGCATAAAACACACCCAAACCATCTCCATATAAGGGCTTTCCACTTCACCTTTTTGTCACTCTAAGCAAACATGACGCTCTGTAAAGACTTGAAGCAAGATCCTCAAGCAATGGAAAGTTTGCTATTTGCAAAACCAGTTAAAACACAATAAACACCTTTTATATAGACCCAGATTACAGACCCTTAATGGGTTAGTTCACGCAAAAATGAAAATTCTGTCATTAATTACTCACCCTCATGTCGTTCCACACCTGTAAGACCTTCATTCATCTTCGGAACACAAATTAAGATATTTTTGATAAAATCCGATGGCTCAGTGAGGCCTGCCTTGACAGCAAGTTAATTTACACTTTCAAATGCCCAGAAAGGTACTAAAGCTATATTTAAAACAGTTCATGTGACTACAGTGGTTCAAGCTTAATGTTATGAAGTGACAAGAATACTTTTTTTGGCCAAAAAAACCAAAATAACGAATTTATTCGACAATATCTAGTGATGGGCGATTTCAAAACACTGTTTCATGAAGCGTCGAGCTTTACGAATCTTTTGTTTCGAATCAGTGGTTCGGAGCTTATATCAAACTGCCTACACACACTCGCAAACACACACACACGCGTGCGCACGCCTAACCTTAACCCTACCCCTAAACCTACCCATCACAGAAAACTTTCAGCATTTTTTATAGTATGACAAAACATCACTTAGTATGATTTATAAGCTGTTTTCCTCATGGGCACCAACAAGGTCAAGGATTTTGGATATTGCCATGTTTGTGGAGACAATTTGTCCCCATAACATAGGTTATACCAAACCCCCCGTCCCACACACACACACTCTAAGATGGAGGAGTAGGCAGGGAGGAATGACAAACAGAATCGATCTCTCTCACTGAGTCTAAAAGAAATCACTTCAATATGCTGGTAACGATTACCACTCCATAAGAGACTCGTTGATAAACTAATAGAGTACAAGGGCAAGAGACACTTGGAAAATGACAGACGCAAGCTTACCCTACTCTCAGCCCCTGCCTTGTAGATTCATACATGAGTGACAGAATGAAAACAGGGCACTGTGGGCATGAGGGAGGCACATCAAATCATTTTATGCCATTCAACCTCAGCTGTTCCAGTGCCTTGCAGTCATTGCTTCACTAACTCTCTGCCTGTTACACTGTGTGAACATGCTGAGCTGCTGACGGTATCATGTCAAGGTTATGTCTTCCAGCTTCTCCGAGGAGTACCTAACGTAAAGGATTTGGCAATGGGGGGTTAACAGTCCTGAAGCCCCTTTCCTCTAATTCTATGTGAAGTGGACTTCTTGTTTCTTAGGGCTGCCACATCAGGAAAGGCTTCCATCCATCAAAGTCTTCGAGGTCATTGAATTTCTGCCTGTCTATTATATAGAAATACCCACATAAGGGGTTAAAGTAATATAAAAATTGTGAGAGTGATATTGCAGTTCAAAAAAGGTAATATTGAGAATCACACAATATTGCGAGTTTTGCTCCAGCAATGAAAATTATTCCAAACAAAGCCACATCAGAATAGAATGCAACAGTGCCTGCCCACTTTTTCAGCAGCCTTGGTTCCGGAAGTGTTTTTCCCTATTAATTTTTTCCCGTAGGGATTTTTTAAAAAGTCTTCATTAAAGAGTTATAAGCCATGAACCAATCCAACCCGTTACAAGGCGAATCACAACATTACAATATTTGATTTGATACAAAATGTATCTGAAAATCAGACAAAAAGACTAAGGTACAAGACTGTGTACTTAACGGCTATAATGAGTGAAAGAACTACAATCCCATCAAGCATTGCAAATCACAATCAAACTAAAAAAAAAAAAAATATATATATATATATATATATATATATATATAATTACAAAACTACTGATTTAAATATGTTGATTGTGTATATAGAGAAAACATTTTATGTTTGAGAGCGTAGGGCGTAGACTGTATTACATCATTCGTGATGCTTCATGGGAGTGGGCAGGTGCTAAAGAGCTCTTTTGATATTTCTGTAGTTCTTTTGTCAAGATATGCTTGTTTTGATTTTCTGATTGATAGAGATATCTTTGCAGAATCATGGGTAATGTGTGTAACAGAATTCCTGGTAAAAAACTACAAGCAAATAATGTGAACTGATTCACAGTGCTTCATGGCAGTGGGTGTTCCCTGCAGAGCTCTTTTGCCATGATTTGCTTGTCACGACTCTATATGATTGGTGGAATTTTCTGTACAGCATCATGGGTAATGTAGTTTTCACCACAAATTCCCTGTTAAACATGAAACATGAAATAATGTGAACGCATGGCTTCAATAAAAGCAAATACCATCGTTTTGCAACCTATGAGATCACAGTAGGTCTGTCTTTAAAGGTTTATAAGTTATTGTTAAAAATTCATTTCCCTATGGAAAAAATTTGATGGAGTTTTTACTTCCAGAACCTGACTGTTACACTCTATTAACTGTCATGTCTCCGAGCAATACAACACAATAGTAGCGTAACTGAATGAATCAGTGTTTTGAATGAATCGACTGAGTTAATGATTCAATGGTTCAATCTTGTTGCCACCTACTAGCGCATCGATGTAACCTGCAGAAAACACTTTATTGGTGTCACTAGTGTCTTTTATCATCTGTTGTTGCTGTTTTATAAAAGCAACAAAACATTTGTTACTGATTTTACCACGAGTAGGGGACTACAGCGGTTTAATGTGCATGTAATTTCATGCCTTTTATAATTATGTGGGCATTTCAATATACCATAAGCCTGTATTTAATGTCAAGCACATATTTACCTAATATAGCAGGCTTAATGTGTTTTCTAGTGCCGTTCCTGCTGAGCCCTGTTTGATCTGGGATAATGGTCCATCACTCCACAGCTGATGGCTTACTTTCTTCCACCCTGCCCTAAAACAGACATTCCAACTTGGATCCACCCCACAGATGATAGAAACATTGCAAGAACAGGTCTAGGATTTGCTGCTCTTGACCTGAAAAGAAGAGTTTTGAGATGTATTAGATTTTTGCCCTTGGCTTTTTCTCCAACTCCTCATCCGCCCTGAAACGAGCATGTTGTTGACAGTCGACCTTATATTCCCATCCTTGTCTGTAGTTAGATTGAAATAAATAAATAAATAAAAATATTCAGTCCAGTAAAGCACTCAGATTTACACGGTCCTGATATTTGTAAATGCATACAAATTATTTTCCTTATTTATATAAGAAAAAAATGGTCCAGTCACTAAGTCTTGAACTTCAATTCATCAGCACTGAAGTGCTCGGAGGGTACATCAAATTAAGACTAATCTTTTCCAATGTTTGTTTTTGTAATTAATACTAAACAGCACTAAAGCAACTGTTCTCTGAATTGTACCCTGTGTTCTACTTTAAAATGACAAATGAAGCACTGGTGAAATCAATCACATTGAAAGCTTAAAGGGAACGAAACTGCTTATTTATGATGGCTTAAAAGCCGAGCAATGCCATAAAAGTCTGCGTCTAACTCTCCTGGCAGGATATGAAATTGGTCAGCCCACCCTGTGGCCAACATTACTGAATCATTCCATCATCCCACATATCAATTATGTCCTTCTGATTCAATTACATATTGCTTTTTTAAACCATTTTTTATTCATTTCTACAAGAAAACGGAGAATAACACAATCAAATGATAAAATTCATGCTCATACTCCATAATGTTATAACATTTGTATGGATCTTTCTCATTGATTTCATGCGGAACTGTGATGGAATAAATAGAATAGGAATCCAGCTTTTTTTCATTCACCATTCAGATGACATCATACTTTGCGATTCCCATGTACCCCTGGGGAATCTTACCATTTGATAGAGGAACATGGATCATGGATGAGGAATTTACAGCTTTCCTAATGGTAAGTCATGCTGCCATCTACTGTTTTTACTGTTAAACCACACACACGTGCCATAATAATAAACCCAAGTACCCAAAAATCTAGAAACCTCAATAAATTAGTGCTAATGATCCAAACAAACAAATAAAAACATAAATAGCCTACATAAAAATGAGGTAAATTTCAGTACCTTTTGAAATGAATTAACATTCAAAATCTGAATGAATATTCTTTTGTTTTAATTTAGGGATGCATTTTAAAATAAAAATATTTATATTCAAAAATATAAAATACACAGTAGCTTAATTATTTACATTTAATTAGTTGGCAAGACAATTAACAGGATGTCCAACACGATGGAAACAAAGAGTTAAAGTTAAACCATCAATCAATGAGTTAGCATATTTTTTAAGTATTACATGGATTATAAATTAAAACAATATTCCAAAGAGGGAAGTTTTTCTCCATCCTCATTTACATATGTAGCAAGTATATGGTATAAAAGTCACCATCTGCTCAAAATGAAGTACTTAAATTACTTAAAATGCACTCTTAGTGTGTTCACTTAATTCTAATATTATAATAAAATAATACTATAATTTTAATCAGAGATTTTCATCTGATAATATTTTTTCCCCCTATATTATTAACATGGCGAGGACAAGCAAATGTACTCAAAATGTGGACAAAATGACCAAACAAATTAATATGAAATATTGAACTTTTCCAGAATAATTTCACATTTCAGACATTGTGGGATTTGAAAGTAGCAGTGTGTAAAACTATTTTCTCACTTGACATGCTATTTTATTTCCAACACATATTTGTTATATCCCACCATAACTTCCGGTCTCCTTTTCCACAGACATACAGCAGTAAATGATTCAACATTCTGACAGCAAAACAAGCTCTGCTAATTGCTTCAGTCAAATCCATTAGTTAACACTTTCTAAGAAGATTAAAATAATACATCACAAAACCTCATTCTTAATTATCCTAAACGGTGGTCATCAGGCATGCACATTAACGTAAAGAACTGGATGAATTCCTTAGGAAGACACTTTGAAATGACTCCTCTGGACTGTGCTTCATCTGATTGTGGCTTATCTCAGCGCTCTGTGGTCTCTTTCTGTTGAAGTGAGAAATAGCACATCCTCTCAGTTTTGTAGCTGTAAGCCACTCTTCCTCTAATAGAGGAGATGGGCTGAGTGCCAGGCTCTTGCTGGCAGCTCTGTCTTAACTCCTGCGGCTATAGATTCTCTGCTCTTTGAAATCCCATCTTGTGCAATCTTAGTCTTGTTAAACTGCCGTCCATCACCTTGTCCATTTCCCTGAACGATCCAATTATCCTTGCCACACAACAAAACACATACACTTACAAATACATGCTTATGCGTGGATACCTTCAAAGACATGCACATACAAAATATATACAAGAGGACAAAATGACAGAATGAACTACACCAAATACTAGCTACTTCACATTAGCTATGTAGTTTTCTGATCACTTAAAGTAATAGAGTCTGCTATTACTTTAAGTGATCAGACATGATTAATTGTGGGGAAAAAATGACCATCGACCTGCAATCACCTAGAAATGCCTATAAACAATTTAAAACACAGCATAGCAACACCTTGGCAACCACCCATAACAACCTATTGTGGCAGAAATTAAATATACAGATAAATCTAGTTTCAATGTAAATTTAGTGCATATTAATCTAATGCAAAACTTAAATGTTTTAATGAGTTTTTAATTAGTCTTTCATGACATAGCTTAATTAGTCTATCATGACTTAACAGTCCTCAAGCCCCTTTCCAGCAAAATATCTAAAAATCTTTAAACCTATTTTATAAGCAACACTCCATTAGATATTTAGGCTTGTTTTGACAGGATGCATCTTGAATAAGAATATTTTCTTGTACTGCACTGACAGATTTGTCTTAACTTTTTATATATTTTTTAAAAAAGTTTAAAAAAAAAAAAAAATCTGCCTCTGCAGTCAGATCAAATAAACTAAATAAAATAAATATTAAATGAAAATCAGACAAAATCCTCATTAAGAATAGGCTTTTTGTGGTGCAGTTAATAAAGTTCTAGTTTTGTAGTAGTATTAAAGGGTTAGTTCACCCAAAAATGGAAATTCTGTCAATTCTGTCCACACCCGTAAGACCATTGTTTATCGTCGGAACACAAATTAAGATATTTTTGATGAAACAGACACCATAGACAGCAATTTAACCACCACTTTCAAGGCCCAGAAAGGTACTAAAGGCATCGTTAAAATAGTCGTGACTGCAGTGGTTCAATCTTAATTTTATGAAGCAACGAAAATTATAGTTTCTATTTACATAGTGTTTTGAGTTATGAGTGTATAGTGACAGGAACACAGGGGGGAAAGGGACTGGGACATGCAGAACATATCCAAACGCTCAGACATGACATTTTAAATATTACATTCAAACAAAGGACAACATAAATTTAGCTCTTCTGTAGTTACACACTTAACTGCTGGAGTGGAACAAGGATTTTTGCTGAAGCACAGTGTTTAAACCTGCACAGGATGCTTTGTGTTGCTTTGTGTACCTGTATCATAAAGCCATGGCCTAGGAGACTGCTGCATGAATAGAGAGCTCAAACGCTTTAAAATGTTCAGCAGAAATAGGCCAGAGCTATTGAACTCAATGACAGACACTTCAACAGACAAAGATAATCCATTTAGCTTGAGTGCTGCAACTGGGAAAACATTACAGGGGTCATCAATTACCGGACCGCTGCCTTGGGACTATTAGGCACTTTAGTATCACATCACCATATGAGACAGGGTTTCCTATCATTCATATCAAGCCACAGGGAACTCTCCTAAACTACAAAAACACCCTATATGCCTTGTCCAAGAACAAGTTAAGCAGGAGAAGATGAGTTGTGAAAGTCTGAAGAATAAAGAACAAAAAGGTGCTCTGACATGTAAGAAAAAGTAGGACTTACACCACGTCTACACCAGAGGCAAGCAGCGCGGTGTGACGCGACAAAAAGACAATAGAACCCATTATAATCAGTGATACTGTCTACATTGGATGCGGCGCGACGCGACAAATCCCAACAGTAAACTAATTCCCCGTTCTATTTCTGACGTAGTCCAAGTGCTTTCCAACAGTCGTCGTCACGTTCAATGTAGACAGCTTTTAGCTGTTGCGGCATGGTGCAACGTGAAATTTCAAATATCTGGACTCATTAAAAAAAAAAATAATAATAAAAAAAAATGAATATTAATTTATTTAAATGACATTTAACAAAAAAGATGTTATTTTTTAATCATCAAGTTTGACACCATTTCTGAACAAGCCTACGATTTGGCAATATATACAAGCTTACTTTTTTTAGCAGAAAACATTAAACTATGTGTAAACAAAAAAAAAAAAAAAAAACAACAAAAGCATTGATGCTCAAGTAGAGCGAATGGAAAAAACGCTAATAAAGCAGACTCCGCCAATTATCATACAGAATGTAGGCTACATACACTTTAGACATGTGCCGATATTCGATAATACTATATCACGATAATGAATATGCACAATATTATTGATCGCAAGCGCTTCAAAATACTGTGAATATTTTAAATTATTCAAATTTGTACAATACATTAAGAATACTTTCCCCATCAACCGCTGTATGCGGCATCAAAGGGCACTCAGATGTAAACAAGCCCAAGGAACAGCAGAAATGCAGCAGGTTACCCCAGGAATCAAAGCAGCTGTGCTACTGAACATTATTCAAAATTCAGCCATTCAGGTTTTTTTTTTGTTATTCGCAATGTTGTTCATCACAGCACCAAATACTTAAGACTTAATAGTGTCACAAGCTGGGTTTGAACTCAAGTCTCTGGTGTGGTGGTTTGAGAGATCTGCCACTTGGCCACAAACGAAACACTCAAGGCAGTACTCCAGGCAATGTAGATTTATTTATATAATAATAATATAATAATAATAATAATAATAATAATAATAATAATAATAATAATAATAATAATAATAATAATATAAAAAAAAATGGGTCTTTGCAAGAAAAAAAATCCAACAAAAGTTCTTCTCGGACAGAGGTATTAATAACAGAAGAGATAATCGAAAAACCACATTGGAAAATAAAAACTCCACGAGGGGAGAAAACAAAACTAGAGAACATTAACAAACAAATAACTAAGAACACCTTACTTGAGGTAGCTTGGAAGGACTTGGAGAAACAAAGCAGAAAGCACGCAGCCAAGACTCAAAAACCAAGTGAGAAACAAGGGGAAAAAACACAACTAAAATACCCTAGGAGAAATAAGGCACAGGTGACCTGGATAATGCTAACAAGAACACACGAGGAAGAACTAAGGCAGAGGGGAACACAGGGGGCCTCTAGAGGCATGGAGACAAACTACAGGAGGTAGGATGCTGACAAACAGGCTATTTATTTTCAAACTTAAACATTTTTACATTTTAATCTGCACTACAACATGCCCTATAATGATTGAAAATGTTATGATTATTTGTTAATGTTCAGTAAAACTTAGTAAGTCTTCATTAGTTAACGTTAATTCATTATTACCAAACTGACAATGAAGAATACTTATAAAGCATTTATTAATCTTAGTTAATGTTAATTTCTTAGTTAATATTTAATAACATTACTAACATCAAATGTTGTTACTATTATTTAATGGACCTGAGCTAAAACTAACAATGATCAGTTGTATTTTCAACTAACATTAACAAAAAATAATAGCCTGCCTTCTGTAACAAATGTAGCTATTGCTCATTCTTAATCTTAGTTAATGCATTAACTAACTCTAAATAATGAGACCTTATTGTGAAGTGTTACCTGTTGTTCTTTATAATTCTTTTGCACTTTAATCTGTTTGAAACACTTCATAATTATTAAACATGTAATAATTTTTTTGTGTATTGCCTTATTGTATTTAAATGTTCAGAGTTCTTTTTGTTATAAGCAAATGAATTCTTAAACCTGTTATACTACGACAACACTTTTTTTGCAACTTATTTCAATACTGTGATAATGCCGTATACATGAGAAAAGCTTCAGCAATTATTGCAACATGAAAATTTGATATGTCACATGCCTAATACACTTCAAAATCGGCATATGGTTATCGTGTTTATATTGTTTCACATGTTCATGTCGAGAAAAACAATAATGTCCACATGGGTGAAAGATGGCTCCAGTTTGATA
Source organism: Ctenopharyngodon idella (assembly GCF_019924925.1). Lineage (NCBI taxonomy): Eukaryota > Metazoa > Chordata > Actinopteri > Cypriniformes > Xenocyprididae > Ctenopharyngodon > Ctenopharyngodon idella. Next base: position 10,559,987 of record NC_067232.1, on the reverse strand, counting down.
ACAATATATGGCGGAGAAAATTTGCAGAGAAAACGCGCTCCGCTGACACAGGCGTTGCAGGGACACAAGATAACGGAACTAAGTTTCTTACAGCGCTTTGTGTTTTCTGTTTTTATTAAATCTGTCTCCCTCGACAAAACTTAAAGGAAGGATATGTCTTGAGATAAGTTATGTTCTCGGCTCACTCGGGGGTACAGCTGCGCTTACCTGCAGTCGTGAATGCAGTGATGGACAACTGTCTTTCCTCAATCGACTCATGTTTGGATTTCATGTGATTTCTCATTGTGATGGTGATATTATGATAACTCAGTTTCATTAATTCATTTGATCAAAAGTAATTCCATTTTGTAAGATTATTTAGTAAAATCATTTTCATCTAAGTAATTCCAAAGTTCGCGAGGCAGACGAAAACGTTCTGTGGTCAAATACAATCAATTGTTAACACGCTCCACAGCGCCACCCAGTGCATTTAGTAATAACTGTGAGTTTTGTGCTTGGGATTTTTCATGGATTCACTGCATTTACGGCCAACAAAGCAACGTAGTAAAATTCGAATAGTATTTTTATTTTTCGAATAATAATTACAGATCGAATATTCGGCTATTCGTGCACACCCCTAGTTTACAGGCATAGAGCTGTCAAAGAGACAGGTGTGATTCAGGACACTTATTTTAGTTATATCTGTCAGGTAGTAGCGACATTTTATGCGTGGTATTCAAAATAAAATAATAAAATAATTTATTTTTAAATATTGTAAGTTTCAAATTATTTCAAATTGTAACATTTTACTGTACATAAAAATTGATTATTGACCATAACAAATTATTGAAGACACAAATTGAAGACAGCCACTTTGAGATGAGTTCTTGGAGTCTAACTATGAAAATAAAACATTCTGCTTTTGATGGGAGGTCAGCGTGTGTAACTTGTGGAAAAAAGGGGGATGAAGGAAAGGAGAATGAAAATGAAATCATATCAGGGCTCTAATGTGATCTGAGCATAAAAGCAGTACAATCCTGCCCATATTTCTGCTCCTAACCTCTCTTTTTGTTCAATATACATTTTTAACATTTTTACTTGGGCAGATTACAACCATGTATTTCTCATTTATCATATGAGAATATTAAACATGTCATGTTTTCATATTTTGTTTGTGTTCTTTGTACACTCTCTCCACCTCATTGGTCTGCCTCTCCTTTTTTAAAAGAAAACTTTTCCACTCATAACTGAGTTTATGTTCTAAAAAACACTAAGTAGGCTACATGCACTTTCACTACTCTTTTCCTAAAATCTCTTCATCCTCAAAGTTGCTTCTCTCTCTCTCTCTCTCTCTCTCTCTCTCTCTCTCTCTCTGTCTGTCTGTCTCAGAGTTGTGCTAGTTCTGTCAGGTCTGTGAATCTCTCTGTGCCTACAAGCCTGACAGCCCATCCTCTCTGCAAGATCACTATTAAGATTATTATCCCAACCAATATAATTATTTATTGAAGTACAATAAGCAGCTACTGTCAGTCAGTTTGATTTTATCAACAAGAATTTCTAATAAAGACATATCAAAGGCACTTTGAACAGTCTAAAAAGGCAAATACAGAAAATAACTTATCTTTACTGGAGGCAAATCCTGAAGGGCTGCTAACTGCTCACCATTTAAGCTCAAATCTTCTCTTAAATAAAGGACAATGCAACTTCACAAGAAACCTGAAAGAGATGAAGACAGCCATATAGAAAGAGTATAGTAGAGAATATATACGAAAGCGATATATCCGTGTTATATATTGCTGTTCTTTAACTTGCTAAAAAGCGTGGCTCACAACATCAGCCATCTGAGACACGTCTGCCCCCTGCTGACAGTTTTTGAGATCATAGAGCATTCGTGAAAACAGCTCCAAATAAACAAAATTAAAATTGAGACTATCTCCACACTGACTTTAGTTTATAAGAGTTCCAGAATCAGAAAAACTTCAAGCACATAATTTTATCTCATCTTATGGACAAATATTCATCTATTATATTGCCACATTATACTGTACTCTACTGCATTACCTCATTAAGTATTGCATCTTATTACTGCCCTCTATTGGTAAACATTAAAAATACATCTTAAAAATACACATGCTTAGCAAATTCTTTACATTATTATTTTTTCTTTGAAACACCATATAAACTACAAAACATTCATGAATGGGAAATTTAATCTAAGCTTCAGATTCCAGATAAATCCAGATTACAAATAAAGCCCAACACTTAATTGTTGTTGTATGTAAGTAAATAATATACAAAATACAACTACTGACCACTGCCATATATCCCCTCTGCTATTCTTTCATCTGTCTCTGCCATTCTTTTTCTCCTCACCTGGTCCTCTCTCTCCAGCACTCCCCATCCCTAGTTTAATGATGAGCATTTGCTTGCAGTGCCTGGTGAGATGCTCTGTCTACTGAAAGTAATTTATGTAACCAATCAAGCGCTCATTTGTCAACCATCACTCTTCATTTCAGTGACTGCAGGACACCAGTGCTGTGGTCTCTGGGGTGTTGACATATGTTGTTTTGTTATTTTGATTGCAATTAGCAGATGTGTCTGAGTAATAAGGGACGGTGGAACAGGGCCATGGCAATATGGTCACCTCAGTGAATGAGTGAGAGAGAGAATGAGAGAGAGGGACAGCTACATAGCCTGATTGTTCATTTTACTACACTGATGCACAACTGTATGAGAGCTCATTCTGTATTTAAGTAATTTCTGCATCACTGGGTTCACTAAACAGAATTGCAAAAATGATTGTTTTCAAACAAGTAAGCACTTATCAGTACAAACAAGTGTTCTGAACAACACTTCCCACATCTGCCATTGGTTTGGACAAACAGTTAACGCACGCCATTAGTTAAGCCAATGTTGCTATGTGGGAGTGGACAGATGTTAATGTTTAACATGATAATGTAGGCTAATAATGTAATGCAAGTAATGTTTATAGTGCCAAAGAGAAATCACCCTAGAGATGGTTACTTGGTCTGCTTGGACAAAAGAAATTATTTGACACCAAAACAGTAGCTTTCAAGAGATTATCAGTAGTACACAAGCCTATTCGAACACATCCATCCCAACCTTATAGGAAATTTCCAACTGGAGGGCAAAGCAATGTTGACTGCAATACAGTAGCAGGTGCTGCAGTAGCCTACATGGATTGCAAGTGCCCAAAACATGCCGTTTGCTCACATATCTTTGTTTTTCTTCTTTTGAGAGGTGATCTAAATATTTGTGGTTTGAAACAGAAAACTGACAGGCCTGTGCTGCAGTTCTACGGATGTTTTTTTCTTTGTCAGTCACATGACTGAAAACTATGAATAGGCCCAAGTCTAATTCGGCAGCCTTCCTGAATGAATCATTGAATTTTTTTGAATGAAAACAGGAATTGATTAAAATTATTCACTGATTACTTGTGTGACAAATTCACAGTACTCATCTGAATATCTGGTATTCAAACAAAACAGACAAAACATTAACAAAAATTAAGATTAGGCTATCTAGTAAATATATATTCTTATTTCAATCGCATCCACTTCTTCGGCTACAATCAATGCAAAAATCGCGTGGTCTGCCATGAATTATTATTATTATTATTATTTTTTCCATCTTGTTTTCTCGTGATCACAACTTATTTTCTCGTGATCTCGAGAAAACAAAAGTTGTTTTTTCGTGATCACGACTTAATCTCTGCTCTAAATTACACAAATGTGCCAACAGGTGTCAGTATATTACCAAATATAACTGATGGGGTGCGGTAAATATCCACTTTACTGTATTAGTTCATATTGGCCCAGATTGTACGAGTTTCGGACAGAGAGAGTCTTCGTGATCGCTTTATTTTGTGCAGTATTGTATGCGTTAAGTAATTAACTTAACTGTTAAATGCTTGAATATGATTATTTTGCTTGAAAGTTTATCTGTTATCGTTACGTTCTGGCTGCTAGATGCATGACTCACAGTTTCACTACCCCAATAGTTCGGTCTGATACTAAACTTATTGCTTATTAAAACTAATTTTAATGTCACTGTATAGTATTCTGTTTGCACCTTATTGTGTATCTTTAAGACGCCATTTTAATCATCGCAGTTTCAGTGTTCGTTTACCTCATGTCACTCAATGTATATTGATAAGAAATATGATTTATAGCCTATGTCATTTAATTCATCTCGAGATCACGAGAAAACAAGATAGAAAAAATAATAATAATCTATGGCCGTTTAGGGCTTCCGTACGTTTCAGCACACTACGGAAAGCACGAAGTGTCAGACTTGACAGCCTTTCTCTGTACTCCTCCCCCGCCTGCAACCGGCAGATATCGCCAGCGGGTGGCAGACTAGTGTAGTTCATCGAAGTGATGCAGCTGACACCGGTAGGTCACATGATAATGACAACATGGCGAATGTAGTATGTCCGGATTACATTCATAGTACACATATTTTTAGATATTGCAAAGTAAGCACTTATTCAAATAAGTACCTACTCAAAAAAGTATGCGATTTCGAATGCAGCCTTGTTTTGTTCCTGAATGAATCTGTGTTTTGAACAAATGATTCAGATCATTCGTATATATATACAGTTGTGCTCAAAATTATTTATACCCTTGGTAAATATGACCAAAGAAGGCTATGAAAATAAATCTGCATCGTTAATCCTTTTGATCTTTTATTTTAAAAATCTACAAAAATCCAACCTTTCATTGGAGAATAAGACTTTTAAATGGGGGGAAAATCTCATTATGAAAGAAATGTTTTTCTTTAATACACATTGCTCACAATTAATCATACCCTTTTATTCAATACTTTTTGCAACCTCCTTTTGCCAAGATAAGAGCTCTGAGTCTTCTTCTATAATGCCTGATGAGTTTGGAGAACACCTGACAAGAGATCAGAGACCATTCCTTCATGCAGAATCTCTCCAGATCCTTCAGATTCCCAGCTCCATGCTTCTTCTCTTCAGTTCACTCCACTCATTTTCTTTAGGGTTCAGGTCAGGGAACTGGGACGACCATGGCAGAAGCTTCATTTTGTACTCAGGGACAAATTTGAAACAAAAAACAAACAAACAAAAAAAACACCTAAAAACTCTGAAACTAAAAAAAAAAAGAGCTTTTTAGCAGCAAACACTCAAAATGGGTTTGGTGCACACAGGGGTAAAAAGTACCCCATGTGTACAATGAAATATACCGCTGTATCTTTAAAGTTGTGGGCCTATTTTTCTGCTGGAGATCCTGGACATCTTGTTCAGGTACATGGCATCATGGATTCTATCAAATACCAACAGATAAAAAATCAAAACCTGACTGTCCCTGCTAGAAGTCATATAATGGGCCGTGGTTGGATCTTCCATCAGGACAATGATCCAAAACAAACATCAAAACCAACACAAAAATGTGTCACTGAGCACAAAATGAAGCTTCTGCCATGGTCATCCCAGTTCCCTGACCTGAACCCTAAAGAAAATGAGAGGAGTGAACTGAAGAGAAGAAGCACCAACATGGAGCTGGGAATCTGAAGGATCTGGAGAGATTCTGCATGAAGGAATGGTCTCTGATCTCTTGTCAGGTGTTCTCCAAACTCATCAGGCATTATAGAAGAAGACTCAGTGCTGTTATCTTGGCAAAAGGAGGTTGCAAAAAGCATTGAATAAAAGGGTATGATTAATTGTGAGCAATGTGTATTAGAGAAAAACATTTCTTTCATAATGAGATTTTCCTCCCATTTAAAATTCTTATTCTCCAATGAAAGGTTGGATTTTTGTAGATTTTTAAAATAAAAGATCAAAAGGATTAACGATGCAGATTTATTTTCATAGCCTTCTTTGGTCATATTTACCAAGGGTATGAATACTTTTGAGCACAACTGTATATATGTAACCCCTCTACCCAGGTCCTACTTACCCTGCTCTGCGCGGGCCTCGAACCTGGGTCTCTGGCGTGGGAGTCGGATGCTCTAACAAGGAGGCTAAAGGCTGCAACCCTTTACTCACACAGCAACTACTAGCTGGCCTCCGTTACATATATATAGTGGAATATTGCAACATATATTATATAGTCCTCTAATATTTACAACAGCATCTGTTCTCTTCTCTGATGACGTGTTTACTGGTGCAAGAGGGGGACCTGCTCACATGAGGTCGCATTGTAGCAATAGCAAACCACAACGATTCAAGAGCTAATCAATTCCTGATGGACAAAAAGTTCAACTCTACATTTTTTTCTTGTTCGAGAAGCTGTTTCACTTAGATATATCCATCACAATAGGGAAGAAAAGACTATCACAACTTCCATTCCATGCCAACTTTAAACTGAATGGGGTGAGTACTGTCCCTCCATCCCTCTCTCCCTTCCTCTCTGCCTCACTGCCTTCCTATTAGTCAGCCCATATTCCACATCAAAGGCACAGATGCCAATAACCTCACTCTGCCCCCTAAATGCTAAATTATTATTATTAAAGTGTGATTGACGGGCCTGCTTATTAATTATAATCTTGTGCACATATGCAGGGTGATGGCAGGAGTGGAAGCGGCTTTGTGTGCCAAGGCACCTCCACACAGAAGCTAATTTGCTCTGACACACTATCAAAGCATGCTCGTCAGAACTCCCATGGTGGCTCCTATGGGCCACACACACGTTTTAAGGGGCACACGGTGCAAGGAAGAGAGAGCATCGCATCACACACACGCACGCGTGGGTTTTACACAGGACCGACAGAAGCACAAAAGTCAAAGGCGAAATGCTTTGTCAGATAGCAAATTTTTTTTGCTCTGAAAAACACTTGAAAACATAAACCACTGAAACGCATAAGGAAAAAAAAAATACTTCCAAAAATCATTTACAGTATTTGATATTTTGTAGTGAATATATCAAAGCATTCTTACAATTTTTTTTTTAAAAAATGCATTTATATTTTATCTTCAATCTATCAAAATTGTACAAGATATTAAGACTTTTTTCTGAGACAATATCTTGAACTACATTCCTTTTTCTTTGTATAAATCTCATTAATTTGTTTTACATTAATGTTAAAAAAACATGAATTTTTTTTTTTATTCAGTCAGTTTTCTTTTGTTTTAGTGGTATATTTCCACTGCCCTTACAGTTTTAATCTCCTCATCCTCATGTTTTTCTTCTTCATTTCTTTTCTTAACACATAGCCTACTGCACGTTTTTTTGTCAAGTGATGAAACTGGAAGTATACTGTAGTGTTTATCACCGGCACAGAGGATCAAGACAGTTTGAAAACAGAGAGAAGGCAATGACTCACTAATGCAATTTGTAAAGATGCTTTGTAATACACTTAAGACACTCACATAAACTTTACCTGCTGGACTTTTATAGCTGTAAGGAATCAGGGATGCTGTTAGTGTGAGATAAATGTCAGAGCAATTCATACAGTCTCCATTAGGAAGGAAGATGAGACAGGACAATTTTCCGAGGGGATGGGAATGGAACTCTTTTCCATGTATCACTCACATTAATTTTTTCCAAGAAATGTATCAACATTTACCAATAAATAAATAAAAACATAAAAATTACCCTTAATTTGTAATGTTTGTATCATAATCTGTTACATAAAAAAATGTGTAATTAAATTTTGAATAAATTCTCTGCTTTTTGTTTTTTTTGTTTTGTTTTTTACTGATTTGTGTGATAAAATAACCAACAAAATGTGTTTTGTGATTCACTACCTATTTTACCATTCCAAGAAAGTAAAGGTTTCCTAATATCTGTCCAGTAGGGGGCACTAAAACATCATGCATGTCAATGGACAGGTAAACAATTCCTCCCTATAGTGTTGGTCACAAACTCACTCATGATACATTTTTCATCATTGTCTGAGAGACTTACACTAAAACACAACGAAGCAGTATCACACATCATCATGGATGGCTATATGGTAAACGTCAACCTTTAAAGTTTAATAAACCATTCCACACTGCCTCCTGAAACAATTATTGCTATTACCAAGTGAGTCTTCCAATGGACATTTAATACCTGTGAGTTATACAGCCATATTGTATGTAACTGTTATGACGAAAGATGACTTATACAAAACCGCAAAATCATTAAATCAAACCTCGCACAAATGGACACACGCAGGCACTTTAAAACACAGCTTGCACTCAGACGCAAAGCTGAAATGGCAGAGATGAGTAGCTGGAATATAAAGAGCGGCTCACGGGTGGCAGGACCTGCAGCCGTGATGGGCGCTGAATGACTCCTTTAATGGGTGAAAAAGACTTAGGAGATTAAATAGAGGCCCTCTGATGCAACTCAATTCAATTTGTCAGTATGCCTATTCATTTGGCAGACCAGACCCCGCTCTATAATTTCTCCATCTCAACGCTCTCATCTTAGACGGACGAGCGGCGCGGACGTCTCGTGCTGGGTTTTTACCTAGACATTCATCAGAGAGCCAGCAAACTACCAGCACTTATATGACGGCAGAGCCCCGGTCAGGGTTCAGCTTCATTATGCCTGTATGTATATTTCAAATAAAGTAAAACACATCTGCTTTCTAGAGCAGCATCTGCACTCTTGCAAATGGAGTTCAAATTGCCTGAAATGAGGGAAAAAGTGAGCAGAGAGAACAAAGAAGAAAAAAACATGAAGATTTCATCCCCCCGGAAAAATGACTAATAGCTGTTTCTGCCGGAGACCGTACAATCTTGTCGGACTATTCGAAAATGAGAGGCTGCCTAATTTGCCAGTGCATTTTTCTCTCCATTGTCCTCTCCTTTTGCACTTTTTCTCCCTTTCTCCGCTCCTCCGCGGCCCCCTAAAGCAGTCTTCCCCCCTCGTTCTCTCTTTCTCTAAATGCAAAGATGTACCCAAGGGCAGCATGTGGATCCTGGTCAATCACAGCGAGCAGATCTGCATATTCAGTGAGTCATAAATCTTCTATTAGCTGCACCACTCTGACTGACTCCTGACCCTTATTTCTCCAGAATGGAGGGGGGTCTTGGGTAGACAAGGGCATGCTAACAGCTTCCCTCCCATCTCCTTCTGAATGACACCCTGGCTTCACACCATTCACACGTTCCACTCGCCTACGAACACATCCCATCATCCCTGAGACCATCTGATGAGGCACATCAGCACACTTCCGCACCCTCAAGGGCTAAATGCTCATTCGTTGGTACAAGTCCACGATGTAATGAGCGAGAAAAAGCTGATCATTTTTCTTTCACAACAGCGGAGGATGGAAAACTGTGCCTACTGTACTTCTGAAAACTACGGAGAGCCTGGGAGAGGGATGAAACGGACAGAGAGGAAGCGAGGGCCGCATTAGATGGAGGAACAGAACAAGGCTGAGAAAAAACTGGAGGTGGAAGAGATAGAGAGAGAGGGAGGGAGAGAGTCTGGAGTGCTCCTTGATCAGAATGTATAGAGGTGGAAGTTTCTGGAGACCCTCATAAATTGCTGGCGGAGGTGTAGGCCTCTAACACTTTAACAAGTTGCTGTGCCAGCCGTCAGTGCAGCGTTTAACAGTAGGCAAAAGCCTGTGTGACAGCCCCACACCTCATTCATTATTTAAAAAGACCTGCATGCAGCACACAGCAACGCATCCGCCAGCTGCAGTGCTTTCTCTTAACGATCCCTCCGGTCCGGCGAGAGAAAGAAAAAATGAGAGACTAACAGAGAGAGCGAGGCTAAGAGCTCACTGCAAAGTTGGACAGAGACAACCACATTTACAGTTTTTCCTCAATCACTTTGGCTCAATTCTTGAATGAGATTTTTTCTCAAGCAATAAGTTATCGGAACAATTATTTTCTTGTTCACACAGATTTGATTTTTATTCATTTAAGCACATTTTGACAAAAGACTAAGTACAATTGTCAACAAATTACACAATAACTAAAACCGATGAGTTGATTCTCAGATCTCATACTCTTTACAACTTCTATACATTCTTTCATCGTGTGAGCCATCACATGCAAAACAATCCATTCAATAATTGGCAGACATCCATGAATATTCCATAAATATCTATGCCATGGAATGTTTTCTTTCTTTTTTTTTTTTTTTACATGCAACACATTTCTAAAAACAATAAATGTACTGTATACATACAAATGTGCATATTGTTTTTCTGTGTACTATACTGTATTCACTGTAATTCCCTGTAAATGTTTTCCTACTGATGAAAACTGTATTTAAAAAGCTCAGTGTGATAAACAATAGCATTCAGCTAAAAAAAGTAGAACTAAAATAAAATTTCTATATAACAAACATTTGACTGCCATGGTAAAAAAAAAAAAAACATCTAAACATTTTGACAAGTATGGCTCACTTAATGACAAAAAATAAATAAAATAAAATAACAATGAGAGAATTTACTGACACAGAAACTAGGTTTTGAAGAAGCATTAATTAAATGTTTAGGGTAATCCAGTTGTGATGTGCTATAAAACAGTCGTGAGAATTGCACTTATAGTTTAAAGAATGTTAAGACTGTTTCAAAAAATGAGCCAAAGTGATTGAGAAAGGCTGTTAAAAAGTGATTGTGAATCCCCTAAATGATCAGTCTGTGTGTATATGGAATACAGGAGTCACTCCTGGTGTGGTATTAACATAAAGTAGTTAGGGTTAACTATGCATAACCATAGCAACGATTTGGATTCGGTATGTTTTGATGAATTATATGTTGTGAAGATAGATAGATGATGGATAGATAGATAGATAGATAGATACACTATATTGCCAAAAGTTTTGGGACACCTGCCTTTACGTGCACATGAACTTTAATGCCATCCCATTCTTAATCTGTAGGGTTTAATATGGAGTTGGCCCACCCTTTGGAGCTATAACAGCCTTAACTCTTCTGGGAAGGCTTTCCACAAGGTTTAGGAGTGTGTTTATAGGAATTTTTGACCATTCTTCTAGAAGCGCATTTGTGAGGTCAGGCAGTGATGTTGGCGAGAAGGCCTGGCTCGCAGTCTCTGCTCTAATTCATCCCAAAGGTGTTCTTTCAGGTTGAGGTCAGGACTCTGTGCAGGCCAGTCAAGTTCCTCCACACCAAACTCGCTCATCCATGTCTTTATGGACCTTGCTTTTTGCACTGGTTCACAGTCATGTTGGAACAGGAAGGAACCATCCCCAAACTGTTCCCACAAAGTTGGGAGCATGAAATTGTCCAAAATGTCTTGGTATGCTGAAGCATTAAGAGTTCCTTTCACTGGAACTAAGGGGCCAAGCCCAACCCCTGAAAAACAACCCCACACCATAATCCCCCCTCCACCAAACTTTACACTTGGCACAATGCAGTCAGGCAAGTACCGTTCTCCTGGCAACCGGCAAACCCAGACTCATCCATCGGATTGCCAGACAGAGAAGCGTGATTCATCACTCCAGAGAACACGTCTCCACTGCTCTAGAGTCCAGTGGCGGCGTGCTTTACACCACTGCATCTGATGCTTTGCATTGCACTTGGTGATGTAAGGCTTGGATGCAGCTGCTCGGCCATGGAAACCCATTCCATGAAGCTAATCTGAAGGCCACACAAAGTTTGGAGGTATGTAGCTATTGACTCTGCAGAAAGTTGGCGACTTCTGTGTGCCTCAGCATGCGCTGACCCCGCTCTGTGATTTTACGTGGCCGTGGAGTTGCTGTTGTTCCCAATTGCCTCCACTTTGTTATGATACCACTAATAGTTGACCGTGGAATATTTAGTAGTGAAAAAATTTTATGAATGGACTTATTGCACAGGTGGCAACCTATCACAGTACCACGCTTGAATTCACTGAGCTCCTGAGAGCGACCCATTCTTTAATGTTTGTAGAAGCAGTCTGCATGCCTAGGTGCTTGATTTTATACACCTGTGGCCATGGAAGTGATTGGAACACCTGAATTCAATGATTTGGAGGGGTGTCCCAATACTTTTGGAAATATAGTGTAGATAGATAGATTAGGTCAGGTTTGCATGAAATTCTGAGATTACATTTAACTGTTTTTATTCATTTTGAAGAATACTGAATGTTTTCGTGCAAGTTCAAATGCATGTTCACATTTAGTCTAGAACTACAATAACCATCATGTTTACACAGCCCACACAACACATTTGCACTTTATTTCTCTCAAAATGGGGACAGGAGAGCTGTCAGTCAATAAATGTGAGAAAGTAACTTGTGTTACTTATTTGAAAAAGTAACTTAGATATTTTGTTGTAAATTGAAAAAGTAATGCGTTACTTTACTAGTTACTTGAAAAAGTAATCTGATTACGTAACTCAAGTTACTTGTAATGCGTTACCCCCATCACTCCCTTTGTCTGTAATTTCTCTATATAACCAAACTCTGTGCATAAGACTGGGATTAAGCACTCAGAAAAGTAGTGAAAACTGTATTTAGTTATAGTGTGTACGTGGCCAGAGAGAAAGAGAAAGGCAAGGAGGATGAATTGTGTTGTGGGAAAGATGGGAAAGAAAGGGAATAAACTAGGAAAAACGATAGACTGAAGTGTTGGGTGGAAAAAAAGGAGGAAAATGTGGGATGAAACTAGGAACAGACAAGATAGATGAGACAAGTGGGGAAGGAAAGGAAGAGAGAGAGAGAGAGAGAGAGAGAGATTTGCATACCTGAATCAGCAGCGCTCACACATCTGGTCATAACCCATAGTAATGACATCCAAGTTTCGCATTACCACATTCATAATGTTTGCATTAAAGCTCTTGTTTATGATTTAAGCATGAGGCTGAGTTGATAAAACATAGATAAGATAAAACCTAGGCTGGTGTAAAATCTCACTCAGATAGCTGTATCCCCATTTTTCATATATTCAATTAGCTAACAAGGCTGTAGCACCAGGGCCGAGAGCAGGTTTGATGGATCAGCCAACTTTTTCCCAGCAGGCTGAGCTTACTCAGGCATTTTTTTCTTTCTTCCCCCCTTTATTCTAGAAAAATGCTGAAAAAAAAGTTATGAGGATGCTAGAAAGAGACAGGCTTGCCGATCTATGACAAATTTACTGTCCCAGAGTAACCCTCATGATTCCCATAAGCTCTACAGATTGGACTAGAAAGAGAAGGGTGAGGAAAACCTGAAATATTGAGAGATTTCATTAAGATGTCTTTTATTTGAAGGTTAATTGGAAATGTTTTCACTGTCACATTTTCAGTCTAGCCATATGCATCAAGGGTTAATACATTCGTATTGTTTCACTGCACCTTCAGAGGACATAATAGCAAATATCTTTGTTTACTTTGCCAACAGCCCAATTTAGGGCTGACTAAAAAGCAATCATATTATTTATTAAAGCATTTTTTCTTATTTTCATCTATCTCTGCCCCTTGGCATTCATTGGCCTTTTGCAGGGTCAAGCACTGACATTAAGTCTGACATTTGGCTGAAATCTATAAAAAGCCTCTATCGTTATAGGTCAAAGTCTCATCACTAGTCAGACCCAGACCCTCTGACCGCAGCCCATGTGTTTTCCTGGAGCACACCGATGTGATTTACCAGGTGATGGCAGCTTTGGCCTCAATAGGGTTAAAATACCCTCGATCCTGATATTCTCTCACTCCCTCACATATAAATACTAATGGAAGCCTGTTCCCAGCTCAAAATAAACTTTATTTCTTGTAATTGTGACTTTAAATGTCACAATATGACTTTATATGTCACGATGGCAACTTTATATCTCACAGTTGAAACGTTTTTCTTATAATGTGACTATATCTCAACATTATTATAGCAATTGCAATTATTTCTCACAATTGCGATTTTCCCCCCTCAAATTCCAGTTTTTAATCTTAAATGTTTATGTAGTAATGTTTGTTGATACGGGAAGAAGGAGGCGGGAACCGGTGAATGTTAAACACAACTTTAATAATATTTAAAATAAACAAACAACAAAACGAAAGTAAAATGCCGGCAGACCCTCACGGACGTCTACCGGCCACACAAACATAATAAAACCATAAAATAAATCCAGGCCTGGTCCTCTCTCGTCCTTCATTGTCATTGCTCCTCCTTTTATGCTTCCGGAGCTCCTCCGTGAGAGATACGAGACCGGTGCAACGCGCCATTCCCTCATGGCTCTCGCCCGCCCTGCTCATCACAGTTTACTTTTCATCTAAAAATGGTTTTTCATAATTGCATAATGGTTTTCCAATTTATTCCTCATAATTGCACATTTATTTCTTATAACTGTGATAATTTTTTTGTAAAGTGCAACTTATCTCAATTTTAAATCACAATTTTTTATACTCAAAATTTTAAATCACAAATTTTTATACTCAAAATCTAAAAATGGTTCAATCTCACAATTGCAACTTTACTTATGATGCTATTTTTAGTAATTGCAGATTTTTAATCTCAAAATACAACTATTCATCTAAAATGGTTCTGTTTCGCACAATTAATTGCACATTTATTTCTTGTATTTTTTTTCTTGTAACTTTAACTCACAATTGCACAATTTTACCCTAACTTTTAATCTAAAAATTGTTAAATCTCTCACAACTACAACTTTATTTCTCATACTGTCACTATTTCTTGTAAATTTAGGTTTTATATCTCACTATATTACTTTTATTTTTTACCCTTTAAGCCCTAAAGGCATTTTTAGAGTTGTTTTTTTTTCTGAGTGATATACACAAAAGTAAAGACTCATAACTCCAAAACACTAGCAAGGAGAGTCAAAGGTGTTGGAGAGGCCAGCGGGTCTGATCAACCTATGGCCTGAGTGGATCCTAATGCCCCAGTACAGTCGCAATAAGCTGTACTGTATAAAGGGTTAACACAAACCCCAGAATATAAGGGGTGTAACCCTGGTGTAAAATAGTCCACACAGTACATCACATACCGCCCAATGCCCAGGTACAGTCGCTGTAAACTGTACTGAATAAAGGGTTAAAATAAACCCCAGAAAATAAGAGGTGTAACCCTGGGGCAAAAATAATCCCTACATTACATCACATACCATGCAGGTAGTTAGTTAGTTAGTTTCACATCGCAAATGATATAGTATTTTATTTAGTTCTTACAACTTATATGGAAGCACTCTATTTTTTTTTTTTCCCATAACTATTTTTAATGTTTTTGAAAGTAGTCTCATATGCTCATCAAACCTGCATTTCTTTGATCAAAAATACAGAAAAACAGTAATATTGTGAAATATTATTAAAATTTAAAATAATGTTATTCTATTTTAATATACTTTAAAATATTATTCATTTCTATGATGCAAAGCTGAATTTTAATCAGCCACTCCATTCTTCAGTATCACATGATCCTTCAGAAATAATTTAGGGGTGTGCACAAATGTTCGAATATTCTATCTGTTATTATTCAAAACATAAAAATACTATTTGAATTTTACTATGTTGCTTTACTGGCCGAAAATGCGGCGAATCCATTATAAATCCCAAGCACTACAACTAGCAGTTATAATTAAATGCACTGGGTGGCGCTATGGAGCATGTTTAACAAGTTTATTAAATGTTTTCACGCAATGTCGTCTGCCTCGTGAAGTTTGGAATTACTTGATGAAAGTGATCTTACTAAATGATCTTATAAAATGAAATTATTTTTGATTAAATGAATTATTGAAACTGAGTTATCATAATCTCGTAATGTAACAAAACTGACCATCATTGAAATCTCGTAACGAAAGAAAAACTGACCATCTTGGAAATCTCGTAAAGGAATAAAGGAACAAAATCGACCATCATTGAGATCTCATAACCGAACAAAACCGACCATCATTGAAATTTCGTACATTTTTTCCATAAATTTCGACCATCAATAAACTCTCGTAACAAAACAAAACCGACCATCTTTGAAAACTCCTAAAGGAACAAAGGAACAAAACCTACCATCAATGAGATCTCATAACCGAACAAAACCGACCGTCATTGAAATCTCCTAACGAAGCAAAACCAACCATCTTTGAAATCTCGTAAAGGAACAAAGGAACAAAACTACCATCAATGAGATCTCATAACTGAAGGAAACAAACCATCATTGAAATCTCATAACGAAAACAAAACCGACCGTCTTTGAAATCTCATTACCCAGCCGACCATCTTTGAAATCTTGTAAAGGAACAAAGGAAAAAAACCTACCATCTTTGAGATGTCCTAACCGAACAAAACTTTGAAATTTTGTACATTTTTTCAATAAACTTCAACCATCATTAAACTCCCGTAACAAAACAAAACTGACCGTCATTGAGATTTCATAACTGAACCAAACCAACCATCATTGAAATCTCATTACTAAGCCGGCTGTCTTTGAAATCTCGTAAAGAAACAAAAAAACAAAACTGACCATCATTGAGATCTCATAACCGAACAAAACCGACAATCATAGAAATTTCGTACATTTTTTTTCATAAATTTTTCGCCATAATTAAGCTTTCGTAACAAAACAAAACCGACTGTCTTTGAAATCTCATATAGAACAAAACCAACCATCTTTGAAATCTCGTAAACGAACAAAGAAACCAAACCTACCGTCATTGAGATTTCACAACCGAACAAAACTTTGAAATTTTGTACATTTTTTCAATAAACTTCAAACATCATTAAACTCCCGTAACAAAACAAAACCGACCATCATTGAGATCTCGTAACCGAAGAAAACTCACCATCATTGAAATTTCGTAAATTTTTTCCATAATTTTGACCATCATTAAACTCCCGTAACAAAACAAAACCGACTGTCTTTGAAAACTCATAAGGGAACAAAGGAAAAAAACCTACCATCATAGAAATCTCATAACGAAACCAAACCGACCATCTTTGAAATCTCGTAAAGGAATAAAGGAACAAAATCTACCATCATTGAGATCTCATAACCAAACAAAACCGACCATCATTGAAATTTCGTGAATTTTTTCCATACATTTCGACCATCATTAAACTCTCGTAACAAAACAAAACCGACCGTCTTTGAAATCTCATATAGGAACAAAGGAACAAAACCTACAGTCATTGAGATCATATAACCGAAAAAAACCGACCATCATTGAAATTTCGTAAATTTTTTCAATAAATTTTAACAATCTTTAAACTCTTGTAACAAAACAAAACTGACTGTCATTGAGATCTCATAACCGAACAAAACCAACAACCACTGAAATTTTGTGCATTTTTTGCAGATATTTCGACCATCATTAAACTCTTTTAACAAAACAAAACTGAGCATCTTTGAAATCTCGTACGGAACAAAACCGACTCTCTTTGAAATTTCGTAAAGGAGCAAAACCTACCGTCATTGAAATCTCATAAGGAAACAAAACCGACCGTCTTTGAAATCTCATTACCAAGCCGACCGCCTTTGAAATCTCGTAATAGAACAAAACCGACTGTCTATGAAATCTCGTAAAGAAAAAAAGGAACAAAACCGACTGTCTTTGAAATTTCGTAAAGGAACAAAACCTACCGTCATTGAGATCTCATAACCGAACAAAACCAACCATCATTAAAATCTTTGAAATCTCGTACGAAATAAAACCGACTGTCTTTGAAATTTTGTAAAAGAACAAAGGAAAAAAACCTACAGTCATTGACATCTCATAACTGAACAAAAGCGACCATCATTGAAATTTTGTAAATTTTTTCCATAAATTTTGACCATCATTAAACTCCTATAAAAAAAGAAAAAAGGTACAAAGGAACAAACCCGGCCATCAATGAGATCTTGTAACCGAAATTGTGTAAATTTTTTTCCGTAAATTTCGACCATTATTAAACTCTCGTAACAAAACAAAACCGACCGTCTTTGAAAACTCATCAAGGAACAAAGGAACAAAACCTACCGTCATTGAGATGTCCTAACCGAACAAATTTCATAATGAACAAATTTTCATAAATTTTTCGCCATAATTAAGCTTTCGTAACAAAACAAAACCGACTGTCTTTGAAATCTCATATAGAACAAAACCAACCATCTTTGAAATCTCGTAAACGAACAAAGAAACCAAACCTACCGTCATTGAGATTTCACAACCGAACAAAACTTTGAAATTTTGTACATTTTTTCAATAAACTTCAAACATCATTAAACTCCCGTAACAAAACAAAACCGACCATCATTGAGATCTCGTAACCGAAGAAAACTCACCATCATTGAAATTTCGTAAATTTTTTCCATAATTTTGACCATCATTAAACTCCCGTAACAAAACAAAACCGACTGTCTTTGAAAACTCATAAGGGAACAAAGGAAAAAAACCTACCATCATAGAAATCTCATAACGAAACCAAACCGACCATCTTTGAAATCTCGTAAAGGAATAAAGGAACAAAATCTACCATCATTGAGATCTCATAACCAAACAAAACCGACCATCATTGAAATTTCGTGAATTTTTTCCATACATTTCGACCATCATTAAACTCTCGTAACAAAACAAAACTGACCGTCTTTGAAATCTCATATAGGAACAAAGGAACAAAACCTACAGTCATTGAGATCATATAACCGAAAAAAACCGACCATCATTGAAATTTCGTAAATTTTTTCAATAAATTTTAACAATCTTTAAACTCTTGTAACAAAACAAAACTGACTGTCATTGAGATCTCATAACCGAACAAAACCAACAACCACTGAAATTTTGTAAATTTTTGGCATAAATTTTGACCATCATTAAACCTCCGTAACAAAACAAAACCGACCGTCTTTGAAAACTCCTAAAGGAACAAAGGAACAAAACCCACAATCATAGAAATCTCGAAAAGAAAGAAAACCGACCGTCTTTGAAAACTCCTAAAGGAACAAAGGAACAAAACCTACCTTCCCTGGGATCTCATAACCGCACAAAACCGACCGTCATTGAAATCTCGTAACGAAACAAAACCAACTGTCTTTGAAATCTCCTAAAGGAACAAAGGAACCAAACCTACCTTCATTGGGATCTCATAACTGAACAAAACCAACCATCATTGAAATCTCATAATGAAACAAAACGACCGTCTTTGAAATCTCATTACCCAGCCGACCGTCTTTGAAATCTTGTAAAGGAAAAATGGAAAAAAAACCTACCGTCATTGAAATCTCATAACTGAACAAAACTGACCGACATTGAAATCTCGTAACAAAACAAAACTGACCGTCTTTGAAATCTCATTACGCAGCCGACCGTCTTTGAAATCTCGTAATGGAAAAAAAATCACCGTTTTTGAAAACTCGTCAAGGAACAAAGGAACAAAACCTACTGTCATTGAGATCTCTTAACCGAACAAAACCTACCGTCATTGAGATCTTGTAACCTAACAAAACCGACCATCGTTGAAATTTCGTACATTTTTTGCAGATATTTTGACCATCATTAAACTCTTGTAACAAAACAAAACTGACCATCTTTGAAATCTCGTACGGAACAAAACCAACTGTCTTTGAAATTTTGTAAACGAACAAAGGAATAAAACCTACCGTCATTGAGATCTCATAACTAAACAAAACTAACCATCATTGAAATCTCATAACGAAACAACACCGACCGTCTTTGAAGTCTCATTACCCAGCCGACCGTCTTTGAAATCTTGTAACAAAACAAAACTGACCGTCTTTGAAACCTCGTAAAGAAACAAAGGAACAAAACCGACCATCGTTCAAATTTCATAAATTTGTTGCAGAAATTGACCGTCTTTGAAATGTCTTACAAAACTGACCATCATTGAAATTTCGTTCATTTTTTCCATATATTTCGACCATCATTAAACTCCTGTAACAAAACAAAACCGACCATCTTTGAAATTTCGTTAAGAAATAAAGGAACAAAACCGACCATTGTTGAGATTGTTGAGATTGAGAACCCACAATCATTGAAATGTTGTGCATTTTTTTCATAAATTTCGAACATCATTAAACTCTTATGACAAAACAAAACCAACCGTCTTTGAAATCTTGTAAAGAAACAAAGGATCAAAACCCACCGTCATTGAGAACTCATAACCGAACAAAACCAACCATCGTTAAAATTTCATAAATTTGTTGCAGAAATTTCGAACATCATTAAACTCCTGTAACAAAACAAAACCAACTGTCTTTGAAATCTTGCAAAGGAACAAAGGAACAAAACCTACCGTCATTGAGATTTCATAACTGAACAAAACCAACCATCATTGAAATCTCATAACCGAACAAATCGACCAGCATTGAAATTTTGTAAATTTTTTTCATAAATTTCGACCATCATTAAACTCTCGTAACAAAACAAAACCGACCGTCTTTGAAAACTCATCAAGGAACAAAGTAACAAAACCTACCGTCATTGAGATCTCATAACCTAACAAAACCGACCATCGTTGAAATTTTGTACATTTTTTGCAGATATTTCGACCATCATTAAACTCTTTTAACAAAACAAAACTGAGCATCTTTGAAATCTCGTACGGATGAACAAAACCAACCATCATTGAAACTCTTATAACAAAACAAAACCGGCCGTCTTTGAAATCTCGTAAAGGAACAAAGGAACAAAACCTACCATCATTGAGATCACATAACCGAACAAAACCGGCCATCATTGAAATTTCGTAAATTTTTTCAATAAATTTCGAACATCATTGAACGCTCGTAACAAAACAAAACCGACCATCATTGAGATCTCATAACCGAACAACAACGACCATCATTGAGATCTCATAACCAAACAAATCAACCATCTTTTAAATTTTGTAAATTTTTTTCATGAATATAAATCATAATTAAACTCTCGTAACAAAACAAAACTGACCATCTTTGAAATCTCGTATGGAACAAAATTGACTGTCTTTGACCATCATTCATATGTCGTAAATTTTTTTTCCGTAAATTTCCACCATCATTAAACTCTCGTAACAAAACAAAACCGACCGTCTTTGAAAACTCATCAAGGAACAAAGGAACAAAAATTACCATCATTGAGATCTCATAACCTAACAAAACTGACCATCGTTAAAATTTTGTAAATTTGCTGCAGAAATTGACCATCTTTGAAATGTAGTACGGAACAAAACCGACTGTCTTTGAAATCTTGTAAAGGAACAAAACCTACCGTCATTGAGATCTCATAGCTGGACCAAACTCACCATCATTGAAATCTCATACCAAAACAAAGCCGACCGCCTTCGAAATCTCGTAACGGAAAAAAAACAACTGCCTTTAAAATCTCATAAAGGTACAAAGAAACAAACCCGACCATCATTGAGATCTCATAACTGAACAAATTGACCAGCATTGAAATTTTGTAAATTTTTTTCATAAATTTCGACCATCATTAAACTCTTGTAACAAAACAAAACCAACCGTCTTTGAAAACTCATCAAGGAACAAAGGAACAAAACCTACCGTCGTTGAGATCTCATAACTTAATAAAACCGACCATCGTTGAAATTTCGTAAATTTTTTGCAGATATTTCGACCATCATTAAACTCTTTTAACAAAACAAAACTGACCATCTTTGAAATCTCATACGGAACAAAACCGACTGTCTTTGAAATTTTGTAAAGAAACAAAACCTGCCGTCATTGAGATCTCATAAGGAAACAAAACCGACTGTCTTTGAAATCTCGTCATAGAACAAAACCGACCATCTTTGAAATCTCGTAAAGAAACAAAGGAACAACACTGACCATCATTGAGATCTCACAACCGAACAAAACTGACAATCATTGAAATTTCATAAATTTTTTTCATAAATTTCGACCATCATTAATCTTTCGTAACAAAACAAAACCGACTGTCTTTGAAAACTCGTAAAGGAACAAAGGAACAAAACCTACCATCATTGAGATCTCATAACAGAACAAAACCTACCGTCATTGAGATCTCATAACCGAACAAAACCGACTGTCATTGAAATTTCGTAACAAAGCAAAACTGACCGTCTTTGAGATCTCGTAATGGAAAAACACGACCGCCGTTGAAATCTCGTAAACGTACAAAGGAACAAACCCAACCATCAATGAGATCTTGTAACTGAACAAAACCGACTATCACTTAAATTAACTTAATTTTACTAAATTTACTTAAACATCATTTAAATTTTTTTCAGTAAATTTCGACCATCATTAAACTCTTGTAAAAAAACAAAACTGTCCATCAATAAACTCTCGTAATGAAACGAAACCGACTGTCTTTGAAATCCTGTGAAGAAGCAAAACCTACCGTCATTGAGATCTCATAACTGAACAAAACCAACCATCGTTGAAATCTCATAACAAAACAAAACTGACCGCCTTTGAAATCTCATTATCCAGCCGACTGTCTTCGAAATATCGTAACGGAAAAAAAACCGACTGTCTTTGAAATCTTGTAAAGGAACAAAGGAACAAAACCGACCGTCATTGAGATCTCATAACCTAACAAAACCGACCATCGTTGAAATTTCGTAAATTTGTTGCAGAAATTTCGACCATCATTAAACTCTCGTAACAAAACAAAACCTACCATCACTGAGATCTCATAACCGAACAAAGCCAACCGTCATTGAAATCTCGTAACAAAACAAAACTGACTGTCTTTGAAATTTCATTACCCAGCCGACCGTCTTTGAAATCTCGTAACGGAAAAAAAAACTGACCACCTTTGAAATCTGGTAAAGGAACAAACCCGACTATCAATGAGATCTTATAACCCAACAAAACCGACCATCATTGAAATTTCGTAAATTTTTTTCCGTAAATTTCAACCATCATTAAACTCTCGTAACAAAACAAAACCGACCATCTTTGAAAACTCATCAAGGAACAAAGGAACAAAACCTACCGTTATTGAGATATCCTAACCGAACAAAACCTACCATCATTGAGATCTCATAACCGAACAAAACCAACCATCGTTAAAATTTCGTAAATTTGTTGCAGAAATTGACCATCTTTGAAATGTCGTACAGAACAAAACCGACTGTCTTTGAAATCTTGTAAATGAACAAAGGAACAAAACCTACTGTCATTGAAATCTCATAAAGAAACAAAGGAACAAAACTGACCATCATTGAGATCTCATAACCGAACAAAACTGACCATTGTTAATATTTCGTAAATTTGTTGCAGAAATTGACCATCTTTGAAATGTCGTACGGAACAAAACCTACTGTCATTGAGATCTCATAGCTGAACCAATCCAACCATCATTGAAATCTCATACCGAAACAAAGCCGACCGTCTTCAAAATCTTGTAACGCAAAAAAAAAACCTCCTTTAAAGTCTCATAAAGGTACAAAGAAACAAACCCGACCATCATTGAGATCTCATAACTGAACAAATCGACCTGCATTGAAATTTTGTATATTTTTTACATAAATTTCGACCATCATTAAACTCTCGTAACAAAACAAAACCGACTGTCTTTGAAAACTTATCAAGGAACAAAGGAACAAAACCTACCGTCATTGAGATCTCATAACCTAACAAAACCGACCATCATTGAAATTTCGTAAATTTTTTGCAGATATTTCGACCATCATTAAACTCTTTTAACAAAACAAAACTGACCATCTTTGAAATCTCGTACAGAACAAAACCGACTGTCTTTGAAATTTCGTAAAGGAACAAAACCTACCGTCATTGAGATCTCATAAGGAAACAAAACCGACCGTCTTTGAAATCTCATTACCAAGCCGACCGTCTTTGAAATCTTGTAATAGAACAAAACCGACCATCTTTGATATCCCATTACCCACCCGACCGTCTTTGAAATCTTGTAAATGAACAAAGGAACAAAACCTACCATCACTGAGATCTCATAACCAAACAAAACCGACTGTCATTGAAATTTCGTAACAAAACAAAACTGACCGTTTTTTAAATCTCATTACCCAGTCGACCGTCTTTAAAATCTCGTAATAGAACAAAACCGACCATCTTTGATATCCCATTACCCACCCGACCGTCTTTGAAATCTTGTAAATGAACAAAGGAACAAAACCTACCATCACTGAGATCTCATAACCGAACAAAACCGACTGTCATTGAAATTTTGTAACAAAACAAAACTGACCGTTTTTTAAATCTCATTACCCAGTCGACCGTCTTTGAAATCTCGTAATGGAAAAAAACGACCACCCTTGAAATCTCATAAAGGTACAAAGGAACAAACCCGACCATCAGTGAGATCTTGTAACCGAACAAAACCGACCATCATTTAAATTTTGTAAATTTTTTTCCTTAAATTTCGACTATCATTAAACTCTCGTAACAAAACAAAACCGACCGTCTTTGAAAACTCATCAAGGAACAAAGGAACAAAACATACCATCATAATGAGATGTCCTAACCGAACAAAACCTACCATCATTGAGATCTCATAGCGGAACAAAACTGACCATCATTAAAATTTTGTAAATTTGTTGCAGAAATTGACCATCATTAAACTCTCGTAACAAAACAAAACCGACTGTCATTGAGATCTCATAACTGAACAAAACCAACCATCAATGAAATCTCATAACGAAACAAAATCGACCATCTTTGAAATCTCATTAACCAGCCGACAGTCTTTGAAATCTCGTAAAGAAACAAAGGAACAAAATCGACCGTCATTGAGATCTCATAACCAAACGAAACTGAACATCAATGAAATTTCGTACATTTTTTCCATGAATTTCAACCATCATTAAACTCTTGTGACAAAACCGACTGTCTTTGAAAACTCATCAAGAAACAAAGGAACAAAACCTAACATCGTTGAGATCTCATAACCTAACAAAACCGACCATCGTTGAAATTTCGTAAATTTGTTGCAGATATTTCGACCATCATTAAACTCTTGTGACAAAACAAAACTGACCATCTTTGAAATCTTGTAAAGGAACAAAGGAACAAAATCTACCGTCATTGAGATCTCATAACCGAACAAAACCTACCTTCATTGAGATCTCATAACCGAACAAAACCAACCATCGTTAAAATTTCGTAAATTTGTTGCAGAAATTTCGACCATCATTAAACTCTCGTAACAAAAGAAAACCAACCGTCTTTGAAAACTCATCAAGGAACAAAGGAACAAAACCTACCATTGTTGAGATCTCATAACCTAACAAAACCGACCATCGTTGAAATTTCGTAAATTTGTTGCAGATATTTCGACCATCATTAAACTCTTTTGACAAAACAAAACTGACCATCTTTGAAATCTCGTACGGAACAAAACCGACTGTCTTTAAAATTTCGTAAAGGAAAAAAACCTACCGTCATTGAGATCTCATAAGGAAACAAAACCGACCGTCTTTGAAATATCATTACCAAGCCGACCGTCTTTGAAATCTCGTAAATAAACAAAGGAACAAAACTGACCATCATTGAGATCTCATAACCGAACAAAACCGACAATCATTGAAATTTCGTACATTTTTTTTCATAAATTTCGACCATCATTAATCTTTCGTAACAAAACAAAACCGACTGTCTTTGAAAACTTGTAAAGGAACAAAGGAACAAAACCTACCGTCATTGAGATCTCATAAAAGAACAAAGCCTACCGTCGTTGAGATCTCATAACCGAATAAAACTGACCATCGTTAATATTTTGTAAATTTGTTTCATAAATTTCGACCATCATTAAACTCTTGTAACAAAACAAAACCAACCGTCTTTGAAAACTCATCAAGGAACAAAGGAACAAAACCTACCGTCGTTGAGATCTCATAACTTAATAAAACCGACCATCGTTGAAATTTCGTAAATTTTTTGCAGATATTTCGACCATCATTAAACTCTTTTAACAAAACAAAACTGACCATCTTTGAAATCTCATACGGAACAAAACCGACTGTCTTTGAAATTTTGTAAAGAAACAAAACCTGCCGTCATTGAGATCTCATAAGGAAACAAAACCGACTGTCTTTGAAATCTCGTCATAGAACAAAACCGACCATCTTTGAAATCTCGTAAAGAAACAAAGGAACAACACTGACCATCATTGAGATCTCACAACCGAACAAAACTGACAATCATTGAAATTTCATAAATTTTTTTCATAAATTTCGACCATCATTAATCTTTCGTAACAAAACAAAACCGACTGTCTTTGAAAACTCGTAAAGGAACAAAGGAACAAAACCTACCATCATTGAGATCTCATAACAGAACAAAACCTACCGTCATTGAGATCTCATAACCGAACAAAACCAACTGTCATTGAAATTTCGTAACAAAGCAAAACTGACCGTCTTTGAGATCTCGTAATGGAAAAACACGACCGCCGTTGAAATCTCGTAAACGTACAAAGGAACAAACCCAACCATCAATGAGATCTTGTAACTGAACAAAACCGACTATCACTTAAATTAACTTAATTTTACTAAATTTACTTAAACATCATTTAAATTTTTTTCAGTAAATTTCGACCATCATTAAACTCTTGTAAAAAAACAAAACTGTCCATCAATAAACTCTCGTAATGAAACGAAACCGACTGTCTTTGAAATCCTGTGAAGAAGCAAAACCTACCGTCATTGAGATCTCATAACTGAACAAAACCAACCATCGTTGAAATCTCATAACAAAACAAAACTGACCGCCTTTGAAATCTCATTATCCAGCCGACTGTCTTCGAAATATCGTAACGGAAAAAAAACCGACTGTCTTTGAAATCTTGTAAAGGAACAAAGGAACAAAACCGACCGTCATTGAGATCTCATAACCTAACAAAACCGACCATCGTTGAAATTTCGTAAATTTGTTGCAGAAATTTCGACCATCATTAAACTCTCGTAACAAAACAAAACCTACCATCACTGAGATCTCATAACCGAACAAAGCCAACCGTCATTGAAATCTCGTAACAAAACAAAACTGACTGTCTTTGAAATTTCATTACCCAGCCGACCGTCTTTGAAATCTCGTAACGGAAAAAAAACTGACCACCTTTGAAATCTGGTAAAGGAACAAACCCGACTATCAATGAGATCTTATAACCCAACAAAACCGACCATCATTGAAATTTCGTAAATTTTTTTCCGTAAATTTCAACCATCATTAAACTCTCGTAACAAAACAAAACCGACCATCTTTGAAAACTCATCAAGGAACAAAGGAACAAAACCTACCGTTATTGAGATATCCTAACCGAACAAAACCTACCATCATTGAGATCTCATAACCGAACAAAACCAACCATCGTTAAAATTTCGTAAATTTGTTGCAGAAATTGACCATCTTTGAAATGTCGTACAGAACAAAACCGACTGTCTTTGAAATCTTGTAAATGAACAAAGGAACAAAACCTACTGTCATTGAAATCTCATAAAGAAACAAAGGAACAAAACTGACCATCATTGAGATCTCATAACCAAACAAAACTGACCATTGTTAATATTTCGTAAATTTGTTGCAGAAATTGACCATCTTTGAAATGTCGTACGGAACAAAACCTACTGTCATTGAGATCTCATAGCTGAACCAATCCAACCATCATTGAAATCTCATACCGAAACAAAGCCGACCGTCTTCAAAATCTTGTAACGCAAAAAAAAAAACCTCCTTTAAAGTCTCATAAAGGTACAAAGAAACAAACCCGACCATCATTGAGATCTCATAACTGAACAAATCGACCTGCATTGAAATTTTGTATATTTTTTACATAAATTTCGACCATCATTAAACTCTCGTAACAAAACAAAACCGACTGTCTTTGAAAACTTATCAAGGAACAAAGGAACAAAACCTACCGTCATTGAGATCTCATAACCTAACAAAACCGACCATCATTGAAATTTCGTAAATTTTTTGCAGATATTTCGACCATCATTAAACTCTTTTAACAAAACAAAACTGACCATCTTTGAAATCTCGTACAGAACAAAACCGACTGTCTTTGAAATTTCGTAAAGGAACAAAACCTACCGTCATTGAGATCTCATAAGGAAACAAAACCGACCGTCTTTGAAATCTCATTACCAAGCCGACCGTCTTTGAAATCTTGTAATAGAACAAAACCGACCATCTTTGATATCCCATTACCCACCCGACCGTCTTTGAAATCTTGTAAATGAACAAAGGAACAAAACCTACCATCACTGAGATCTCATAACCAAACAAAACCGACTGTCATTGAAATTTCGTAACAAAACAAAACTGACCGTTTTTTAAATCTCATTACCCAGTCGACCGTCTTTAAAATCTCGTAATAGAACAAAACCGACCATCTTTGATATCCCATTACCCACCCGACCGTCTTTGAAATCTTGTAAATGAACAAAGGAACAAAACCTACCATCACTGAGATCTCATAACCGAACAAAACCGACTGTCATTGAAATTTTGTAACAAAACAAAACTGACCGTTTTTTAAATCTCATTACCCAGTCGACCGTCTTTGAAATCTCGTAATGGAAAAAAACGACCACCCTTGAAATCTCATAAAGGTACAAAGGAACAAACCCGACCATCAGTGAGATCTTGTAACCGAACAAAACCGACCATCATTTAAATTTTGTAAATTTTTTTCCTTAAATTTCGACTATCATTAAACTCTCGTAACAAAACAAAACCGACCGTCTTTGAAAACTCATCAAGGAACAAAGGAACAAAACATACCATCATAATGAGATGTCCTAACCGAACAAAACCTACCGTCATTGAGATCTCATAGCGGAACAAAACTGACCATCATTAAAATTTTGTAAATTTGTTGCAGAAATTGACCATCATTAAACTCTCGTAACAAAACAAAACCGACTGTCATTGAGATCTCATAACTGAACAAAACCAACCATCAATGAAATCTCATAACGAAACAAAATCGACCATCTTTGAAATCTCATTAACCAGCCGACAGTCTTTGAAATCTCGTAAAGAAACAAAGGAACAAAATCGACCGTCATTGAGATCTCATAACCAAACGAAACTGAACATCAATGAAATTTCGTACATTTTTTCCATGAATTTCAACCATCATTAAACTCTTGTGACAAAACCGACTGTCTTTGAAAACTCATCAAGAAACAAAGGAACAAAACCTAACATCGTTGAGATCTCATAACCTAACAAAACCGACCATCGTTGAAATTTCGTAAATTTGTTGCAGATATTTCGACCATCATTAAACTCTTGTGACAAAACAAAACTGACCATCTTTGAAATCTTGTAAAGGAACAAAGGAACAAAATCTACCGTCATTGAGATCTCATAACCGAACAAAACCTACCTTCATTGAGATCTCATAACCGAACAAAACCAACCATCGTTAAAATTTCGTAAATTTGTTGCAGAAATTTCGACCATCATTAAACTCTCGTAACAAAAGAAAACCAACCGTCTTTGAAAACTCATCAAGGAACAAAGGAACAAAACCTACCATTGTTGAGATCTCATAACCTAACAAAACCGACCATCGTTGAAATTTCGTAAATTTGTTGCAGATATTTCGACCATCATTAAACTCTTTTGACAAAACAAAACTGACCATCTTTGAAATCTCGTACGGAACAAAACCGACTGTCTTTAAAATTTCGTAAAGGAAAAAAACCTACCGTCATTGAGATCTCATAAGGAAACAAAACCGACCGTCTTTGAAATATCATTACCAAGCCGACCGTCTTTGAAATCTCGTAAATAAACAAAGGAACAAAACTGACCATCATTGAGATCTCATAACCGAACAAAACCGACAATCATTGAAATTTCGTACATTTTTTTTCATAAATTTCGACCATCATTAATCTTTCGTAACAAAACAAAACCGACTGTCTTTGAAAACTTGTAAAGGAACAAAGGAACAAAACCTACCGTCATTGAGATCTCATAAAAGAACAAAGCCTACCGTCGTTGAGATCTCATAACCGAATAAAACTGACCATCGTTAATATTTTGTAAATTTGTTGCAGAAATTTCGACCATCATTAAACTCTCGTAAGAAAACAAAACCGACCATCTTTGAAAACTCATCAAGAAACAAAGGAACAAAACCTACCGTCATTGAGATCTCCTAACCGAACAAAGCCTACCATTATTGTGATCTCACAACCTAACAAAACAGACCATTGTTGAAATTTTTTAAATTTTTTGCAGATATTTTGACCATCATTAATCTCTTGTAACAAAATAAAACTGACCATCTTTGAAATCTCGTATGGAACAAAACCAACTGTCTTTGAAATGTTGTAAACGAACAAAGGAATAAAACCTACCGTCATTGAGATCTCATAACTGAACAAAACCAACCATCTTTGAAATCTCATAACGAAACAAAATCGACAGTCCTTGAAATCTCATTACCAAGCCGACCGTCTTTGAAATCTCGTAATAGAACAAAACTGACCGTCTTTGAAATCTCGTAAAGAAACAAAGGAACAAAACTGACCATCATTGAGATCTCATAACCGAACAAAACCGACCATCGTTAATATTTCGTAAATTTGTTGCAGAAATTTCGACTCTCTTCACAAAACAAAACCTACCATCACTGAGATCTCATAACTGAATAAAACCGACCGTCATTGAAATCTTGTAATAAAACAAAACTGACCGTCTTTGAAATCTCATTACCCAGCCGACCGTCTTTGAAATCTCATAACGGAAAATAACCAACCACCTTTGAAATCTGGTAAAGGTACAAAGAAACAAACCCGACTATCAATGAGATCTTGTAACCCAACAAAACCGACCATCATTGAAATTTCGTATTTTTTTTTCTGTAAATTTCAACCATCATTACACTCTCGTAACAAAAAAAAAACGACCGTCTTTGAAAACTCATCAAGGAACAAAGGAACAAAACCTACCGTCATTCAGATGTCCTAACCGAACGAAACTTACCGTCATTGAGATCTCATAACAGAACAAAACCGACCATCGTTAAAATTTCGTAAATTTGTTGCAGAAATTGACCATCATTAAACTCGTGTAACAAAACAAAACTGGCCATCTTTGAAATGTCGTATGAAACAAAACCGACTGTCTTTGAAATCTTGTAAAGGAACAAAGGAACAAAACCTACCGTCATTGAGATTTCATAACTGAACAAAACCAACAGTCATTGAAATCTCATAACGAAATAAAACCAACTGTCTTTGAAATCTCATTACCCAGCCGACCATCTTCAAAATATCGTAACAGAAAAAAACCAACGGTCTTTAACATCACGTAAAGGTTCAAAGAAACAAACCCGACCATCATTGAGATCTCACAACCAAACAAATCGACCAGCATTGAAATTTTGTACATTTTTTTTCATAAATTTCAACCATCATTAAACTCTCGTAACAAAACAAAACCGACTGTCTTTGAAAACTCATCAAGGAACAAAGGAACAAAACCTACCGTCATTGAGATCTCATAACCTAACAAAACCAACCATCGTTGAAATTTCGTAAATTTTTTGCAGATATTTTGACCATCATTAAACTCTTGAAACAAAACAAAACAAAACTGACCATCTTTGAAATATCATGTGGAACAAAACCGGCTGTCTTTAAAATTTCGTAAAGGAACAAAACCTACCATCATTGATATCTCATAGCTGAACCAAACCAACCATTATTGAAATCTCATAACGAAACAAAACCGACTGTCTTTGAAATCTCATTACCAAACCGATCATCTTTGAAATCTCGTAATAGAACAAAACCGACCGTCTTTGAAATCTCGTAAAGAAACAAAGAAACAAAACTGACCGTTATTGAGATCTCATAACCGAACAAAACCGACAATCAATGAAAGTTCGTAAATTTTTTCCATAAATTTCGACGATCATTAAACTCCCCTAACAAAACAAAACTGACCGTCTTTGAAAACTTGTAAAGGAACAAAACCTACCATCATAGAAATCTCGTAACAAAACAAAACCGACCGTCTTTGAAATCTCGTAACGAAACAAAACCAACCATCTTTGAAATCTCGTAAAGGAACAAAGGAACAAAACCTACAGTCAATGAGATCTCATAACTGAACAAAACCAACCATCATTGAAATCTCATAGCTGAACCAAACCAACCATCATTGAAATCTTGTAACAAAACAAAACAGACCGTCTTTGAAATCTTGTAAATGAACAAAGGAACAAAACCGACCATAATTAAAATCTCGTAACAAAACAAAACCGACTGTCTTTGAAAATTCATAAAGGAAAAAAGGAACAAAACCTACCGTCATTGAGATCTCATAACCTAACAAAACCGACCATTGTTGCAATTTCGTAAATTTATTTCATTAATTTCGACCATCATTAAACTCTTATAACAAAACAAAACCGACCGTCATTGAGATTTCATAAATGAACCAAACCAACCATCTTTGAAATCTCATCACCCAGCCGGCCGTCTTTGAAATCTCGTAAAGGAACAAAGGAACAAAACCTACCGTCGTTGAGATCACATAACCGAACAAAACCGACTATCATTGAAATTTCA
This sequence comes from Ctenopharyngodon idella, assembly GCF_019924925.1. Lineage (NCBI taxonomy): Eukaryota > Metazoa > Chordata > Actinopteri > Cypriniformes > Xenocyprididae > Ctenopharyngodon > Ctenopharyngodon idella. The sequence continues at coordinate 10,527,680 of NC_067232.1, read as the reverse complement.
TATATTTTTTCAATAAATTTCGACCATCATGAAACGCTCGTAACAAAACAAAACCGACAATCATTGAAATCTCATAACCGAACAAAAACGACCATCATTGAGATCTCATAACCGAACAAATCGACCATCATTAAAATGTTGTAAATTTTTTTCATAAATATCGACCATAATTAAACTCTCGTAACAAAAAAAAACTGACCATCTTTGAAATCTCGTATGGAACAAAACTGACTGTCTTTGACCATCATTGATATGTCGTAAATTTTTTTCCGTAAATTTTAACCATCATTAAACTCTCGTAACAAAACAAAACCGACTGTCTTTGAAAACTCATCAAGGAACAAAGGAACAAAACCTACCGTCATTGAGATGTCCTAACCGAACAAAACCTACCGTTATTGAGATCTCATAACTGAACAAAACCGACCATTGTTAAAATTTTGTAAATTTGTTGCAGAAATTGACCATCTTTGAAATGTCGTACAGAACAAAACCACCTGTCTTTGAAATCTTGTAAAGAAACAAAAACTACCATCATTGAGATCTCATAGCTAAACCAAAACAACCATCATTGAAATCTCATACCGAAACAAAGCCGACCGTCTTCAAAATCTTGTAACGGAAAAAAACCAACCGCCTTTAAAGTCTCATACAAAGAAACAAACCCGACCATCATTGAGATCTCATAACCGAACAAATCGACCAGCATTGAAATTTTGTAAATTTTTTTCATAAATTTCGACCATCATTAAACTCTCGTAACAAAACAAAACCGACCGTCTTTGAAAACTCATCAAGGAACAAAGTAACAAAACCTACCGTCATTGAGATCTCATAACCTAACAAAACCGACCATCGTTGAAATTTTGTACATTTTTTGCAGATATTTCGACCATCATTAAACTCTTTTAACAAAACAAAACTGAGCATCTTTGAAATCTCGTACGGAACAAAACCGACTCTCTTTGAAATTTCGTAAAGGAGCAAAACCTACCGTCATTGAAATCTCATAAGGAAACAAAACCGACCGTCTTTGAAATCTCATTACCAAGCCGACCGCCTTTGAAATCTCGTAATAGAACAAAACCGACTGTCTATGAAATCTCGTAAAGAAAAAAAGGAACAAAACCGACTGTCTTTGAAATTTCGTAAAGGAACAAAACCTACCGTCATTGAGATCTCATAACCGAACAAAACCAACCATCATTAAAATCTTTGAAATCTCGTACGAAATAAAACCGACTGTCTTTGAAATTTTGTAAAAGAACAAAGGAAAAAAACCTACAGTCATTGACATCTCATAACTGAACAAAAGCGACCATCACTGAAATTTTGTAAATTTTTTCCATAAATTTTGACCATCATTAAACTCCTATAAAAAAAGAAAAAAGGTACAAAGGAACAAACCCGGCCATCAATGAGATCTTGTAACCGAAATTGTGTAAATTTTTTTCCGTAAATTTCGACCATTATTAAACTCTCGTAACAAAACAAAACCGACCGTCTTTGAAAACTCATCAAGGAACAAAGGAACAAAACCTACCGTCATTGAGATGTCCTAACCGAACAAATTTCATAATGAACAAAACCAACCATCATTGAAACTCTTATAACAAAACAAAACCGACCGTCTTTGAAATCTCGTAAAGGAACAAAGGAACAAAACCTACCGTCATTGAGATCACATAACCGAACAAAACCGGCCATCATTGAAATTTCGTACATTTTTTCAATAAATTTCGAACATCATTGAATGCTCGTAACAAAACAAAACCGACCATCATTGAGATCTCATAACCAAACAAATCGACCATCTTTTAAATTTTGTAAATTTTTTTCATGAATATAAATCATAATTAAACTCTCGTAACAAAACAAAACTGACCATCTTTGAAATCTCGTTTGGAACAAAATTGACTGTCTTTGACCATCATTGATATGTCGTAAATTTTTTTTCCGTAAATTTCGACCATCATTAAACTCTCGTAACAAAACAAAACCGACCGTCTTTGAAAACTCATCAAGGAACAAAGGAACAAAACCTACCGTCATTGAGATGTCCTAACTGAACAAAACCTACCGTTATTGAGATCTCATAACCAAACAAAACTGACCATCGTTAAAATTTTGTAGATTTGCTGCAGAAATTGACCATCTTTGAAATGTCATTCGGAACAAAACCGACTGTCTTTGAAATCTTGTAAAGGAACAAAACCTACCGTCATTGAGATCTCATAGCTGAACCAAACTCACCATCATTGAAATCTCATACCAAAACAAAGCCGACCGCCTTCGAAATCTCGTAACGGAAAAAAAACAACCGCCTTTAAAATCTCGTAAAGGTACAAAGAAACAAACCCGACCGTCATTGAGATCACATAACCGAACAAAACCGGCCATCATTGAAATTTCGTACATTTTTTCAATAAATTTCAAACATCATTGAACGCTCGTAACAAAACAAAACCGACCATCATTGAGATCTCATAACCGAACAACAACGACCATCATTGAGATCTCATAACCAAACAAAATCAACCATCTTTTAAATTTTGTAAATTTTTTTCATGAATATGAATCATAATTAAACTCTCGTAACAAAACAAAACTGACCATCTTTGAAATCTCGTATGGAACAAAATTGACTGTCTTTGACCATCATTCATATGTCGTAAATTTTTTTTCCGTAAATTTCCACCATCATTAAACTCTCGTAACAAAACAAAACCGACCGTCTTTGAAAACTCATCAAGGAACAAAGGAACAAAACCGACCGTCATTGAGATCTCATAACCAAACAAAACTGACCATCGTTAAAATTTTGTAAATTTGCTGCAGAAATTGACCATCTTTGAAATGTCGTACGGAACAAAACTGACTGTCTTTGAAATCTTGTAAAGGAACAAAACCTACCGTCATTGAGATCTCATAGCTGAACCAAACTCACCATCATTGAAATCTCATACCAAAACAAAGCCGACCGCCTTCGAAATCTCGTAACGGAAAAAAAACAACCGCCTTTAAAATCTCGTAAAGGTACAAAGAAACAAACCCGACCATCATTGAGATCTCATAACTTAACAAAACCGACCATCATTGAAATTTCGTAAATTTCTTGCAGATATTTCGACCATCATTAAACTCTTTTAACAAAACAAAACTGACCATCTTTGAAATCTCGTACAGAACAAAACCGACTGTCTTTGAAATTTTGTAAAGAAACAAAACCTGCCGTCATTGAGATCTCATAAGGAAACAAAACCGACTGTCTTTGAAATCTCGTCATAGAACAAAACCGACCATCTTTGAAATCTCGTAAAGAAACAAAGGAACAACACTGACCATCATTGAGATCTCACAACTGAACAAAACTGACAATCATTGAAATTTCATAAATTTTTTTCATAAATTTCAACCATCATTAATCTTTCGTAACAAAACAAAACCGACTGTCTTTGAAAACTCGTAAAGGAACAAAGGAACAAAACCTACCATCATTGAGATCTCATAACAGAACAAAACCTACCGTCATTGAGATCTCATAACCGAACAAAACCGACTGTCATTGAAATTTTGTAACAAAGCAAAACTGACCGTCTTTGAGATCTCATTACCCAGCTGACCGTCTTTGAAATCTCGTAATGGAAAAAAACGACCGCCGTTGAAATCTCGTAAACGTATGAGATCTTGTAACTAAACAAAACCGACTATCACTTAAATTAACTTAATTTTACTAAATTTATTTAAACATCATTTAAATTTTTTTCCGTAAATTTCGACCATCATTAAACGCTTGTAAAAAAACAAAACTGACCATCTTTGAAATCTCATATAGAACAAAACCGACCGTCACTAAGATCTCATAACCCAACGAAACGAACCATCATTGAAATCTTTGAAATCTTGTACGGAATAAAACCGACTGTCTTTGAAATTTTGTAAAAGAACAAAGGAAAAAAAACTACAGTCACTGAGATCTCATAACTGAACAAAAGCGACCATCATTGAAATTTCGTAATTTTTTTCCATAAATTTTGACCATCATTAAACTCCCGGGAAAAAAAAGACCGTCTTTGAAAAGTCATAAAGGAACACAGGAACAAAACCTACCATCATAGAAAACTCATAACAAAACAAAACTGACCGTCTTTGAAATCTCATTACCCAACCGACCATCTTTGAAATCTTGTAAATGAACAAAGGAACAAAACCTACCATCACTGAGATCTCATAACCGAACAAAACCGACCGTCATTGAAATTTCGTAACAAAACAAAACTGACCGTCTTTGAAATCTCGTTACCCAGCCGACCGTCTTTGAAATCTTGAAATGGAAAAAAACGACCACCGTTGAAATCTCGTAAAGATACAAAGGAACAAACTCGACCATCAATGAGATCTTGTAACCGAACAAAACCGACCATCATTTAAATTTCGTGAATTTTTTTCCGTAAATTTCGACCATCATTAAACTCTTGTAACAAAACAAAACCGACTGTTTCTGAAAACTCATCAAGGAACAAAGGAACAAAACCTACCGTCATTGAGATGTCCTAACCGAACAAAACCTCCCGTCATTGAGATCTCATAACCAAACAAAACTGACCATTGTTAAAATTTCGTAAATTTATTGCAGAAATTGACCATCAATAAACTCTCGTAATGAAACGAAACCGACTGTCTTTGAAATCCTGTGAAGGAGCAAAACCTACCGTCATTGAGATCTCATAACTGAACAAAACCAACCATCGTTGAAATCTCATAACAAAACAAAACTGACCGCCTTTGAAATCTCATTACCCAGCCGACTGTCTTCGAAATATCGTAACGGAAAAAAACGACTGTCTTTGAAATCTCCTACAGGAAGAATGGAACAAAACCGACTATCATTGAGATCTCATAACCGAACAAAACCAACAATCATTTAAAATTTCGTTTTTTTTTTTCATAAATTTCAAACATTATTAAACTCTCGTGACAAAACAAAACCGACCGTCTTTGAAAACTCATCAAGGAACAAAGGAACAAAACCTACCGTCATTGAGATGTCCTAACCGAACAAAACCTCCCGTCATTGCGATCTCATAACTGAACAAAACCAACTGTCAATAAAATATCATAAGGAAACAAAACCGAACGTCTTTGAAATCTCGTAATAGAACAAAACCAACCGTCTTTGAAGTCTCGTAAAGAAACAAAGGAACAAAACTGACCATCATGGAGATCTCATAACCAAACAAAACTGAACATCATTGAAATTTTGTAAATTTTTTCCATAAATTTCGACCATCATTAAACTCTTGTGACAAAACAAAACTGACCGTCTTTGAAATCTTGTAAAGGAACAAAGGAATAAAATCTACCATCATTGAGATCTCATAACCGAACAAAACCTACCGTCATTGAGATCTCATAACGAAACAAAACCAACCATTGTTAAAATTTCAATTTGTTGCAGAAATTTCGACCATCATTAAACTCTCGTAACAAAACAAAACCAACCGTCTTTGAAAACTCATCAAAAAACAAAGGAACAAAACCTACTGTCATTGAGATCTCCTAACCGAACAAAGCCTACCATTATTGAGATCTCACAACCTAACAAAACAGACCATCGTTGATATTTCGTAAATTTGTTGCAGAAGTTTCGACCATCATTAAACTCTTGTAACAAAACAAAACTGACCATCTTTGAAATCTCATTACGAACAAAACCAACTGTCGTTAAAATTTTGTAAATGAACAAAGGAATAAAACCTACCATCATTGAGATCTCATAACTGAACAAAACCAACTATCATTGAAATCTCATAACGAAACAAAATCGACCGTCTTTGAAATCTCATTACCAAGCCGACCATCATTGAGATCTCATAACCGAACAAAACCGACCATCGTTAATATTTCGTAAATTTGTTGCAGAAATTTCGACCATCATTAAACTCTTGTAACAAAACAAAACTGACCATCTTTGAAATCTCATTACCCAGCCGACCGTCTTTGAAATCTTGTAACGGAACAAAGGAACAAAACCTACTGTCATTGAGATCTCATAGCTGAACCAAACGAACCATCATTGAAATCTCATACCGAAACAAAGCCGACCGTCTTCGAAATCTTGTAACGGATAAAAACAACTGCCTTTAAAGTCTCGTAACGGTGCAAATTTTTTTCATAAATTTCGACCATCATTAAACTCTCGTAACAAAACAAAACCGACCGTCTTTGAAATCTCATTACCAAGCCGACCATCATTGAGATCTCATAACCGAACAAAACCGACCATCGTTAATATTTCGTAAATTTGTTGCAGAAATTTCGACCATCATTAAACTCTTGTAACAAAACAAAACTGACCATCTTTGAAATCTCATTACCCAGCCGACCGTCTTTGAAATCTTGTAACGGAACAAAGGAACAAAACCTACTGTCATTGAGATCTCATAGCTGAACCAAACGAACCATCATTGAAATCTCATACCGAAACAAAGCCGACCGTCTTCGAAATCTTGTAACGGATAAAAACAACTGCCTTTAAAGTCTCGTAACGGTGCAAATTTTTTTCATAAATTTCGACCATCATTAAACTCTCGTAACAAAACAAAACCGACCGTCTTTGAAAACTCATTAAGGAACAAAGGAACAAAACCTACTGTCATTAAGATCTCATAACCTAACAAAACCGACCATAGTTGAAATTTCGTAAATTTTTTACAGATATTTCGACCATCATTAAACTCTTTTAACAAAACAAAACTGACCATCTTTGAAATCTCATACGGAACAAAACCGACTGTCTTTGAAATTTCGTAAAGGAACAAAACCTAAGGTCATTGAGATCTCATAAGGAAACAAAACCGACCGTCTTTGAAATGTCATTACCAAGCCAACGGTCTTTGAAATCTCGTAATAGAACAAAACCGACTGTCTATGAAATCTCGTAAAGAAAAAAAGGAACAAAACCGACTGTCTTTGAAATTTCGTAAAGGAACAAAACCTACCGTCATTGAGATCTCATAACCGAACAAAACCAACCATCATTGAAATCTTTGAAATCTCGTACGGAATAAAACTGACTGTCTTTGAAATTTTGTAAAAGAACAAAGGAAAAAAACCTACAGTCATTGACATCTCATAACTGAACAAAAGCGACCATCACTGAAATTTCGTAATTTTTTTCCATAAATTTTGACCATCATTAAACTCCTGTAAAAAAAGAAAAAAGGTACAAAGGAACAAACCCGGCCATCAATGAGATCTTGTAACCGAAATTGTGTAAATTTTTTTCCGTAAATTTCGACCATTATTAAACTCTCGTAACAAAACAAAACCGACCGTCTTTGAAAACTCATCAAGGAACAAAACCTACCATCATTGAGATGTCCTAACCGAACAAATTTCATAATGAACAAAACCAACCATCATTGAAACTCTTATAACAAAACCAAACCGGCCGTCTTTGAAATCTCGTAAAGGAACAAAACCGACTGTCTTTGACCATCATTCATATGTCGTAAATTTTTTTTCCATAAATTTCCACCATCATTAAACTCTCGTAACAAAACAAAACCGACCGTCTTTGAAAACTCATCAAGGAACAAAGGAACAAAAATTACCATCATTGAGATCTCATAACCTAACAAAACTGACCATCGTTAAAATTTTGTAAATTTGCTGCAGAAATTGACCATCTTTGAAATGTCGTACGGAACAAAACCGACTGTCTTTGAAATCTTGTAAAGGAACAAAACCTACCGTCATTGAGATCTCATAGCTGGACCAAACTCACCATCATTGAAATCTCATACCAAAACAAAGCCGACCGCCTTCGAAATCTCGTAACGGAAAAAAAACAACTGCCTTTAAAATCTCATAAAGGTACAAAGAAACAAACCCGACCATCATTGAGATCTCATAACCGAACAAATTGACCAGCATTGAAATTTTGTAAATTTTTTTCAAAAATTTCGACCATCATTAAACTCTTGTAACAAAACAAAACCAACCGTCTTTGAAAACTCATCAAGGAACAAAGGAACAAAACCTACCGTCGTTGAGATCTCATAACTTAACAAAACCGACCATCGTTGAAATTTCGTAAATTTTTTGCAGATATTTCGACCATCATTAAACTCTTTTAACAAAACAAAACTGACCATCTTTGAAATCTCGTACGGAACAAAACCGACTGTCTTTGAAATTTTGTAAAGAAACAAAACCTGCCGTCATTGAGATCTCATAAGGAAACAAAACCGACTGTCTTTGAAATCTCGTCATAGAACAAAACCGACCGTCTTTGAAATCTCGTAAAGAAACAAAGGAACAACACTGACCATCATTGAGATCTCACAACCGAACAAAACTGACAATCATTGAAATTTCATACATTTTTTTCATAAATTTCGACCATCATTAATCTTTTGTAACAAAACAAAACCGACTGTCTTTGAAAACTCGTAAAGGAACAAAGGAACAAAACCTACCATCATTGAGATCTCATAACAGAACAAAACCTACCGTCATTGAGATCTCATAACCGAACAAAACCGACTGTCATTGAAATTTCGTAACAAAGCAAAACTGACCGTCTTTGAGATCTCATTACCCAGCTGACCGTCTTTGAAATCTCGTAATGGAAAAAAACGAATCTCGTAAACGTACAAAGGAACAAACCCAACCATCAATGAGATCTTGTAACTGAACAAAACCGACTATCACTTAAATTAACTTAATTTTACTAAATTTACTTAAACATCATTTAAATTTTTTTCAGTAAATTTCGACCATCATTAAACTCTTGTAAAAAAACAAAACTGACCATCTTTGAAATCTCATATAGAACAAAACCGACCGTCACTAAGATCTCATAACCCAACAAAACCAACCATCGTTGAAATTTCGTAAATTTTTTGCAGATATTTTGACCATCATTAAACTCTTGAAACAAAACAAAACAAAACTGACCATCTTTGAAATATCGTGTGGAACAAAACCGGCTGTCTTTAAAATTTCGTAAAGGAACAAAACCTACCATCATTGATATCTCATAGCTGAACAAAACCAACCATTATTGAAATCTCATAACGAAACAAAACCGACTGTCTTTGAAATCTCATTACCAAACCGATCATCTTTGAAATCTCGTAATAGAACAAAACCGACCGTCTTTGAAATCTCGTAAAGAAACAAAGAAACAAAACTGACCGTTATTGAGATCTCATAACCGAACAAAACCGACAATCAATGAAAGTTCGTAATTTTTTTCCATAAATTTCGACGATCATTAAACTCCCCTAACAAAACAAAACTGACCGTCTTTGAAAACTTGTAAAGGAACAAAACCTACCATCATAGAAATCTCGTAACAAAACAAAACCGACCGTCTTTGAAATCTCGTAACGAAACAAAACCAACCATCTTTGAAATCTCGTAAAGGAACAAAGGAACAAAACCTACAGTCAATGAGATCTCATAACTGAACAAAACCAACCATCATTGAAATCTCATAGCTGAACCAAACCAACCATCATTGAAATCTTGTAACAAAACAAAACAGACCGTCTTTGAAATCTTGTAAATGAACAAAGGAACAAAACCTACCATAATTGAAATCTCGTAAAGGAACAAAGGAACAAAACCTACCATCAATGAGATCTCATACCTGAACAAAACCAACCATCACTGAAACCTCATAACAAAACAAAATCGACCGTCTTTGAAATCTCGTAATGGAAAAAAAACGACCGCCTTTGAAATCTCGTAAAAGTATAAAGGAACAAACCCAACCGTCATTGAGATCTCATTACCTAAGAAAACCGACCACCGTTGAAATTTCGTAATTTTTTTGCAGATATTTCGACCATCGTTAAACTCTTGTAACAAAACAAAGCTAACCATCCTTTGAAATGTCATACAGAACAAAACCGACTGTCTTTGAAATTTTGTAAAGGAACAAAAGAACAAAACCTGCTGTCAATGAGATCCCATAACTGAACAAAACTAGCCTTCACTGAAATCTCATATCAAAACAAAACCGACCGTCTTTGAAATCTTGTAATAAAACAAAACTGACCGTCTTTGAAATCTCATTACCCAGCCGACCGTCTTTGAAATCTCATAACGGAAAATAACCAACCACCTTTGAAATCTGTTAAAGGTACAAAGAAACAAACCCGACTATCAATGAGATCTTGTAACCCAACAAAACCGACCATCATTGAAATTTCGTATTTTTTTTTCTGTAAATTTCAACCATCATTACACTCTCGTAACAAAAAAAAACCGACAGTTTTTGAAAACTCATCAAGGAACAAAGGAACAAAACCTACCGTCATTCAGATGTCCTAACCGAACGAAACTTACCGTCATTGAGATCTCATAACCGAACAAAACCGACCATCGTTAAAATTTCGTAAATTTGTTGCAGAAATGTACCATCATTAAACTCGTGTAACAAAACAAAACTGACCATCTTTGAAATGTCGTATGAAACAAAACCGACTGTCTTTGAAATCTTGTAAAGGAACAAAGGAACAAAACCTACCGTCATTGAGATTTCATAACTGAACAAAACTAACAGTCATTGAAATCTCATAACGAAATAAAACCAACTGTCTTTGAAATCTCATTACCCAGCCGACCATCTTCAAAATATCGTAACGGAAAAAAAACAACGGTCTTTAACATCACGTAAAGGTTCAAAGAAACAAACCCGACCATCATTGAGATCTCATAACCAAACAAATCGACCAGCATTGAAATTTTGTAAAAAATTTTTCATAAATTTCAACCATCATTAAATTTTTGTAACAAAAGAAACAAAATCTACTCTCATTGAGATCTCATAACCAAACAAAACCTACCGTCATTGAGATCTCATAACCGAACAAAACTGACCATCATTAAAATTTCGCAATTTTGTTGCAGAAATTTCGACCACCATTAAACTCTTGTAAAAAAAAAAAAAAACTGACCATCTTTGAAATCTCATATGGAACAAAACCGACTGTCTTTGAAATGTCGTAAAGGAACAAAACCTACCATCATAGAAATCTCATAACGAAAAAAAACGGACCATCTTTGAAATCTCGTACAGGAACAAAGGAACAAAACCTACCGTCATTGAGATCACATAACCGAACAAAACCGACCATCATTGAAGTTTTGTATATTTTTTCAATAAATTTCAACCATCATTAAACTCTCATAACAAAACAAAACCGACCATCATTGAGATCTCATAACCGAAAAAAACGACCATCATTGAAATTTCGTGAATGTTTTCCATAAATTTCGACCATCATTAAACTCTCGTAACAAAGCAAAACCGACCGTCTTTGAAAACTCCTAAAGGAACAAAGGAACAAAACCTACCATCACTAAGATCTCATAACCGAACAAAACCAACCATCATTGAAATCTCATAACGAAACAATACAACCGTCTTTGAAATCTCATTACCCAGCCGACAGTCTTTGAAATCTTGTAAGGGAACAAAGGAAAAAAAAAACTGCCGTCATTGAGATCTTATAACTGAACAAAACCGACCGATATTGAAATCTCGTAACAAAACAAAACTGACCGTCTTTGAAATCTCGTATTGCGAAAAAACCGACCGCCTTTGAAATCTCGTAAAGGTACAAAGGAACAAACTTGACCATCATTGAGATCTCATAACCGCACAAAAGCAACCATCATTGAAATTTCGTAAATTTTTCTCATAAATTTCGACCATCATTAAACTCAAGTAACAAAACAAAACCGAAGGTCTTTGAGAACTCATCAAGGAACAAAGTAACAAAATCTACCGTCATTGCGATCTCCTAACCGAACAAAACCTACCATCATTGAGATCTCATAACTGAACAAAACCGACCATCATTGAAATTTCCTAAATTTTTTCCATACATTTCGACCATCATTAAACTCTCGTAACAAAACAAAACCGACCGTCTTTGAAAACTCCTAAAGGAACAAAGGAACAAAACCTACCACCACTGAGATCTTATGACCAAACAAAACCGACAATCATTGAAATCCCATAACGAAACAAAACCAACCGTCTTTGAAATCTTGTAAAAGAATAAAGGAACAAAACCTACCGTCAATGAGATCTCATAACTGAACAAAACCAACCATCATTGAAATTTCGTACATTTTTTCAAGACATTTCGACCATCTTTAAACTCTCGTAACAAAACAAAACTGAGCATCTTTGAAATCTCGTATGGAACAAAACTGACTGTCTTTGAAATTTCGTAAAGGAACAAAACCTACCGTCATTGAGATCTCATAACTGAACAAAACCAACCATCATTGAAATCTCATAACGAAACAAAACCGACTGTCTTTAAAATCTCATTACCAAGCCGACCGTCTTTGAAATCTCGTAACAGAACAAAACCGACCGTCTTTGAAATCTCGTAAAGAAACAAAGGAACAAAACCAAACATCATTGAGATCTCATAACTGAACAAAACCGACAATCATTGAAATTTCATAATTTTTTTTTCATAAATTTCAACCATCATTAAACTTTCGTAACAAAAGGAACAAAATCTACTCTCACTGAGATCTCATAACCAAACAAAACCTACCGTCATTGAGATCTCATAACCGAACAAAACCGACCATCGTTAAAATTTCGTAAATTTGTTGCAGAAATTTCGACCACCATTAAACTCTTGTAAAAAAACAAAACTGACCATCTTTGAAATCTCATATGGAACAAAACCGACCGTCTTTGAAATCTCGTAAAGGAACAAAGGAACAAAACCTACCATCACAGAAATCTTGTAACGAAAAAAAACGGACCATCTTTGAAATCTCGTACAGGAACAAAGGAACAAAACCTACCGTCATTGAGATCACATAAGCGAACAAAACCGACCATCATTGAAGTTTTGTATATTTTTTCAATAAATTTCGACCATCATTAAACTATCGTAACAAAACAAAACCGACCATCATTGAGATCTCATAACTGAAAACAACGACCATCATTGAAATTTCGTGAATGTTTTCCATAAATTTCGACCATCATTAAACTCTCGTAACAAAGCAAACCGACCGTCTTTGAAAACTCCTAAAGGAACAAAGGAACAAAACCTACCATCACTAAGATCTCATAACCGAACAAAATCAACCATCATTGAAATCTCATAACGAAACAAAACAACCGTCTTTGAAATCTCATTACCCAGCCGACAGTCTTTGAAATCTTGTAAAGGAACAAAGGAAAAAAAACCTGCCGTCATTGAGATCTCATAACTGAACAAAACCGACCGATATTGAAATCTCGTAACAAAACAAAACTGACCGTCTTTGAAATCTCGTAAAGGTACAAAGGAACAAACTCGACCATCATTGAGGTCTCATAACCGCACAAAACCAACCATCATTGAAATTTCGTAAATTTTTCTCATAAAATTTGACCATCATTAAACTCACGTAACAAAACAAAACCGACCGTCTTTGAGAACTCATCAAGGAACAAAGTAACAAAACCTACCGTCATTGAGATCTCCTAACCAAACAAAACCGACCATCATTGAAATTTCCTAAATTATTTCTATAAATTTCTACCATCATTAAACTCTCGTAACAAAACAAAACCGACCGTCTTTGAAAACTCCTAAAGGAACAAAACCTACCATCACTAAGATCTCATAACTGAACAAAACCAACCATCATTGAAATTTCATACATTTTTTCAAGACATTTCGACCATCATTAAACTCTCGTAACAAAACAAAACCGACCATCTTTGAAAACTCATAAAGGAACACAACCTACCATCAGAGAAATCTTGTAACGAAAGAAAACCGACCGTCTTTGAAAATTCCTAAAGGAACAAGGGAACAAAACCTAAAGTCAATGAGATCTCATAACTGAACAAAACCAACCATCACTGAAATCTCATAATGAAACAAAACTGACCGTCTTTGAAATCTCATTACCCAGCCAACCGTCTATGAAATCTTGTAAAGGAACAATGGGAAAAAAAACCTACCGTCATTGAGATCTCATAACTGAACAAAACCGACCAACACTGAAATCTTGTAACAAAACAAAACTGACCATCTTTGAAATCTCATTACCCAGCCAACTGTTTTTGAAATCTCGTAACGGAAAAAAAAAAAACAGTCTTTGAAATTTTGTAAACGAACAAAGGAACAAAACCTACCATCATTGAGATCTCATAACTGAACAAAACCAACCATCATTGAAATTTCATAATCTTTTTTCATAAATTTCGACCATCATTCAACTCTCCTAAACAAAACAAAACCGACCGTCTTTGAAATCTCATTACCCAGCCGACTGTCTTTGAAATCTCGTAAAGGTACAAAGGAACAAACCCGACCATCATTGAGATCTCATAACCGAACAAAACCGACCATCATTGAAATTTCCTAAATTTCGACCATCATTAAACTCTCGTAACAAAACAAAATTGACCATCTTTGAAAACTCGTCAAGTAAGAAAGGAACAAAACCTACCGTCATTAAAATCTTCTAACTGTACAAAACCTAGCTTCATTGAGATCTCATAACCTAACAAAACTGACTATCGTTGAAATCTCATTACCCAGCCGACCGTTTTGACATCTTGTAAAGGAACAAAGGAAAAAAACCTACCGTCATTGAGATCTCATAACTGTACAAAACTGACCGACTTTGAAATCTCATAACAAAACAAAACTGACCATCATTGAAATCTCATTACCCAGCCGACCATTTTGACATCTTGTAAAGGTACAAAGGAACAAACCCGACCATCACTGAGATCTCATAACCAAACAAAACCGACCATCACTGAAATTTTGAAATTTTTGTTCATAAATTTCGACCATCATTAAACTCTCGTAAAAAAAAAAAAAAAAAAAAAAACGACTGTCTTTGAAAACTTGTAAAGTAACAAAGGAACAAAACCTACCGTCACTGAGATCTCATAACCGAACAAAACCAACCATCATTAAAATTTCCTAACGAAACAAAAACAACCATCTTTGAAGTCTCATTACCCAGCTGACCGTCTTTGAAATCTTGTAAATGAACAAAGGAAAAAAAACTATCGTCATTGACGTCTCATAACTGAACAAAACCAACCGTATTTGAAATCTCGTAACAAAACAAAACTGAACGTCTTTGAAATCTCATAACGGAAAAAAACTGACCGCCTTTGAAATCTCGTACAGGTACAAAGGAACAAAATCTACCTTCATTGAAATCTCATAACCGAACAAAACCGACCACCTTTAAAATTTCTTAAATTTGTTACAGACATTTCTACAATCATTAAACTCTTGTAACAAAACAAAACTGACCATCTTTGAAATCTCGTACGGAACAAAACCGACTGTCTTGAAGTCTTGTAAAGGAACAAAGGAACAAACCCGACCATCACTGAGATCTCATAACCAAACAAAACCGACCATCACTGAAATTTTGAAATGTTTGTTCATAAATTTCGACCATCATTAAACTCTCGTAAAAAAAAAAAAAACGACTGTCTTTGAAAACTTGTAAAGGAACAAAACCTACTGTCACTGAGATCTCATAACGAAACAAAACCGACCGTCTTTGAAATCTCATTACCCAGCCGGCCGTCTTCGAAATCTCGTAACAGTACAAAACTGACCGACGTTGAAATCTCATAAAGAAACAAAGGAACAAAACCGACCATCATTGAACTCTCATAACCGAACAAAACCGACCATCACTGAAATTTTGTAATTTTTTTTTCATAAATTTCGACCATCATTAAACTCATCATCATGTAACAAAGCAAAACTGATTGTCTTTGAAAACTAGTAAAGGAACAAATCCTACCGTCATTGAGATCTCATAACCGAACAAAACCGACCATCATTGATATTTCGTAAATTTGTTATAGAAATTTTCACCATCATTAAACTCTTGTAACAAAACAAAACTGACCATCTTTGAAATCTCGTACGGAATAAAGAACAAAGGAACAAAACCTACCGTCATTGAGATCTCATAACTGAACAAAACCAACCATCATTGAAATCTCATAACAAAACAAAACCGATCGTCTTTGAAATCTCGTAACAGAACAGAACAAAACCGACCGTCTTTGAAATCTCGTAATGAAACAAAACAAAACCAACTGTCTTTGAAATCTCATAACGAAACAAAACCAACCGTCTTTGAAATCTCGTAAAGGAACAAAGAAACAAAACTTACCGTCAATGAGATCTCAAAACTGAACAAAACCAACCATCACTGAAATCTCATATCAAAATAAAACCGACCGTCTTTGAAATCTCATTACCCAGCCGACCGTCTTTGAAATCTTGTAAAGGAACAAAGGAAAAAAACCTACCGTCATTGATCTCTCATAACAAAACCAACCATCTTTGAAATCTTATAACGAAACAAAACGGATCGTCTTTGAAATCTCATTACCCAGCCGACCGTCTTTGAAACCTCGTAACAGAACAAAACTGACCGTCTTTGAAATCTCATTACCCAGCCGACCGTCTCTGAAATCTTGTAAAGGAACAAAAGAAAAACACCTACCGTCATTGAGGTCTCATAACTGAATAAAACCAACTGACATTGAAATCTCGTAACAAAACAAAACTGACTGTCTTTAAAAACTTGTAAAGGAACAAAATCTACTGTCATTGACATTTCATAACCGAACGAAACCTACCGTCATTGAGATCTCATAACCTAACAAAACCGATCATCGTTAAAATTTTGTAAATTTGTTGCAGAAATTTCAACCATCACTAAACTCTTGTAACAAAACAAAACCGGCTGTCTTTGAAATCTTGTAAAGGAACAAAGGAACAAAACCTACTGTCATTGAGATCTCATAACTGAACAAAACCAACCATCATTGAAATCTCATAACGAAACAAAACCGAAAGTCTGTGAAATCTCATTACCCAGCCGACCACCTTCGAAATTTCGTAACGGAAAAAAAAAACTTTGTCTTTGAAATCTCCTAAAGAAAGAAAGGATCAAAACCGACTATCATTGAGATCTCATAACCTAACAAAACCGATAATCGTTAAAATTTTGTACATTTGTTGCAGAAATTTCGACCATCACTAAACTCTTGTAACAAAACAAAACCGGCTGTCTTTGAAATCTTGTAAAGGAACAAAGGAACAAAACCTACTGTCATTGAGATCTCATAACTGAACAAAACCAACCATCATTGAAATCTCATAACGAAACAAAACCGAAAGTCTTTGAAATCTCATTACCCAGCCGACCGCCTTCGAAATTTCGTAACGGAAAAAAAAACTTTGTCTTTGAAATCTCCTAAAGAAAGAAAGGATCAAAACCGACTATCATTGAGATCTCATAACCGAACAAAACCAACAATCATTGAAATTTCGTACATTTTTTTCATGAATTTCGACCATCATTAAACTCTTCTAACAAAACAAAACCGACCGTCTTTAAAATCTCGTAAAACAACAAAGGAACAAAACCTACCGTCATTGAGATCACATAACCCAACAAAACACACCATCATTGAAATTTCATATATTTTTTCAATAAATTTTGACCATCGTTAAATTCTCGTAACAAAACAAAACCGACCATCATTGAGATCTCATAACCGAACAAAACCGACCATGATTGAAATTTCGTAAATTTTTTCCATAAATTTCAACCATCATTAAACTCTCGTAACAAAACAAAACCGACCGTCTTTGAAAACTCCTAAAAAAGCAAAGGAACAAAACCGACCGTCATTTAAATCTCGTAACGAAACAAAACCAACCGTCTTTGAAATCTAATAAAGGAAAAAAAGGAACAAAACCTACCGTAAATGAGATCTCATAACTGAACAAAACCAACCGTCATTGAAATCTCATAATGAAACAAAACCGATCGTCTTTGAAATCTCATTACCCAGCTGACCGTCTTTGAAATCTCGTAATGGAAAAAAAAACGACCGTCTTTGAAAACTCGTAAAGGAACAAAGGAACATTGAGATCTCCTAACCGAACAAAACCTACCATCATTGTGATCTCATAACCTAACAAAACAGCCCATCGTTGAAATTTCGTAAATTTTTTGCAGAAATTTTGACCATCATTAAACTCTTGTAACAAAACAAAACTGACCTGACACTCTTTGAAATCTTGTACGGAACAAAACTGATTGTCTTTGAAATTTTGTAAATGAACAAAGGAACAAAACTTACCGTCATTGAGATCTCATGAGTAAACAAAACCAACCATCATTGAAATCTCATAACGAAACAAAACTGACGTCTTTGAACTCTTGTAAAAGAACAAAAACGACTGTCTTTGAAATCTCGTAAAAGAGCAAAGGAACAAAACCGACCATTATTGAGATCTGATAACCAAATAAAAACAACAATCATTGAAATTTCATAATTTTTTTTTGATTAATTTCAAACATCATTAAACTCTCGTGACAAAACAAAACCGACCGTCTTTGAAATCTTGTAAAGGGACAAAAGAAAAAAAAAACTACTGTCATTGAGGTCTCATAACTGAACAAAACCAACCGACATTGAAATCTCGTAACAAAACAAAACTGACTGTGTTTGAAATCTCGTACAGGTACAAAGGAACAAACCCGACCATCATTGAGATCTCATAACCGAACAAAACTGACCATCACTGAAATTTTGTAAGTTTTTTTCCTAGATTTCGACCATCATTAACAGACCGTCTTTGAAATCTCATAAAAGAACAAAGGAACAAAACCTACCGTCATTGAGATCTCATAACCGAACAATACCGACAATCATTTAAATTTCGTAAATTTTTTTCATAAATTTCGACCCTCATTAAACTCTCGTAAAAAAACAAAACCGACCATCTTTGAAAACTCATAAAGGAACAAAGAAACAAAACCTACCATCATTGAGATCTCGTAACTGAACAAAACCTACCGTCAATGCGATCTCATAACCTAACAAAACAAACCATTGTTAAAATTTAGACCATCATTAAACTCTTGTAACAAAACAAAACTGACCATCTTTGAAATCTTGTACGGAAGAAAACCGACTGTTTTTAAAAAAATTTTAAACGAACAAAGAAACAAAACCAACTGTCATTGAGATCTCATAACTGAACAAAACCAACCATCATTGAAATCTCATAACGAAACAAAAGCGACCGTCTTTGAAATCTCATTACCCAGCCGACCGTCTTTGTAATCTCGTAACTGACCAAAACGGACTGTCTTTGAAATCTCGTAAAGAAACAAAGGAACAAAACCGACCATCATTGAGATCTCATAACCGAACAAAACCGACAATCATTGAAATTTCGTAATTTTTTTTAATAAATTTCGAACATCATTAAATTCTTGTGACAAAACAAAACCGACCGTCTTTGAAATCTCGTAAAGGAACACAGGAACAAAACCTACCGACATTGAGATCTAATAACTGATCATCTTTGAAATTTCGGTAATTTTTTTTCAAAATTTTCAACCATCATTAAACTCTTGTAACAAAACAAAACTGACTGTCTTTGAAATCTTGTAAAGGAACAAATCCTACCGTCATTGAGATCTCATAACCGAACAAAACCTACAAACCTACTGTCATTGAGATCTCATAACTGAACAAAACCGACCATTGTTAAAATTTCATAAATTTGTTGCAGAAATTTTGACCATCATTAAACTCTTGTACCAAAACAAAACTGACAATCTTTGAAATCTTGTACGGAACAAAACCGTCTGTCTTTGAAATCTTGTAAAAGAACAAAGGAACAAAACCTACCGTCATTGAGATCTCATAACTGAACAAAACCAACCATCGTTGAAATCTCATAACGAAACAAAACCGACCGCCTTTGAAATCTCGTTACCCAGCCGACCGTCTTTGAAATCTCCTACAGGAAGAATGGAACAAAACCGACTATCATTGAGATCTCATAACCGAACAAAACCAACAATCATTTAAAATTTCGTATTTTTTTTTTCATAAATTTCAAACATTATTAAACTCTCGTGACAAAACAAAACCAACCGTCTTTGAAATCTCGTAAAGGAACAAAGGAACAAAACCTACCGTTATTGAGATATCCTAACCGAACAAAACCTCCCGTCATTGAGATCTCATAACTGAACAAAACTAACCATCAATGAAATCTTGTACGGATCAAAACCGATCGTCTTTGAAATCTCGTAAAGGAATAAAGGAACAAAACATACCATCATTGAGATCTCATAACCGAAAAAAAACGACAAACATTGAAATTTTGTTAATTTTTTAATAAATTTCGACCATCATTAAACTCTCGTAACAAAACAAAACTGACCGACCATCATTAAACTCTTGTTAAAAAAAAAAAAAAAAAAAACTGACCGTCATTGAAATGTCATAACCAAGCCGTCCATCTTTGAAATCTCGTACAGAACAAAACCGACCATCTTTGAAATCTCGTAAAGGAACAAAAGAACAAAACCGACCATTATTGAAATCTCGTAACGAAACAAAACCGACCTTCTTTGAAATCTTGTAAACGAACAAAGGAACAAAACCTACCATCATTAAGATCTCATTACTGAACAAAACCGACCATCATTGAAATTTTTTACTTTTTTTCATAAATTTCAACCATCATTAAACTTTCGTAAAAAAACAAAACTGACTGTCATTGAAATTTCATAACGAAGCCGACCGTCTTTTAAATCTCGTGACAGAACAAAACGTACCATCACCGAAATCTAGTAACAAAACAAAACCGATAGTCTTTGAAGTCTCGTAAACGAACAAAGGAACAAAACTTACTGTCGCCGAGATCTCGTAAAGAAATAAAAAAGGACCGTCATTGAACTCTCGTAACAAAACAAAACTGACCGTCATTGAAATTTCATTACCAAGCCGACCGTCTTTAAAATCTCGTAACGAAACAAAACAGACCGTCTTTGAAATTTCGTAAAGGAACAAAGGAACAAAACCTACCATCATTGAGAGCTCATAACCGAACAAAACCAATCTAGAACCCATCACCAAACAAAACCTACTGTCATTGAGATCTCATAACTGAACAAAACCAACCGTCATTAAAATCTCGTAACGAAACAAAACCAACCACCTTTGAAATCTCGTAAAGGACCAAATTTCCTCATTTGAAATTTCGTAAAAATTTTTCATAAGTTTGGACCATCACTAAACTCTCATAACAAAACAAAACTGACCGTCATTAAAATCTCATAACTAAGCTGAAAAGAACAAAACATACCGTATTGCAATTTTGTAACTGAACAAATGAAAATTTCACTGACAGTGAAAACCGACTGTCATTGAAATCTCGTAAAGGAACAAAACTAACTGTCATTTAAATCTTGAAATGAAACAAAATCGACTATCTTTGAAATCTCGCTAAGGAACAAAACTGACTGTCACTGAGATCTCGTAACGAAACAAAACAAAACACTGTCTTTGAAATCTCGTATCCGAACAAATCCAGCCGTCACTAAAATCTCATAAAGGAACAAAACTGACTGTCATTGAAATTTTGTAAAGGAACAAAACCGACCGTCATTGAAATCTTGTAAAGGAAAAAAAAACAACTATCACTGAGATCTTGCAAAGAAACAAAACCGACCATCATTGACATCTCGTAATGAAACAAAACTGACAGTCATTGAGATCTCGTAAAGGAACAAAACTGATTACTATTGAGATCTCATAAAGGAACAAAAGTGACCATCATTGAAATCTCGTAGTGAATTGAAACCAACTGAGATCTCGCAACCAAACAAAACCGACCACTGAAATCGTATAATAGAAAAAAACAATCAAAAGAAATGTTCTAAAGTGACACAAAGACATCATTAATCAGCACATGAATTTCAACAAAGGTGACAATCAAAAGTGTCATGCCGCAATGCATGTTTGGAACAATAGTACAAAACTCCCAGCATGCATCACAGAATGAATAATTTATGCAGCTGAATTGTCCTACTATTTTCTTTAATTCTTACTGTTTGCTTTAATTTTTTTGCTGTGGTTTTTGCTGCTGGACCAGCACATAGTTGCTATCTGGAATTTAAATAAGGAGCATCCACTGACAGTAATGATGTACCATTATGTGATGTCTTTTACGATCTATGCATATTTTATGAAGTTATAAGCAAAAACACCACGTGAAAGCTACATCTGATTTTAGTTAGCACCTGTGCTCCTGTGGGGTTTTATGTGTCGTAACTCTGTGAGGAATATCTCGTAACCAATGCATTGGATTATGATGACTCATCTTCATGAGAATCATGAACCTGCTGTAAATAATGAGAATCTACTGTAAATAATAATGTGCCATTTTCCACAATCGGCGCATGTTTCATGAAGTTACAAGCGAAAACATGACATAAATGCAGCTTCTGTATATTATTTACACATGGCTTCACGTACAAAAACTTGCTCAAGTTTAGTCAAAGCCCAAAACAATTATACTTGTATTCTACTCTGTGAGACCTTTCAAATGACAAATGACACATGACTATCTGAGCTGTATGATGTTTTTGACACACTGCAGTACATAGTACAAAAAAGTATTTCATAAATTATGAAAATATTTTTTGTTGTTGTTGTTTATCTACATAGGAGTTATTCAAACTGAATTAATTGTAAAGTTCAGACTCTAAGCTTTCAAATGACACCTATTTTGTGTTGATCAAGGCAGTAGTTTTAAAAGATATGACTATTCATTTTTTTTGTAGCTAGGTGGTACCCATGGGCGGTACACTCAGGTTTAGAGGGAGTACTCAGCACTCGTTAAGAATTGATTCAAAATGATTGCATGCATTAAAAAGCTTAGTTTCTAAGCTTTAAAATGATACCTATTTGTTATTCCTATGTTATTCCTGTCAGTGGTTGCTTAGTAATTTGATTATTAATTTTTTTTGCAGGGGGTGGTGTAAGGCAGAAATGGGCTTCCATAAAATCCACCTCCATGTCCTTTTTACTGTGGGACAAATGTGCCGCCTGAGACAATCTCACTCTGCTTCCGGAGCACTTCCTCTTGCACATACAGTAGTTTGCCCTTGCATTACAAGTGCTAGAACTGGGACATGCCTATCCGTGCTCATGACCATGGTGCTTTTTCTGCATGTGTTTTTCCTGTAGAAACCACAGAGAGTTACACAGAGCCTCAGTATCTCTGTTCTTCTCAGGAGAGAACATCCTCTTGGGGGACACATCTCAGGGTCAAATGTCAGCTTCAATGTGCTGCTTCCATCTGCCACAAAACCTCTTGCCTCCGAAGCGAGTGCCAGGGCACTTCTGTAGCCAGGTCACCTTGCCTTTCCCACAGAAATGGGTCAGGATGGAAGGCGTCTCTTCGATCAGTTTGCATCCTGAACGCAGTCCAGCCTTTGCTGCTAGAGGACACAGAGGAGTTTGAGAGTGTAGGAGAGGGTGAGACACCAACCATCAGAGCCAAAGGAAAAAAACCTCACACTCACTCACTCTCAAAAGAGAGAAAATACAGTGGGTCCAAATCCCCCAGCTGTGGGCCTGTCGTTTTGCATAAGTCAGGTATGTGTTTGTGGATGGGGATGGCTCATAACTCTCGGCAGGCTGATATTAAATCCGTATGCGCGGAGACATGCCCCCGGACAGTAATGGATTACCTGGCCCTGATTCCCCTCCCAGCCCGGCCTGGCTTGGCTCAGCCCACCGACCCCGACTGTCTGGAATGTGACAAGATAGCAGGAGGCTGCCAGGGCTGCCGGGAGGCCAGATTTATCTGTGCTGACGGATTATAAAAATGTCAGGCCGCGATGTTTGGACTGGGTCGCCAGCCGAAAGGCCTGCCCACAACCTGCACGCCGGACAGGCCACCAAGAGATACATACACATGTGCACAAACATACAATATCTTCACTATCGCTCGATCACATAACTTGCCCCCACCTTCAAGACTCACAAAACAAATCTGTAGTTCGATCTTTTCATTTTCTTGGCCTTGCTGCCTGAAAAACACCTCAGGTAGAGAGCTTTGGTCCTCTGCTGCATCTTTCATGAACACTGATAACATCACAATACGTGTGATAACACCATTCCAACACACGCCACCCACACACACAGGGCTCAACAATACGGATGGCTCTGGGCCAGTTTGAGAAAGTTTCAGGCCAGCTGACAGAGCTGTCACTTTCAGCTTTTGTTTGTTGATCATGTGCCATTATGCCATGCAAACCTAACCATTTGGATTTCTGGGAGGTATAGAATATTGCAAATTGTGCTGATTTAGATGTCTCGTCAAGGTAATGTTACCTAGCTGGCCAACAAAGATGAGGTTTCAGTGAAATGTGAGATTGATGACTAGTATTGGAAACATCAGTTTGAATGGGGTGAAAATTCTAAATAAATCAGAAATGGTTTTGCACTGTATGCCATCATTTTCCAGCAAAAGTGTGTTTACAAAATGTCATTACAGCTGGATAATTTATTTGATTAATTTAAATATTACATTTACATTAAATTATTTCATTGTGTGTGTGTGTGTATATATATATATATATATACACACACACACACACACACAATGAAATATATATATATATATATATATATATATACAGTATATAAATTACATCTTCAACAGTCTAGTTAATTAGATTACTGTACTAATTACTTTCTTTAGTCCCTTATCAATCTCAACCATTTGAACAATAAAATGATATACATGAAACTACTCTTTTAATTCTTTCAAATAAATAATATACTGTAAAATTGCATAAATTATTCTTGAACTGACCAAATGACTTAAAGGCAGAAGGTTACATTAAAAACATTTAAACATTAGACGTTAATTTCGATGTAAAATCCATTATTGTTTTATTTATAATTTGTTCTATAGTCTATACAGTATTTAATTTGAATTACATCAGAAGTAACTATAATTAAATTACATAAAGATTAAGAGTAATCCCTTACTTTACTTTTCCAAGGAAACAGTAATTAATTACTTAGTAATCCGTTACACCCAGAACTGTGTGTGTGTGTGTGTGTGTGTGTGTGTGTGTGTGTGTGTATAACATTTAATTAGATATTAAATTATATACATAATTCTTTATATAATAAGAACAATAACGGGATACATTCATAACACTTTTCCTGAAAAACGATGGCACGCCGCAAACATATAAATATCAAACTGAAAATGGGATATTTTAATATTAGTTCTAATATTATAATCTAATGCAGATGTCAAAATAAAAATCAGTGGGGAAAAATTCTTGTGCGCACAGACACGCGCACACGCACACACACACACACACACACACACACACACACACACACACACACACACACACACACACACACTCTTTCAGTTTTTCCACCATAGGATGTGGAGTAAAAGTCAAGGTTGACTTTAGCACCTGCTTGAGTGATTCATTGTGTTCTTCCTCCATTTAGAGACAGAGAGAAACAGAGAGATACTGTGTATTCTTTAAGAGCCTACTTGGCATCAGGCCAAAGTCCACAGGCTGTGTCCACGACAACGGAGGGATGAGCCTTTGAAAATCAACCAGCGGTCCAATTATGTCCTCCTGAAGCAATTATGCCCAATGACACCAGCTTCGCCCCATTCCAGATGCCCTCCCCAGCCTTAATTACGTATGCTAATGCCGAACCCAAGTGACATCACTAAACCTTCTGCCAGTAGAAATAAATCACAAATTTTAATAAACACCTCTATGCGAAGGATTAGCTCACCCAAAATTACATATACTATTGCCATTTACAAACACTTTTATGGTGCTTTTGCATCCTTTTTGAAACTTGAAAGCCTCAGTACCCATTTATTGTAACTGCATGGAAAAGAGCAACCAGAACAGCCTTCATAACTTCTCTATTTGCCTTCTACAGAAAGAAAAAGCAAGTCAAGGAGGTTTGTAATAACATTATGATATGACAGTTCATTCTGGGGTGATCTATTCCTTTAAAAATGGTCTATTTGAGGCTTGCCAGCATAGATCATCTGCCATCTTGCGTCAGTTAGAGGTTAAATGAAAGGCACCTGGTTTCGACCCGCCTTGGCCCGCCGCAGTGAGCTGAACCCAAAGGAGGTTGAGAAGATGGTGTGCCCACTGATAGGTCTGGCCCGCTGCATTTAATGATATTTAAAAGAAAAATATGCCAGTGTGATGGTTTAACACTGATTGATAAGGCTGCCAGAGGAAAGTAGATAAACAAGCAGGTGATGGATTTGCTGCTCTCGAAGTGAAGACATTATGCTGCGTGCAGAACCCCGTGCCAGACACCTAGGAGCAGTGGGTGGCCGGAGGTTAGCCATTTTGTGCCCACTCAGTAATGCAGCTTTAATCACTCCCTATATTTCCAGTTAAAAAGGAGGCTTAATGAGCCAGTTTCACAAGCCCAGAGAAACTGATTATTATCTGAGAATTCCTACCGAGTTGGTGTTTGTCCAAGTCTCCCTCTCCCTTTCACTACATATCCTCTGCTCTCTCAGTAGATGGCGCTGTTGTCCTTCTGAAACCCACCGGATTGTTGTCAGCGCGAACTGCCAAGTGGCTTTATGCTAGCATATTTTCTCCCTCCTGTCCTTATTTACAGCATGTGTGTGTGTGTGTGTGTGTGTGTGTGTGTGTGTGTGTGTGTGTTTTCACCACACAATAAGTGTAAGAGTTCTTCAAGTGTTTATAGAGTTTGTACTGCCAAACCTATCACAACATACGAGTGCACAGTCAGTAGTATCACAGCTCTCGGGCCATTTATAACGAGCGCTATTTTAGATATTTCTGTAAGGTGGCTTTTTACACAATCAACGAGAGAAAAATCACAGTTATAGACCCAAATCTTGTCGTTTAAAATAATTTATGGCCATTTTAATTGTTGATGAGTCACACGGCGCTGTCTGTCTCTTATCCGTCTACAAGCATATGCTACTGAGCCTGTCTCTCCTCTCTCAGGGCTAAAACATTGCACAGAGTTTGATTGTCTTTCTATCTCTATCTCTTTCTCTCTGGGCTGAACGCACAGCTGTAGACACCACAAAACGGCTAAACTTACAGTTGCCAAAAGCAGAGATGGAAAGTATCTACCCAGGGAGGAAAGGCAGTGTGAAAGATGACAAAATGCAACAACATCATGCCTGTTATATTATGTGTGTGTGTGCATGTCCATTCATTTGCTTTGGCTTTGTGCATTTTGTACATTCAGGGCCGACGGACACACATACTGATATGCCTGTGAGCGTTTCTGCATGTGTGAAGCCTGCAGAGTGTGAGGAAGCAACTTTTCAGGAGGCAAAGGCACAAACTGTGAAGAGATGGGCTTAATTAAAATCCACATGAATATGCATGAGACACTTGTACGGTTCCAGTAATTACATATTGAAAAAAGGTTTCATGTGCTAGTGAGACGCTGGCGTAAGTATTCTTAAGTGATGTCTAATTCCAGCATGCCGCACGGCAATGATCGGAAGGGAGATAGAAAATACTCTCCGTTTAAAAAAAAAGAAAGAAAAAGAAAAGAAAACTTAACTTAAAGAAAACTGAAAGAGTGCAGGAGAATGTGGAGATTAAGGTGTTCATACAAAACTACTGTAAAACTCTGTGTTATAAGCAAGAAAAACACCTACAATTTATGTTAACCAGACACAACAGTTCACTAAATGAACAGTGTTAATCTTCGTAGAGGTGCAGCTTGGTTATTGCTGAATACATATGCAATTCTGTTATTGCATGATACTTTCCTGTCAGCATGAAAATCGACAAGCACGTACAACAGACAGACACATCTGCCCACTCAGTCTCAGTATAAACCATAGAAAATGTACAATTAGAAAATGCACTACAGTGTGTGTGTGTGTGTGTGTGTGTGTGTCTGTGTGTTGCGCTTGCCACTGTGGAATTTGTCTTGGATAGTGACACCTAGTGGTGCGGATGCAGCATGAAACAAATGTTTTGGCAGTGTAAAAATGCTCTATGGTTAGTCATGATGAATTTATTCTGTGAGTGAAAGTGTTTGATAATAGGAAGTTTATTGAAATAAAGTCAGTAGTATTCAGCTGAGAATATGATTTCAAGATGGCCGCCCCCATGAGGCAATGTAGAATTCTGCTCCATGTAGAATAAAACCGATTCTAGACTACCTGGCTACTAATATGATTTTATAATGACTTTTTTTGAAAATTACTTTTACTTTCTTTAGGGGTAAACATTAATCGAGGAAAAAAATAACTTTAAAACATGTAAGATAACAAAATATTCTCTGTTCGTAGATGGAGAAAGCCAGAGGAATGGATAACAACAGAAAATAGGAAAAACTAAAAGGGACTGTGAAAGAGATTCAGAGAAGGGTAGAAAAGGAAGTTGGGAATTGCAATGGCAAGTATGATAGGATGGTTAATCACCACTTTGCCCTGCTAATTTCGCGCCCCCGTGGCAACAGAGCATGTTTTATTCAACAATTTATTAGATCCCCATCCATTCTGGCACTTAACACGCTGAGTCCACGCCGCTCCACCGTGCACTGTGTCTACAGATCCGCCCAGCAGCGGCACGGCCTGTCTGCAGACCTCCCAGCTATCATTTCAGACCGCCGACAGAACAGCCAAACATCATTACAGACTGTCTACAGACAGAACCAACATCACTGCAGTTATCCCTTTACGGAATCATCCATCGCTGCAGTGTCTACAAACCCTCCAAACATCACCCATAGAAAAAATGGGAGGGAGACGAAGGTAGCATGAGAGAAGGGCTGGGACAGCAGCACTAGGCAGGGTACTAATGGCTCCCTGAGCTGTGAGACATGGGCATTATGCAGAAACATGCTGGCCATATGGAAAAGACAATGAAGTACAGTAATTAAAACAGAACAAAGAGAGAGACGCAGTGTGCCATAATTAGAACACTGATTAATCAGCTGATAATTTTACCTTGATTAATGTTCCTGATTTTCTTTTCATACTGACCTGAGCCAGTTGAGTATGGTCCAATTAAATTTAAATTAAACGGCAGAAAATTCTACATCAGAATAAGATGTCACAGGACAGGAAAGTCTAATTGTTTTAATGGTATGAACAATATGCAAGATGAGACCTTTCTGGGCAAGTGTTCTCAAAATGCATACCAGGTCCACTTAATTGTTTATACTGTATAAAATGTGATATTCAACATATTATGTAAAGGACAATGTAAAGTCAGGCAGTTCTTATCATAAACCTCAACAGGGTGATCATCTTTCATCACATTAAAGCAGTTTTTGACTCAAAGGACCCCCAATGTCAAAGACAATATTTGAAGGTCCCCCAAGCTGCTCATTTTCAAACTTTATTTATAGAAACTGGAATGGCAATAAATTAAAATAAAATCAATAAAATAAATTGAAATAATTCAAATAATTAAAGGGTTAGTTCACCCCAAAATGAAAATTCTGTCATTAATTGATGTTGTTCCAATTCCGTAAGACATTCATTCATCTTCGGAACACAAATAAAAATCTTTTTAATTAAATATGTGAGCTTTTTTTTTCCTTTTACTGACAGCATACGCAACTGATTTCAAGTCCCAGAAAGATGTCATTAAAGACATCATTAAAGGGGAAACCATGTGACTCCAACGGTTTAACCTGAATTTTAACCTCAAGCGTTGCGAATGCTTTGTGCAAAAAAAAACAACAACAACAAAAAATACACTTTATTTACAAAATATTAAAGGGGACCTATTATGCAAATTTCACTTTTACATGGTGTTTGAACATAAATGTCTGTCAGCAGTGTGTACACAACCACCCTATAATGGTAAAATTCCACCTACTACTCTTTTTTAATTCCCATAAATCATAAGCACATGTCTCTGAACAAGCCATTTGCAGATTCTACCTTTTGTGATGTCACAAAATGCCTAGGCCCCGCCCACAACTGCTGACAGACTTTGCCCTATTAGCAAATGCCCTGCCCTCAGTGAGCTGTACACAGTCTGCCCTATTTATTTCCTCACCAGAGCATTTAACAGCAGCATTTAAGTAAGAAAAATGTATTCTTATTAAAGCGGCTAAAGTTAAAGTCCCCATGAAATCAAAATGTACGTTTTTTGGCTTTTAGTATGAATATGTTAGCCTTAAGGTTATCTATAAGCTAGTATGCTCCAAAACAATGATAAAATTTGTATTAAGAAGATCTAAGCATTCAAAACTTACAGTCTTGCCAATATGGATCAAAGATTTCGATGACATTACCTTGCACTTCAGCTTCTCATCAGATTTTCTCTTCAATCAAGTGCTCTCTAGAACCTGAAGCGTCGTGCCCTACACTATAAATAGATGCAGAAACTGCGGCTGAATCGGTTACTTGTTCGCACAATTACTGTTTTCTATATGGTGTATGGCACATAATGCACTACATAGGGGATTCAGATAGTGTAAATATGCTTTCCATTGAGGCGAATGAAGTCTGGTTTCGTGTTAGTGTCACACAAACCGCAGCAGCATGCACACAGTCTGCTCCAGTCCAGGGACACGATAGCACAGAGCAGATTATATGAGCTAGACGGCGCATACCACAAAACATATTGGACCCATTTGAATTCTACACAGAATGCTATATTTTAAAGCAATGTGGAGGAGATTAGGAGGAGAAACAGTTAGACTCGGCATTAGAAACATCACTGATGAGTAGAAGAGATAACACTGGTGCCATGGATGCATAAACATAAATTTCAAACTGACACATCTACACAAACTACACTTTTCAAACTACACATCTTCAGCATGATTATGATCACTATTTTGCTTTAGTAACAGTTTCGTTTTAAATCTAAAGGGGGAATCTATTACACTGTGGTTGTCAAATGCAGCTTTGCCGAGCTGTAATTTAAGCGAAAGACTATTGGCTATTTTAAAAAAGGGGAGGAGCTGCTCGATATGTCCCGCCCTGTCTTCCTGTTTCAGTGGAAATTACATCAACACATTGAATAAGATAATGCTGAGCATTTCAAGGCACTTCAGTGTCAGTGGGCCTTTAATTCAGTTAAGAGCAGTGAGTGATTTTCTGTTTTGTTGTTTGATTCATATTAACAGCATAGCAGTACTGTATATTACCCTGCTTTCATTTTAATACACAGATCTAATATACACTTGCGATTTCTTTACTTGCTGTTCACGTTCACAGACATAACCGATTGTGTTTATGTGAATTGTGTGTGTTGTTGACATTACCTTATGTGTATTTGACAGTTTAAGTGCAATAACACATGAAAGAGAACTTAGTTTATACTCACAGGACGCACCGTCTGACATCCAGCTCTCTGTGCGTATGTTTCGGATGTGTGCGGTCAGAAAACCATATATCAGAAATTTAGACTGATATGGCTTTAAAATGCATACAGATAATAAACTTGCATGATGATGATGAACTTTAATGTCACGTGAGCGTTAACACGCTAGAGATGATAATAAAAACCAAACAGATGTATTAGCTTTTTTTAGATGCAGAGTATTATTCCAAGGCAAGAGCCGTAAAGGCTCCGCCCTCTTCTGGAAAGCAGGGTGGGGAGCAGCAACTCAACAGCATGTTTTTCCTTCCACTCAAAAATGGGCATTTACAACATGGTATAATAAATGGTCTGTTGGGTATTTTGAGCTGAAACTTAACAGATACATTCTGGGAACACCTGGGACTTATATTACATCTTGTAAAAAGGGGCCTAATAGGTCGCCTTTAATATCCAAAGCACAATCACGCAATAACTTCTGCTCTCGTGTCAACACAATACACATGCGTTGTGGTGCTCTTGTGAACACGAGCGCATGCGTTTTGTTTTGACGTGCGAGTCTGCTCTTACGTAAACAACACGCATGTGACGTTGTGCTCTCGTGAACATGCGTTGGAGATTAATATTTTGTAAATAAAGTGGTAAATTATGTTTTATGTGAAAACAAAGCACTCACGTCGCTTCATAAAATTGAGGTTAAAGGACTAGAGTCACATGGATTACTTTTATGATGTCTTACCTTTCAGGGTCTTGGAAGTGGTAGGCCTAGTTGTGTAGGCTGTCAATGGAGGTACATAAAGCTATCAGATTACATTAAAAATATCTTCATTTGTGTTCCAAAGATGAAAGAAAGTCTTACGGGTTTAGAATTAATGACAGAATTTTCATTTTTGGGTGAACTAACCCTTTAAATTCCATAATTCCAGACATTTCAATAACTGAACGTTCTTCAGGGTTTACACTTTTAACGGCAATTAATATACATGATTTTCTAGTCATTTGTTATTACAGTTTTTTAATTATTTTTTAGTCACAATTCTCACAAATAGTAACTGATAAAATATTTTAGAGCTTGACATAACAAGAAAAAGTTATATTCATTATAAAAAAAATGACTAATTTTATAATGACTTAGGATTTTATTATTTCCACAACTTTTCTAGGTCTAGAAATCACACTTTTATAGTTCCCAAATATATACAGATTTTCCGTGGGAATCCTGTCAGTTGTTGAGGGAAAAAAATTAATAAAAATTAACTGACATATTTTGCATGTGTAGCTTATTTTAATGCTTGTTTTGTCTTATTTTAAATAAGTGATCTTGTTCAGCTATTGAATAAGTGTATAGTTTTTGAGAGCAATGATTGTGGTTTCAAAAATGTGCTGCTCTAAATAATATACAAACATCCTCTCACACCAATTACCTGCTCTATTATTCTTCCTAAATCAACTTTACCAATGGGTTATACTTCCCTAAAATATCAATACACCAATGGCTGGCCAAAAAGATGTTATTTAGTACAAACGAGAGCTCCCAGCAGCCCAACACCCTGGGTGGGTCCCCTTAGAGATGCCCCACTCTGACACCAACTCCTCAATCACAGCCAAAACTAATCTGCCCAATATCACACAATGGCAGGTGCATTTATTCTGTCAATTGAGAGGAGAGGGGAAAACAGTTGGACGGCTAAATGAAAAAGCTGGCTCTCGCGTTCTCTAGTGGCCTCTCTGCGCTTCGCTTTCGTCCGGGCTGGGGCTGTTGGCCAGGCTTCAGTTGATTGGCTGGCGTCCAGCCCCTGTAGAGTCACTTTGGGCAGGCCCTGCCAGCCATGTCAGCGTGCCAAAGCCTCCTCCACCAGCGTTAGTGGAGGGCACCGCTACTGTCACCAGCGCCCCAGCGGACCCGACCTGGAGCACCGTGTTAATTCACTCAGATCTATTTAAAAGCGGGTGACAGCTCTGTTACGGATGGAGAGGTGGCAAGGGCAGCTGTTCCCTTGCACACATACACAAACACCACTGCAAATATTCAAACTACATAAGGCCTGCATGTTGATCAATGCACATAGTGGCCTCAAAATGCTTGGACACACTTAAGTGTATGAATCTATTAGCATACATACTGCTTACACACACAAACACACCGTTCAAAGGTTTAGGGCTGGTAATATTGTTTTAATGTTGAAAGAAGTCTCTTATGCTCATTTAAAATAAATAAAAAAATAAATATGATGCAATGTAATACAATGACATTCATTTTTAAGTGCAGCTTAAGTGTCCAAAAGTGTCCAAATACGTTTTGGAGCCACTGCATGTATGATCTCTTTGGGCAAAATAGAACGGTAAAAGTAACCCCTGAAGTATTCACTATAAATCCTAATTCAACCCAAGTCATAAATTGAGCAACGGAAAACTGAGAATTGAAGGGAGAAAAAGTGGCATAAAGAGATAAAGAAAAGGCCTCCTGTGATCTTGATATATGAGCTTTGTTAAATTAACGTGTGGTTTCCAATCAACAGAGGCACGCCACAGGGCTTCTCATCAATGCGGACAGAAAAAAAAGAACCTCATCTGTAGCAGTCGAGCAGGGAGAAGCTGGGAAATGATCCAAATTTTGACTCACAAGTTTATACGCAATGACCCACTCCTGATGGAGGCCTCCAAGCTCATCTAGGCCCTTTATCTTCTCTCTGGTGGGACCCCAGCACCATCTCCATTGGACCGAGCTTGTAATTGACCATTAAGGTACTACGAACATTTTTCAGTTATCTCCCAATGACAATAACAGCAATAGTACATGACAACATTCCATTAGTGTTCAATTTGAGCGCAGATGGGCACGCATATAAATGCGCATGTGTGTGCGGAATATGACCGTGAGCACGGCGTAAACATACAGAAATATCTGCTGCTTTTTAGCATGTCTTTGCACATTTGCTTCTTTTGTTTCTGCTCTGAAAATAAAACCAAAATAGGCAGAAGATGCTTGGTAACATGCAAATGTTCAACTATCGCTTCTACGTCTGATGTGCAGTGAGCAATGAGACCTTGCCTCTGTCATACGCTGTGTTTAATTACATGGAAACTTTCCTTTCCTGAGGCCACGGCAGCGTAGTGTTTTGACAAGCAGACCCTCGCGCTGACAACGTTTCTCATGGATGATTTGGGATAAACTACACTCAGACATAAAAGATTAGTCCATTAAGAGCAGCAAACGGCGCTGTCTCATTGATATTCAACGGCGGGCAAGTGGTAAAACAGATTATCGGTTGATGGAGCCTTCATTAATTCAGTTCAGTCTTCGGGTTGCCCGTGTCTTGTTTGCTTCTAAAACACCACAATTGTTACTGATCTAATAAAATCATGAGATGAAATGATGAAATAAATAAATACTTGAATGTCTCCGGCTATGACATAAGCTGACAGCAATAAATTGGAAATTAGCCATAAACCGTAGTAAAAAATGTCGGAGGATCTATCCCGCTGGCGTTTGATTGGACTTGACACGTACATGAGCAGGTGCACGTTTATCGCCAAAGTAAAACTAAGAGACTTTGCCCATTTCAATGCCTGTGTTAAAACAAAGCATAAATTGTGCTGTGATTTATTCAGAGTTGCTCGGAAAAAAGTTTGATCAGGGGAGATGGAGGGGGGGAAAACTACACAACACGCAACATCCCAGTCCACATTTAGCTCCAATTGTGCGAGACATTTTTCTTCCGTGGCCTTTTTGATATTCTAATAACAGGCGGTGAGCTGGACGCAGGTGTGGTGTTCTGGGCAATAACAAGGCCTGAATAATTACCGCCGCCATATCCATAACAGCCCCAAAGCTCAGAAGTGTGTTCAGTCTGTGGAGCCCCTTCTCTCCGGTGTGGAATCCGCCCCTTCGATGGTAAATGGCAGAACTGGGATCTCTTCCAGATTTAGTGCTGCCCAGTTAGAGAGAAATAAAGCTGGCAATCCTCAGGAGAACTCTCTAATGTCTCTGTTAATTGTGAGTTATGGGTAAACATTGCAGGCTTGCCGAGGTCAGACCTGTCAGCAATAATACTTTTCAGGAGGAATTTACGAGATGGCCCTGTTTATTCCGCTATAAAAGGAAGTAACAGAAGGAATTAGACACGGTCTGTTGTTGTCGTTTCTTTTTGCCGTTGTTTGCTCATGTCAATCCTTCTTCCTGTCATCTCCTGATTCCCATTACGCAAAGAGAGAGCTACTTATCTGCACAGTGTGACAGTGCCAGTTTGGGTGGATGAGGTACTTGGGCACAACGCGGTGGAGTATGATCTCTCACAGACATGTCCGACAAGCTTGGTTTTAATGACAATTCAGAACTTTAGCCTCATTTGTAAAACAAAAAACTGTTATTCAAGGGTCAATGATATGGCGTTCATTTTTTTGTACTATCTATTCATTTATTCCAAAATACATTAAAATACAAATCATTCATTCAATGATCTGAATACACCAATTGATGAGAAAGTTTTAATTTCTAAATTAAAACTCATTTTCATTTTTGGTGGTATAAGTATAAAGTGAAAAATATCAGGGTGATACAACTGTTCTATATCATAATGCAGGAAAAAGCCTAATTAAAAGTATCAAATTCTTGAAAAGAAAACCTTAGGTAGTTTGCCATTTTTTTTTTTTCTTACATAAGTCATGTGGTGCTACCAACATGCAAAATTATGCAGCTAGCTAAATAAAGTAAGTAAATAAGTAAATAAATAAATAAATAAACAAGGTCACACTTTAGTTTAGGGTCCAATTCTCACTATTAACTAACTATTAACTATGAATTTTGGCTCAATAAACCCCTAATTACTGCTTATTAATAGTTAGTAAAGTAGTTGTTAAGTTTAGGTATTGAGTAGGATTAAGGGATGAATATGATCATGCAGAATAAGGCATTAATATGTGCTTTATTAGTACTAATAAACAGCCAATATCCTAATATGCATGCTGACCCTCATGACTGAATATCAGACAATTTGAACTTATGAAAATTTATGAATTAATGATTCAATGAAAAATTTAATACATTTTTAAATTTTGAAATATTTACTTTTTTAAAATAATGATTTAGATGTATACTCAAGATTTAAGAACAAAAATGTTACTAATTACTTTTCACTTGATGGTTACACCACATGACATTTTAAGAGTCACTAAATTGAAACTTTACTTGAATATGTTTGACTCACATGGTTTTGAAAAACAGTTTTTCAAGACCATATGAAACAACATGAATACAAATACATTTAAGAACTTGGCACATGTGTTTTAATAATTTAAAAAGTTTTTTTTAATGGACACTTGTGTCACTGACCCTCACTGTGCCTACACTTTCATTCAAAACACATGAACGGACAACATACAGTATACAGTAGAATGATGCTTTAACATAAAAAAAAAAAAAAAAAAAAAGCCTTGGTGTCCCTATTCGAAACAGACCTACATTCTCACACAAAGAGCATTTAGGTGTGATAAATGTTGGAGACCAGGGGACTAACGTGAAGCCTTGAATTGTGTTCGTTTGAGGAGGAGAGGGCGGTTCATTCCCTCTAGACTGAGCCAAATAGAGAGATCTGGGGATGTATGGTTATTAAGGGAAACGATTCTTGGCACTCTCTCGTGGGGGCATCCTCTGTGGGAAAGAGTGGAATTAGAGGAGTCCAGATTCAGACCCGAGCCATAGAGAGGCTCTGTATGAGGTAGCATTACTTTAACAGCTGTGTAAATAGCTTTAATTCCATCATTGGCTGAGCGACTGGCCGCTCACCAGCTTACAGAGTCAACAGTGAGCTAATGATATCAAAGCCCTCCACACTTTCACACAAGGCCCTAGAACGGACAACGATCTCCTCTCTACCTCTTCCAAAAGAGCCCAAGCCATGCTGGCAGGAGGTGCCGATGAAGACGAAAGCACACAGGGGAGAATTGTTAATAAACCCAAGGACATGGAGAACAAGTGTCTTTCCATCCATCTCCATCAGCAATGGGACAGCAGACGACAGCATGAAAGACAACAGCCCCACCTATATTATCATTCAAAAGGAGCCTGATGTAAAGAAAAAAAAGAGAAGCCAGCTACGAGAGGAGGAGACAAAGAACACAAAGCACGCTAACGTGTGGATGTTTGATTAATTTGCTGGATATGTCTCCAGTAAGGAAGTACAACAGAAAACATGCATGATGACAAATGCGGGTGCCATGCTACATGATATAAAACGCCTTGCCAATTACCTAACAATAATAAATCATAATGAAATCTTCAGCAGACATAAGGTTATTGTGAATCTTAAGATAAAACTCATCATTAATGCATACCTGTATACTAATGCATGCAGTATAACATTTTTTTTTAAAAAAAAGTGGTGCTTAAAGGGATAGTTCACCCAAAAATGAAAATTCTGTCATCATTTACTCACCCTCAGGTTGTTCCAAACTTGTATACATTTTTTTGTTATGTTGAACACGAAGGAAGATGTTTTAAAGAATGTGGGAAACTGAACAGTTCTGGGGCACCATTGACTTCCATAGTATTTTTTTTTTCCTACTATGAAAGTCAATGGTGCCCCAAAGCGGCCTGGTTGCAAACTTTCTTCAAAATATCTTCCTTTGTGTTCAACAGAACAAAGAAATTTTTACAGGTTTGGAACAACTTGAGGGTGAGTAAATGATGACATAATTTTCATTTTTGGGTGAACTATCCTTTAATGCAGCAACATGCTGCTCTTTAACAAACTAAAAGTAACTGTTAGCATAAAACCTGTTCAGAGAAGCTTTATCTTTAAATTCAAGCCATTTAAAGACTTGATATAAGTAGTTATTGTGAAAAATCCAAATGAAACAGGTTATCGGAAAAAAAAAAAATGTACGATGAGGACTTTGTTCCATCCATCCATTGCTGATTGGATGGAGGCAAATCTGGAATGCGAGTTTGCAGTCGATTGTAAGAAATGTAAAGGGGTTAATCTAAAGGGCATGTTTACACAACAACGATGTACGAAAAACTGAACATTTTTTCCTTTGCGTTTCTCGCATACAGATGACAATGTCTTCAAAATGATTCCCATTCATAAGGTTTCGGGAAAACGTTTAAAAACACTATATTGTGCTGCCAGGCCAGTAGTTGGCAATGTCACTTTGTAAAGAAAAACTAGGCGCCTATAGACTGAACACATAATACGCATGTGCATGACGTCACCATTTTCACAAATTCGCGTTTTTATGGTTTACACGTAGACAATAATGATATAGTTTTCAAAAATTTGCACTTTGAAACCCTTTTTCAACCAAAAACCCGCTTTTTTGCATTTCCAGGCCTCCAAAACGCTGGCGTCGTGTAAATGAACGGCCAAAACAGATAAAAAGTTTTCTGTTTTTAGTTGAAAAGGGTGTCGTGTAAATAGTCACTGATTGGATAAGTTCAGCATACGTCACCACAGAGAAACCTGAAAAAAGGAAACACGAATAATTCACAATAACATCATTGACATACATTTATAAAATAAATAGTGTGAATTTTTATTTTTCACTACAATTCAATAAAATTTTAAAGCATATTTATAGTTAACTTTGACAGCCTTAAAGGGTTAGTTCACCCAAAAATGAAAATTATCCCATGATTTACCCACCCTCAAGCCATCCTAGGTTTATATGACTATCTTCTTTCAGATGAACACAATCAGAGATATATTTAAAAATATCCTTAGTCCTCCAAGGTTTATAATGGTTGTGAATGGGGGGGCCGCGTTATGAAGTCAAAAACAATGCATCCATCCATAAAAAAAATTAATCCACATGACTCCAGTGGGTTAATAAAGGCTTTCTGAAGCAGAGCGATGCATTTTTGTAAGAAAAATATCCATATTTAAAACTTTATAAATTCAAATAACTAGCTTCAGGCGGACGACCATACGTAGAATGCGCAAGTCGACTTGCGCCAAATGAGTAATCCTCTGACACGATGTATGACGCAGGACGTAGGAGTATCGTAAGCTTCGATGCCTCTCGCGGTTCAAACAAATAAGGCTGTGCAACAAATTTAAGGTCCTCTTCTCTTATATCGAAATCCTCCAAAATTTCTCCTTAAAAATGATCGCTTTAGACTCATAATCCATGACCAGTGATTTGTTTTGCTCTATCCTCTGCGCCTCCGCGTTCGTCATTAGATTGTGCGTCAGGTCAAAGGATACTCTTCCGCCGCAAATCGACTTGTGCATTCTGCGTACAGTTGTCCGCCCGAAGCTAGTTATTTGAATTTATAAAGTTTTACATTTTTCTTACAAAAACGCATCGCTTCACTTCAGAAGGCCAAAGTCATATGGATTACTTTTTTTTTAATGGATTTTATGGATGTAACCACAAAGAATCACCAACGAGCCAAACATGCACAAAGAGTGACAGAGAACAGACACAAAGGCATCAGCACCTGCTCTTGTGCTCCAAACCCAACCCCATGTCACCCTGTCACCTACGTGTCCATCTCAGGTCCACTTTTCCCAATCTGTGGCCTTCCTGCCAACCTCTCCACCCCTCAGCCCACATGAAAGAGACACTCAGGCCTCTAAATATATAAAAGATGCAAATGACGCAAGTGACTGACACAGCATAAATAATCCATAAAGGCACATGAGAGGGAATGTGAGCAGTAAGACTGACTGTAATGATAAATAATGTATTACAGGAGACAGGCCTTGTTTATTTTGGTGGCTTGTGTGATTCCTCACAGACAAATTATTCCACCTGTGTGACTGAGAGGCAACCGTAACAGACAGTAGACTGAGGAATGCATTCATCTTCTGTGTCTGTATGTGTATGTTATTCGGTAACTGGTACTCCTACTACAAAAAATAAATAAATAGAAAAAAATCAATCTGTCAATCAGTCAATATTTTTAGTCTTGTTTTCCTGTAAAAATATCTGAAGTTTTTTTTTTTCTTACTTCACAAACAAACTTATTTTTTTAAAGCAATTAACCTCATTAAATTATGTTAGACTTATGCTTAAAACAAGAACAACAATTTGCAAAAAATTAAATATATTCTCTATATGTTGATAAATGTATATAAATATATTTCCTTGACAGAACACCTGCCGTCTCTATATAAATATATTTGGAAGAATAAAGGATTATGTTAAAAAAAAAAAAAAGTCTATAAGAAAAAATCTTATACAGGTTTGGTTCTCAAGTAAATTTATTTTGTTTTAAGAATGTTGGAAGGATTTGTACTGGAAAACATGACAAAAACTGTGATTAACAAAATTATTTTTGCAGGCTTTTACACAGTCTTGTACACATATGTACAAAAAAAACAAAAAAAAACAAGGCCGGACATATAGAATCCAAAGTCTTACTTTCGAATTGTGAAATGTAGGTGTTAATACATGTAAAATGTTCATGGCGGATGAATACCAATGATGATTGAAAGAATATTTCTGTTGTGGAAAACAACCATAACAAAACATCTCTTCACAGAATTTAATTTGCATCCCAAGGGAGCAGTATCTAGGTAACCACATCAGTTTGTGGCTCTGAAATGGTGCTGATGGTGACAGTGTTAAATATGCCCAGTGAAGCACACCTCAAAGACTGACACACACACACACATACACACACACACTTGCCACTCTGTGGCACGTCACTACTATCCTGGACACCCGGAGGTGTGAACCACGCATTGGGCTGAGAAGCAGAAACACTGTGAAATGTCCATACAGAATTAGCAACAGCAATTAGTGGCATTTCAACACAAGGATGAAAAGAAACAGGCCGGACCTCAAAGAGCCTCATCACACAAACTGACAGCTCTGAGACAAGTGTGCCGAGGAGAAGGGATGTAAAATGGCAAAGCCCAGTTTTATTCTGCCTTGTTTATAATCTTGTTAACAAAATTAGTGACGAAAATGTTCATTGACAATGGGTTTTTTGATTTCATCAACGATAAGAAAGACAAAAGACATCATGGCAATGATTTAACACTTTTAAAGCACACTGTTCGTGAAATGTGACCAGAAAAAAAAAAAAAAAAAAAAAAACAGCAAGAACTGATCTAAATTATTCTAATAGTTCATTTGGATCTGCACTGAAACACTTTGTTAGCAGGTTAATATGTTCACTGAAATGCATGCATGTAAATTAATCATATATCTACAACATAAACATATTGCAATATACATTTCTACCAACACAAAGAAATGCACAGGAGAACATAAAGCGTATTAAATGCTAGTCAGAATATGAAACATTGTGAATATGTTTTTGCATTATGTGTAGCATGTTG
Organism: Ctenopharyngodon idella; assembly: GCF_019924925.1. NCBI lineage: Eukaryota > Metazoa > Chordata > Actinopteri > Cypriniformes > Xenocyprididae > Ctenopharyngodon > Ctenopharyngodon idella. The sequence continues at coordinate 10,486,149 of NC_067232.1, read as the reverse complement.
TTATGGCAAATATTTCTAAAACAGGGAAAATTCATAACAGTCTCTAAAACATTAACATACATAACACCATATCTTATAAAACCTATAGTCTTTATATGCAATTATTTTAAGAACTCAAGTTTTCATGTGATATATTTTAATATCTTTCATATGGGTTTGATTTGCATTAAAATACTTTTTTTTTTTTTTTAAAGAAAGTAGAGTATAAAACATAACCCACAAACATAACTTATGCAGAATATGCACATGGATATCTACTGTACTGTACTTGCTTTCAAGTGTTTCAAAGTAATTCTGAATATATTTGAAAGATTTAAAGTCTTTAACCTGACAATTTTAAACAAATCAGAAGTTCAAAAGTTTGGGGTCAGTAAGATTTATGTTTTGTTGTTGTTGAAAGAAATTTATACTTTTAAGCATTAAATTGATCAAAAGAGACAGTAAATACATTTATAATGTTAAAAATTTCAAACATTTTGTTTACATTCTATTTACCAAAACAATCTTGAAAAAAAAAAATCAATATATAAACTGTTTTCAACAATAATAAAATGTTTCTTGAGCAGCAAATCAGCATATTAGAATGATTTCTGAAGGATCATGTGACACTGAAGACTGGAGGAATGGCTGCTGAAAATTCAGCTTTGCAGTCACAGGCATAAATTACATCAAAATATATTAAAATAGAAAAGTTATTTTAAATTCTATTAATGTTTCTCAATATTTCTGTTTTTACTGTATATTTTTTGATCAAATAAATGCAGCCATGGTGAGCAGTAGAGACTTCTTTAAAAACATTAAAAAATAATAATAATCTTACAGACCCCAAACTTTCAAATGGTAGTGCACATCTGACAGTCATTATTGCACATTATTGACTCAAATTAAATGCCATTCCAGAGTAAAATGGACTAAAAGAATGATTATGACATAATAAAATATAGACTACATGTAAAAGACATTTTCATCAAAAGTGTTTATCAATAAGCATTTTTAGCTAAAAGCACCAGAGCTCCTGATGAGAAAATGGAGTCGAGAGAAACAGAGTCATCAAAGACTAACCAGATGCCATGAGCTGATGGGAAGGAAAAAAGACAAAAATGAAATGCCAACACACACAAAACCAGAAGCAACAACTCCTGTAAGAAAAAAAAAATGGGGGCGTGTGTGGAATAAATCTGAAAAGAGAAGCGTTTGAAAAGAAAGCGTGCATGTGTGCGGGGGTTTTAGAAAAAAGAAAAGAAAAACAGACAGAGAGAGATGGTGAAAGATTAAGAGAGGAAGAGAGTGAATTCCATCAACGGAGGGGTGAGATGATGGGGGGATATGGGACAGTGGAGGGAGGGGGCACATCTCGGAAGGGCAGAGCAAAGCGGGCACAGGTGACTGTCATGTGTGATGATTATTATTACTGTACACCTGCTCCTCCACACTAATTAACTTTGGATATGCAAATCAGCCCTATTGCATCATGGCCTCTCTCTCCTCCCCTACAGATAAGAGGATGTTCAGCTGCTGGATTTAATTAGGATAATGAACGGTCGGACCGCTGAGGGAAAGAGAGAGGAGGAGGAGAGGGAGAAAGGGATGAAGAGAGAGAAAAAAGAAGAGAGAGAGAGAGGTAGATGAATGAAAGTGAAGCTGGATGAGACAGAAAAGGAAGAAATATGTCAAGGGAGAGGCAAAATTAGACAAAAGATAGAAACAAAGGGGATGATGAGGGGGAAAGTCTGGAGTTTTGATTGAAGAGAGATAGAGAGATAGATGGAGGCATAACAAGAAAGAAAAGTGAAGGCGGGAGGGACCATCCCCACGCAGAAACCCCTCCCCAGCTTGAATTCGAACGATTCGTTTGAAAGAAGAACAAACAAACAACAAACAATACACCGAAGAGTGCTCTGACACACTTTTATAGGCCGTACTTGCTAATGCACCCACTTTCTGTCATGCTCTAAAGTCTCCATGGCGGTGGGTGCGGATTGTGGTGCTCTGATGGGGCTGGATTGATGAAATCTTCGGAGGAGGCTGCGGCGGAGACGGCAGGTGTTCTGACAAGGACAACAGCCCTTGTGCCTCCATGCCAAAGGAGAAACGCAGACTCTGGGGCTGACAGGCCGCGCAAGGCCTAGACCGCACTGGACAGAGCCGTCTCCCGTTAGCCAGTTACCCGCTGCAAAAACAAACCTGTCAGAGTGACACGTCTGCATTTCCAAACAGCCAAGTTCAGGACCTCATTGTCCAGTTTTATAGCACCAGCTTTCTTTTTAATAGCATATCAGCTGATGAATTGACGGGCTGCAGAATGATAGTGTTGCTGGGAGTTTAGAGATCTGGTGCTCAGACTAATTGCCCTGTCAACACCAGGGCTGGAAATAGCCCTATCTCTGAAATGGCAAGAGAGTGGATGAGACCGAGACCGAGAGGGAAAGGAGAGAGAGATGGAATGATAGAAGGAAAGGGAGATGGAGATGATGTGTGTTCAAGGGTGAGAGAGGAGGTGATGCCATTTAGTTCTCACTCTCTCTCTCTCATTCTGCATGACAAACAAAGCATTTCATATTCACACACACACACACAAAACAAGGTTTTTCTATCATGATGGGGACGTTGCGCTTTTATACTCGGCTAATGTTATTTTATCTCCTAGCCTTAACGTTTTGATGAAATGGAAGTAGCGACAGATAATTTCTTCCATATTTTGAGGTACATCTAAATGTACAGAATTTAAAAAAAAAGAAAAGAAAAAAAGAACAAAATGTAGGACGAGGGCTTGTTTCTATCCAATAGTTGTTGATTGGATTTTGGTATGTGGGTGTTGCACAATGAGATGTTCACTTAAAGGAATAGTTCACCCAAAAATAAAATATCATCATTTATAAGAAACGTATGAAAGATCTAAAGTGGGGAGGAAAAAAAAGAGGCCATAAACAGTACTCTAGCAGCAGTCTAATATGTCCAATATGAAAATTGTGAGCTGCTATTAACTGTAACTGTCAATTGGTTATGAGACAAACGAGAACCAATGATGTTTGGCATCAGTGACGTCAAACCTGCTGCGTTGAAATATCCCACAAAGGGGTGCATTTCCCAAAAGCATTGTTAGCCAACTAATATCGCAAGTTCCGTCGTTATTAACATAGTTCAAACAAACATTCGCAAACTGCATCGCAAACTTTTGTGGTTGGAACGACAGGTCTCGAGCTGTGGTTAGAAGCATAGTTTCTTGTTTTTATGACATGTGGACTTAATAAATCATTATCTTGAGCAAAATAAGCAAGCTGACATTAAGTACAGTGTATATCTTTAAATTTATATATACAAATGCCATTTACATATTTTAGTTTGTCAAGAGATTCTAAGCACCGTTTTGAAGAGTGCGCATGTGCGTATACGTGCTCTAGTATGTAAGAACGAGCCAATGATTGAATCTGGAAATAAAGCAAAATAACTGAGAAAATGAGAATTAGTCCTTAGATGCCATGTCCGTAATTTATAGCAAAAAATCTAGCATTAATTCGATCTCAAACGGATTCATTTAAAGAAGTTATTACTCCACCACCTGCGCGACATTATTCACCAACGTGGCTGAACAACAGGTTTGCGACTTACAGTTTCGGGAAACAGTCGTGACTAGCTGGTTGATTTCTTCAGCGATGCATCGTACTATGGTAGTGAAGCAGCGAGTTATTATATCTTTTTTTCGTGTTCTGCTGAAGAAAGAAAGTCATAAAGGTTTGGAACGACATGAAGGTGAGTAAATGATGACAGAATTTTCATTTTGGGGCGAACTATCCCTTTAATGTTTAGCATATGGAAAAGAGCAGCATGAACACATTTACAAGACCACAAGTTTACTCTATATTTTGATGAACATCTGATGACATCATGTGACTCACTGCACAGCAAAACATCCAGTGTTAAATGAACACTTCCAGTGTCACCCGGTGTTTATATAATCCGGTGTGGATTATATAAACACTGGCAATGTTAATTTAACACTAACAGTGTCCATTTAACACTGGAGGTTTTACTGTGTGGATATTTGGATGTTTTTTTTTAAAGATTCACACCATCAAACTCACTATTACAGAAAAAAATATAACCCAAAGCTGTTGAAAAACACAAAAATGTCCCGATCAGAATTCCCACAAATACTTCTAAAAAAAGACTGACCTAGCAACACCCCATACGTTGAGTGTATTGCACTGTATAGTTATAAAGTGGAAAAACTCTTGATAAGGAGTTGGTTTCAGATCTGCAGTTATTGTTCTGCAGGAGGAAGATAGTTCAGATTGCCTTGCACTGCTGCCTCTCCAGAGCGACCTGCAGCCCGGAGTTCCTCTCCCCCACTTTTAATCTTTCTGCTCCAGGTGATTGATTGGAAAAGGAATGAGCTGTTTATTGGATGCAAGGGAAACAAATTGCTGTTTTAAGTGTCTTGCCTTGATACCAGACATGACTTAAGATGAAGCGTCTAACTCTCTCACTCGTTTTTTTTTTTTTTCCGCCATCTCTCCCTCTCTCCCCGGTGTGTGCTATGCACAACCTTCATTTGGAAAGCTGCCAACGCAATCCCACTTTCACCCGCTGCATAAGTGTGCACTCTCACACAGCAGCCATTTAACATGGCATCTGTTTCAGATGCCTTTTATCAACCTATAAAATCAGCCCTTAGGTTTCCCGCACACGCAAACGAACTTGTGATCTGGGTGAACGGTGGATTTCGCTTCGTAAATAGAACCGTAACCGTCCTGAAGTCACTCCCAAATAATCAGGGATTTGATCGCTGGGTGAATAGCGGGGGACGCAGAAACACTGATAGCCAGTCAAGGGTTATCATACGGGATTCAGATACAGACAACTGCTGTCAGCTTAGCCGTACATTCATTAACACATGTTGGCAGATTTCATGACTACTCAACATATACCTGTCTAGACACCTTGATGGTCTTGGATAAGAGCCAGACCTCCCACATTACAGGCCTTGTTGTGTGAAGGACATATGGAACCATCTTGGCACAGGCATGGAGCACACTGTGAGGTCATAGCCCACCGTGGACTGGCCATAATTACACAGCAACAGACAGACAGGAAGCCGACTGGACATGGACAGAACTCAGATGGGATAACAGGCCCACTGCCACCATACTGATAGATATTCATCAGCCTAGATTCAATATCAAATTGAGAGCTTTAAACATATCATAGAAGTTAAGCAACCAGGATCTATCAATATTATATGAATGAAAATTTAGAGAAATAGACCCCCCACCCCCCAAAATAAATAAATAAATCTGACCCTAAACTTGTGAATGGAAGTGTACATATACTCATTATATCACATTGATCATGGTGAAGATTCTTTGAAAAATAAATTCTTTTTGTGTTCCATGGGTGACAGAAAAACTTGCATACACTGTTTTTTTTTTGTTTTTTTTTAATTGTGGGTGAACTATTCCTTTAAGAAGACTGCACCTGCTTCTACTGAAGTCAAACTTTCAACTAATTGAATATAGACAAATATGAAACTTTTTAAATAGGCATAAGACCTACACCAACTTGGGCAACGTTATAACAATCCTCTATGCGTTTAGATTAATCACAATGTCTGTGTCAATCAAAACACAACCAGTTTTACATTCATCAGATTGATGATAAAACTCCTGTTTCCCCCTCCTTTATTTTATTCTTTCACCGCATGAACGAATGTGCACATTCTCAGGAGGAAAGTGTCACGTGACCTACTTAATGACAATCTGTCTCCGTGCTCACATTTCTCCACTCGGCTTATTTATTTGATAAAGTGCGATGCCTTTCCTTTTGTTGCCCTTAATCGGAGCTTAACGTCTTTACTCCGAGATCAATAAACTTTATGAATTATTTTGCCGCCGTCTATTTTTATGGTTCCTTTTGCTCATTAGCATGGCTGGCTTTATTAGCTGAGGCTGCCAGTGTCTTTAGCCGGTCCTGTGTTCCTTAGGTACAGTAAATATCACTCATGTTGTAATTAATATGCACACCCTCAGCACTAATTAAAACACAGACCCCTCCAACCAGCTGGGCCCAAGCAGAAAGAGCGGCAGTCGTGCCGTAATGAACTTGTTGTAAATGTGAGCCCAGCCATCGGATATCATATCCCTAGGAGCTGACAGCATGCAACGGAGGGAGAAAGTAATAAGATCCATGAACTTGTTAATACCCACCCAACCATCCAGAAGCAAACCCCCACCATCTCTGGAAAGAGAGGATATTTTAATGACACATCTCTAATTAAAGCCTTACTTTATCTCCTGTGTTTGCTTAAGAGCGATTGAACGACAGCAAGAGAAAGAGAGAGAGATCTCCAGCAATGAAATGTTCATAGAAATAGAACATAACTTTGTTTAAACTGAAAAATTACTTGCAATATAGTACACTGTCTTTCTTATGCATTCAACTGAAATATCACTATAGGCATATACATGTTAATTAACACACAGAAAGTGAATACACAGAGGTTTAACCCAACATATTAAAATGCTAATTATAACTCTTCACACAACGGCAAGTCAATACAATCCATTAAAAAAAATTCATACAGGGATTACGACCCCTCGGTTTTTCATTAGTATAGAAAGTTTACTTTCTGTGTATATTCTAGGAGACCTCTCCCTAATGACCTCCTGCCTTACAGCCTAATCTGTTATAAATGTATCTTAGATCATTGAGCAAACAGTGGGAAAGGTCAAGGCTATAAAAGAAGAACAGCGGAGAGTCTCAAGAAAAAGCAGGAACGTTCACAAAGCTCCCGTTTCACCACTAGTCTCTGCTGTTGGATCACTTTTCAAGCCCGCTCTCCACAATCCACACAAACCTGCATTACTATGCCATGAAATGTGGTATTTTACTCCAGAGTTTGTTTGAAGGCTTGAGAGGTTCAGAATGTGTGGATGACCGTGAGTTCCTCTTGAAGAAGCAACATGCAGTACAGCTATTTAGCTTTGACTGTTTTTGTTTTTCGTTTAAGGACTTTTAATAAGGTTGTAATAAGTGCTTATTTTAAATGATTCTGTTATAATTTACTCACCCTCATGCCATTCCAATCCTGCTTCCTTTCTTCTGTGGAACAGAAGATATTTTGAGAAATGTCTCATACAGTGGAAGTCAATGGTCGCCAAAACTGTTTGATCTTTTTTGTGCTCCACAGACGAAAAAAGTTCATACAGGTTTGTAATGACTTGAGGGTGAGTAAATAATGACAGAATTTTCATTTTTAGGTGAACTATCACTTTAACTGATTTCACCAGCATTCTATTTGCTCAAAACAGCCTCGATAATTAATTTCCACCCTTCTGAAAATCCTAATGGCAGAGAAAACTTTCATCAAGCAAACAAAATGCTACAAGGTGCAGATATCACTGCAGTTTAATTCATGATGCAGCTAAACATGTGGTCCAAGCTGAAACTAATGAAGTCTTTCTAATTCGGTTATAGTTTATTAATGTCAAAGACACAAGTCCATTAATCAAGTTATAACGCAACTGTGTGCTGAGAGAAATGGCTGGATTTGGTGCGGTAATAAGATCACATACATTTTAAAGGTCTGCGATTATCACCGTGGGTTCCCAGGCTCAAGTAAGAACTCCAAAAACGATTTTCATTCGGCACTCATTAATATGCAAAATTATTCAAATGAGATTGTAATTAAGCATCTACTCAGTGGAAACCCTTTTCATGATAATTTATGATAAACTCTGTAGCTGCTTTGATTGAGATTGATTTTTCGGTGCAGAGAAACTGTCATGAATACAAAACTGATTTCTTCCCCTTTCTCTCATCTGCTCAGGTATACAGATGCAACATACCCCATGATTATTATGATGTAGGCAGCTTATAGAGATATATTAAGCTAATCTGAATAAATTCATCTGACGAATCGGAGGAGAAATGGAAATCCTATTTTTCATGGATTTTTAATGTAAAATCTTCATCTGTACAACCTGTTTCTGGCACCTTAAATACTATAAACATTGTGCTTCAATTAAAAAAAGAGAAAGAGAAAAAAGGAAAAGATAACTAGAGTATTTTACATTTAATGCACGGTTGAACAAGGGCTTAGAAGAGAAGTAAATGGAGGGTGAGAACATGAGAAGAGACAGAGGGAGAGAAAAATAGAAAAAGAGGGGAATTATTATAGCCCAAGGGTTTCTGTGTTTCTCATAGTCATTCCCTGCTCTTAACAACCCACTGGAGACCAAATTAAAAAGGACTGTTAACTTATGAGGTTCACAACTGAACCACACACAGTCTAATGCTTGCTAATGCCTTTTGTATGATCTGATGTACTGAGAGGCAGTTAAAATAGCAAAATTGATGCCCAGCACGGGAGGTCAGACAGTTTCTTCACAGATGGACCTTAAAGTCTTAACAGGCATGAAATACGACATTGATTTTATCATAAAACTTCAAATAAATATTTTCTACACTGTGTAACCATACTCCAATGAATTCACAGCGAGTAAATGTTCAATCGTTTATGTGAAAGCCTGTATTTGTGTGTTTATCCTTGAGGTGCGGCCTTCAGAGGCGGAGACAGAATGCAAAGAAAGTAGATGAGCTGTGGGTGGATACATGGATGATAATAGGCATCATAATTAAGCAAACCTAAGCGAGCACTTAAGGGACTCAATATCCACTGTTATTAAGGCAGAACATAAAAGGAAAAGTTAGTGCTAAGTAAATAATATTATTGTAATTGGCACACAGGTGAATAATTCAGCATAATTCTCAAAGCTTGTTAAGGTTCCCTAATGTGTACAGTGAGAGAAACCATATGCCTTTCTACTGTCATTCAACTCAAAGATTTGGGCTACCATAAATAAACACTCAGATAAAACAAACAGATGTAGTCGCTGCAATCAGAACTGAAGACTGCACAACTATTTACAGTTCTTCTTTTTAACCCCCCTCAGTCTTTTATGATACATACATGATACATATAAGAAACAATGTGCACTTCTAATTCTTGATTTGGTAAAAACATACACTAAAACATTCAAACATTTTGGGTCAGTACTTTTTTTGTTGTTGTTGCCATTTTTTGAAAGAAATTAATTTTTTTATTTAGCAAGGATGCGTTAAATTGATCAAACTTTACAGTAAAGACTTTTACAATCTTACAAATAATAATTATTATTATTATTTTATATTAATGATTTCTTTTTTTTTCTTTTTTTTTTAAAAGAGAGAGAAACCCCAAACTATCTTTCAGTAGTTGGTCATTTCAGCATTTCAGTCATGCTAAAATAAATAATGTAGTATTTTAGCATGGCTGAAATGATGACTTGACCATTTGTCGAATAATGACTTTTCATAACTTAGCTAGCTTAATAAAATAACATTAATGAAAATTGAAATAGTAAGGACACAATTTATATAGTTGTGTTATGTGCCTTCCAACTCCCTTTAGTCAACATGATAATCATAATATAGGGTGTTATAAAGAGTTAGTTCACCCAAAAATGAAAATTATGTAATTTATTACTCACTCTCATGTCGTTCTACGCCTGTAAGACCTTCGTTCATCTTCAGAACACAAATTAAGATATTTCTGATCAAATCCGATGGCTCAGTGAGGCCTCTATTACCAGCAAGATAATTAACACTTTCAGATGCACAGAAAGCTACTAAAAACATATGTAAAACAGTTTGTGTGAGTACAGTGGTTCAACCTTAATATTATAAAGCAATGAGAATACTTTTTGTGCGCCAAAAAAACAAAATAATGACTTTTCAACAATATCTAGTGATGGCTGATTTCAAAACATTGCTTCGAAGCTGCTTTTGTTTCGAATCAGTGGTTCAGATCGTGTATCAAACTGCCAAAGTCACGTGAACAGTAAACTATTGAAATTTCGAAACACTTATGACGTAACGAAGTCTCATTTACTGAAATCACGTGACTTTGGCGCTCCGAACCACTGATTCGAAGCACAAGATTCGTAAAGCTTCGAAGCAGTGTTTTGAAATCGGCTATCACTAGATATTGTTGAAAAGTCATTATTTTGTCTTTTTGCTGCACAAAAAGTATTCTTGTCGCTTTATAATATTGAGGTTGAACCACTGTAGTCATATGAACTGTTTTAAATATGTTTTTAGTAGCTTTCTGGGCATCTGAACATGTTAATTATCTTGCTGGCAATAGAGGCCTCACTGAGCCATCGGATTTCATCCAAAATATCTTAATTTGTGTTCCAAAGATGAACAAAGGTCTTACAGGTGTGGAACGACATGAGGGTGAGTAATAAATGACATAATTTTCATTTTTGGGTGAACTAACCCTTTAATGAAACATCAAATACTCCATTTACTGTCTACAACAGTGGAAGCAGTGCTGGTTTTAGAGGCAAAGCCAGGCCAAAAGCAACTTATCTCCTTCAGATGGAGACCAAGTACGGATATAAAGGTCACCGATCTGCAAGATGCAAGTTGTTGATATGGCTTAATTGTGAGATCTGAGCGGTATAAGAGAAGACACTTGTGGTCAGGCTGAGAGAGCTAGAGAGGGGAGACATGGAGAGGAGAGAAGAGCAAACTCCGAAGGATCACAAGAGGTCAAATCAGCAAAACAAACCACACCACACTGACCTGCATGTTGGCTGCCTTCAGTAGCAGCACTGCTTGTACTATCAAACAAGCATGATCTTTTAAAGAGAGTAGAAGTGAAGCCGGGTTTAGTGATGCCATTTAATTTTCTTCCTGCCTATTGAACCCACCAGAGTTCAGATGATTCTATTCCACTTGTTTTCGTAGCATAAATTAGTGTAGAGCTCTTAAAATCCACTGAAAAATTAGGGGAGACTGGGGTTAGTTTAGCAAAGGCTATAGCGCAATAACCGCAATATACTTAATATTAACCAGACTAGCATACGGGACAGATGTGCTTTCATTAATGTCAGGTCGGGACACATGCTTTTGGATGTAATTTTGTACAATTTATAAATTACAATTTCTCTTGGTCAAAACAATGTTTAAAAACTTGTTTTGTAGTTTAATGAATTGAGTTGGGGTTCCTAAAAATGAAATATAAGCCTTTTCATGCCAAAATGCCCTGTTCAGGTCAATGTGCTTTTAATGAGGCATATCTTTGTTTCTGGGCAATAACGGTTAAAACATTAAATAGTTTTTTTTTTTTTTTTTTTTTTTTTTCGCAGCCAAGACTTTAAGGTTTGTGCCTAAAGAATTTGACATCTGAAAACAAGCATACTCTGAGAAATGTACACTGGAATAAAAGTACATAAATAAATAAATTATAATGACAATGCAATTCAATAGAAGAGTACTGCCTAATCAAAATGTGACACAGACAGACTACATTGTAAAAAAAAGAATTGCTGGTTTAACCTTAAAAAGTAAGTTACCTGGTTGCCTTAAAAATTTGAGCTCATTGAAATTAAAAAAATTGAGTTAATACAATGAAGACGATTGGTTTAATGAACAGAAACTCAAAATATTATGTTATCTAAACCACATTAATTATCTAAGTTGATTTGACAAAAGAAAAAATGTGATAACAAATCATGAAAATATTGTGTGTATCTTTTTACAGACAGGGTAGATGGTTAAAGTCACCATGAAATCAATATTGACAGTTCTTATTTTTTTATAGAATATTGCAGTGTTTTTTTTTTTTATATATACATGATTTATCTGGGCACATCATCACTATTATTATAATTTTTTTTAAATCACATTCCCTTGTAATATTTAATCAAAGATTGCAGCGATATCAAACTACAACAATTCAGCGATCCAATCAATTCCGGAAAAATTAAATCCCTTCCTACATTTCTTATTTATTGTTTGAGAAGCCAACGCTATCTCATGACCAATTTGTACGTATTTTATGAGGTGGCTAATTCGTACAAATTAACACGATTTGTCTAAACCCCAGTGATGGGTAGGTTTAGGGGACGGGGTTAGGGGTAGATCATTCGTATGAATTCATACGAATTTGGCAACTCGTAAAATATGTACGATTTAGCAAAAAACATAAGAATTCGTACGACCTCACTTGTACGAATTAGTACGTTTTTTGCTAAATTGTACATATTTTACGAGTTGCCAAATTCGAATGAATTCGTATGAATTCATACGAATGACCTACCACTAACCCCGCCCCTAAACCTACCCGTCATGGGGTTTAGACAAATCATACGAATTCGTACAAATTAGCCACCTCGTAAAATACGTACGAATTGCCATGAGATCGGGTTGGAGAAGCCGCTTCACTTGTATACGTCACAGTAGGGAAGAAAAGACTATCACAACTTCCGTTTCATGCCGAGTTTAAGATTAACAAATCATAGATTTTAGCATAAAATAGAGAGTATAATAAAACATGTTTGTGGATGCCAATTACACACTTGCAAACATAAATTGCACGGACCAAAGACAATGAAAGGTGTCAGAAAGTCAGTGATGGCATTGCTGCTGCTTTCCTTCACATCCAGCAGTGTGTGGTTCTAATTGGTTGTCCTGCAGGGCAAAGAAGAGTGCACATGTCTGGGGACACCATGTCAAAGCAGCATAGAACATGTGCACACACACACACACACACACACACACACACGCTTTCAAACAGAACTCCCTTGTGTCTTACTCTGTCCTCCTCCTCTTTCTTTCGCTTGCTCTCTCTGTCTACCTGACCCTAAGATCGATGAGTCACACAGAGGCAGGGGCTGGCCATGTGGACAGCAGGGTTGACACAAAGCTAAAGGGGCTTCTTGCCGTCTCACCACACACATCCAGCCACAGAGCACCAGACAGCTTAATTAACCCTGGGAAACAAGAACTACAGGTTACAGCCAGGCCTCACTGCGTGTTTGCTACAGAGGGAAAGAACTGGCACATACTGCTATAGGAAAGAGTAAACCTACATTTCTCTCTCTCCTATTTCCACTTTTATGTCTGCGGTGGCTTCTTGTGAAATGCAGCATCATGAAACAGTGGAGATAAACAAGGTGTTAGTTCAGTTTATTAGCAAATTTGAAGGCTTAAGAGAAACTTCAGAGCTGAAATGCTATTCTGCTATGTATTAGGAAAAATAAGTATCAGATGATATCCATAATCATTCTAACATCTAACAACATTATAAAATGGATAATTTTGGTAAATGCAATATTCTAGCCATCATTAAACACATAATAATGTAACAGAGATGACACGGAACACATGTGGTGTGTCCCATTTTACAAACATTATTCTTCTATTCAACACTATAAGTCCGCACTGAAAAAAGCAGTGATGTGTACTACATGAAAACACAAAGTATAGAATGTATACTCTTGACAGAAGGGGCTAAACAAGCTAAATCTATCAGCAACACATCATTATTATTTGAAATATTTCCTTTAAATATAAAACAACAAATGCTTTCGTGTATACAGTAAAAAAAAAAAAGTGTTCCATTTGAGACAACACTGTCCTTATAAAATGTATACCTTCTACGACAGTACATATTAGAGTGTATAGTGAAAGTGCACATTGTGTAGTACAATACATCATTTGAGACACAGCTAAGTAGTGTTAAAGTTTAGGGTTGGTAATGTTTTTGAAAGAAGTCTCTTATGGTCACCAAGGCTGCATTTATTTGATCAAAAATACAGTAAACATTGAAAAATGTTACAATTAAAAAAAAAAAAAAAAAAGCAGCTTACTCCAATCATCAATAGGCTTTATGTTGAACATCATATAAACAAACATGAAAAGCGGTCTCATCTTGTCAGAAAAAGTGTTACTAGCAGTATGAATGAACTGATGGCGATATGGACTTTTAAGGTAATCAGCTAACGTAGCTAGATATTTTTATTGTTGCCATTTAATTCAATTTTAATATCCAAATGTTTAATATATTAGTCTGCATATGCCATGGACATCGGTTATGCTCATCTTTGGTAGCACCTTTGAAGGCATCTTGAGTAAAACAGCTTTAAGAAAGCACCTACAAAAGACCTGACCCAGAAGCAATGCAACCTGTTTTACTGAATACGTAAGTTATATAACCCCCGTGTTAGTTGATCCTTCAGAAATCATTCTAATATGCTGATTTGGATTATTTATTTATTTATTTGGATTCTTTGATTAACAGAAAGTTCAAACAATGCATATTTGTAAATTGTAAATGTGTAACTGTTTACAGTCAATTTTGATTAATTTAATGCATCTTTAAAAAAAAAATAATAATAATAACTGACCCCAAACATTAGAAAAACATACTTGTATGAACATTTTTGCAAAACGAAAATACGTAGCGCCATTACGTTTCGTGACAGTTTCAATGTGAAATGTCCACTGAGTGTTCAGTTTTTTTCCGAAACAGATGAACGTGAATATGGTACTTTTTATTACGTTGGTTTTATATCACAGCAGTTATGATTTGAAATGTATGGTGTGTAATGTATTGTGCAAGGAGACGTCTTTATAAATCCATAATTTGACCCTGTAATCATAACTGTATGAAAACGAATAAAAGTGCTTTCTGTTTTACTGCCTCTAGTGTTCATTACTTTTGGAAACTGTAGTGATATGTATGTATTGGTACGTATTTTGCATTTTATAAAAATGTATACAGGTACGTTTTTCCATAAGATCAGGTTGTTTTGAACAGTTGTGTATGTTTATCATATTACTGCACAGCTCCATAGCAGGCTATATATGCACACATATACACACAATATCAGCAGAGCAGTTTTGCAGCTCAAATAAAGTATTATTAGTATTAGTCTATCATACACACTCAATAATATCAATTAAATCTTCCTTCTGTTTTAATCTGCTGCTCGTATGAAGAACTAGTCTTTGGCCACTTGAAAGCGATGGAGATATTATGAAGGCATGTAAATGATTGCCACCCAAGGGCACATCTTTAGGAAACGAGAATAACTTAAAAGGCATATATTCCACTGAAGATGCCATCGTGAGCACTCAGACAGAACCAATTCAACATTACAGAGAGAAATCAAAATATCCACAAAGGTCTTGCGCTATCTATTGATTTAAATGAGTTGGACTCTGGCTAGATTGTTGCCATGCAATATTCTCAGATTTTTGCCCCACTCTTTTTTATTATTTGTTTATCTAGGGCGAAAACATAATAAAGACCACTGCAGAATGCACAGCTCTAAAAGAGAAAAAATTACATCATAACCACCACCAATCTGCACAAATAGTGGCACATCATGAAGAGATATATAGCCCTAAATGATGTTTGGTTTGGGGTTTTACATTTCAATTTAGCCCCAGGCCTTAGAGACATTAAGGCCCTAATGTACATCTTGGTCAGTGCACGTTCCCTGAAGCAGTCCGCATGCTTTATTAGCAAGTCTCTGGCCCCTTTGTGTAATAGCAAACCAGTCTCTCATTACTGGTCATTAGATTCATATTACTTGTATTTGAAATAGTAATACATCTTGCAACCATAACTAGTTTTAAAGGCCTCGATAATGCACTAAAGAGAAAGAAAATACTCGGAGCAAAACAGTTTGTAATTGGAACATAGTGTAGAGGCTGTTTGCTTGTATGGACTGCTAATGTGCTTCTCTTGTATAATAACTTGTACAATCAGTACAGAAATGTGCAGACTGAAATAATCTTGCATTTAAGGCATACTTTGACTCAGAGGAACGTATAATTTCGCAGGCAATGCCTTGGGGTTACAATATGATAAGTCGACATGTAATGCAGACAATATTAAACAGCTTCTTTTAGTGTGCTGAATGAACACTTGATAATGGAACCGATGCAATAAGACCCATACTGGGAATAAGAGAGAAAATTTCAGCATCCTCACCATTTTTTTCTCTACAAGCTAATAAAGAACTGCACACATGAAGAATACTAAACACGTGCTGAAAGCCCCAACGCAGCCAACATGATACAGCTTGACAGCTCTGCTTCTTGCCAACTGCGTATGTCAATGTAATGATCTGTGATAAGTCAGGTCATTATGCCCTTTTACATATGCATCTATAAATGCATTCATAAATACATCACTTTTTTATTGTGTAGGGTTAAGTCGTGACATTTTAAAATGCATTTTCTTCATATTCTTATTTGCTGCTGATGTTTTCCTTTCACAGAGTATTACTGCTACAGTACATGACCCAAAAAGGTCAAAACCAACACAATCTCACAAGAAAAACTCAGTCACATGGTTCTGCACTATAGTAAAATAAAGAAGTATAAAAGTATCATCTTAGCTGGTTGGAATTCTCATAAAAGTTTCATTTTTCAAAATGTTCTCAGAAGCCTTTACCACAGTGTTTTACAAATATTTGTCAAAAATCCAAACAATGAGATCAATCTAACACCAATGACACATGTAAATTAAACAAACAACACAACCTCACCCATGTACAGCACTTCTGAACTTTGACCTTGGAAGGACTTTTACAACTTTTAATATATATTTTTTTTTTAAAAAAGACTTTTTTTTACATTGTTAACATCATTGCTAATTTTATTTTGTTTTATGTGTAAAACATTACTCAAACCATTTATTACTAATTAAAATATATTTGGAAAATGATAGCTTTTACTTAGGGTTCATTTAATATTTTAATCTGAATCATGATTTAATGGTAAAGGGACATGTTTGTCACCTTATTTTGAGTATGACTCAGCGCAGTTGAGAAAGTGACAGACCTAACATGAGAAAAAGAGAAGAGTGGCTTACTAAAACTGTCAAGACAGTTTCACAAGGGGCTATCTGTCACTGCTTGATGGCCTTGGTGAAAATTACACCCTGTCCGTTTACAGTCCATATTGAGTATACATAACACATTAAGAGACTCATTATCTTTTTCAGACCATATGGACCTGGGCAGAGGTGGGTCACTGCAAGGCTATCCTAAGCTGCTCTCTCTAATTGCAACAATTATGCCATCTTCATTACAAGGGGCATTTATGAAAAATGGTGCCACGGCCCCTCAAGATTGGTGTCATTGCACTCTGGACTACAAGAGAGCCAGGGAGATGTGTCCTGCGGCCCACTCAGAGCCCAAATGTGCTCATATCCCAGTGATTCTGAGCTGAATGTGACACAGGAAAATTTTCTATAGATCTAAGGTTTCATGCATGTTTAAAAGCACCAAATCTATCCTCAGATTTAGCTGACTGAAAAATATATCTTTGTAAGATTTGTAGGGAAATCATTCTTTTGAGTTGGATCTTTTCAATAAATTACTGACTTGAACTATTCATTCTTGTCTGAACTATTCATTCACAAATTACACTGAATGACTTACTCACAAATTAAATTGAACAACTCATTCAGGATGAATGGAAATGCTAAAAAAAAAAAAAAAAAATACATTTGTTGTAGTTTCCATTCCCCAGTATAGAAGTTCACTCAACTATGACAACTTCCACTTCTGAGAACCCCAGAAATGTTAAAAGAATCCATTAGACTGAATCAGTCGAAGAGCTTCTCGAGTCAACAACTCACTGATTCATTGAATCAAAAATATCTACTGACTTGACTCAAAATCTGCAACTGAAATTGCACGCTTCTCTACTATATAGTAGGTGAAAAACAGTATATGACAGAGAAGTATCTGAATTCACAGTACTCATAAAAGAGTAAGTAGAAAGTACCCGGATGACCTACTACTTCAGGCGGGTTTGGCTATAGGCTGAAAACTTAGGAGACCCTAAGCCCTCGTGATCTTCCATACTTTCCTGATATAATGGCACTTTGACTGTTGGGTAGAAGTCTGCTGCAGAGCTCGTTTCAGTGCGGGCTTGGCAAAAGTGTGCATTAAGGGCACATATCGGCTGCAAAGGGGGTGCTTGTGAGCACACTTCTGAAACCTAAAATGACAAATGGGACACACTACGGTCTTGTGGACTTAACGGATATGCACAAACGGTGGTGTTGGAAATCTCAGAAGCGAAGACCAGGAGACTTGGCTGTATCTTCAGCAGATTCTTTATTGAGAACACTTGCTGTTGGTCGCTGCAGTCATCAAGTCCAACTAAGGCAGTGTACGTTGTAGTTTATATACATTTTAGGGGGCAGTGCTTAGGGATAGAGACAAAGCACCTGGGAGACGACCTTAAACAAAGCATGCAAATGAAGTATTCAGGTATAGGACAGGTATAGGTATTTCATGTGATGTTATGTGAGGATGTAGGATCAGCAGATCTTAAACAGATTCTTAAATTTGTAGTCCCACAGTGGCCATTGTAAATCTACAGGACCGTAAGTACATATGAAGTGTGCCATTTGGGACAGGGCCTTAGGCAGCTAATAACAACATAGCAAATGTAGCACATCCAGATTACATTTACACATATTCATACTACTGTAGGCCTATATAGAATGTACCTTTTTAGTGGTTGCAAAGTAATTACTTACTCTATGCAAGTTCGGATGCAGCCAAAATGATCTGGGTTTCTGATCACTGACTCATATGAACCAAGGTTTGTAATAAGCCGAGAACCGATTGAACTGCTGAGATTTAGTGAACCAACAGAGGGAAAAGCAAATCACTTTAATAGCTGTACAGCAGATTGTTCACAAACAAAACATACTAAAAATATGTTTATGACATGACTGCTTTAAATACACAAAAGTTGGTTTTAACAGCATTTGATGTTAAATGTGCAAAAATCACACAAAGCCAAAAGATGTAAATCAATTTTAGTAGTGTGTACTATAAATGCAATTACACTGTAGGTTATAATAAATAGCTTTGTTTTTGTGAGCTGAATCAACAACCTAAACTGTGACCGCTTTTGATTCAGTTCTTTGCAGCAGTGTTCGAATGAACCGATTCGCCAAAACGAGTGAAACTTCTCATCCTATTTTGAATGACATCGGCGCTGCCCTGTGATGAAACACGCTACGTTGTTGTTCCGCCTCTCTTGGGTATTTTATTGGTAGTTGAATATGAAGGGCACACACATCGCTGTTCTTGATTGGTTGTTAAAGATTTAGAACCGATGTCGCGGGAGTGTCAATCACTTTCAGGAAGTTGCAGTTTGTTGTGGTGAAAAAAACCGTGCACTGACTGGAAGAACTGAAACTGAGATTTTGATGTATCAAAATTCTTCTTCTGTATAATAGTATTCTTCTTATTGAGTGTTGACATGCTTTTATAAGAACGCATTATTGTTATTACTAGTTTGTTTGTGATAAGGAACCATTAAATAACCAGCAATAACTTGACAGGAAGTTTACATTGCTCTCTTCAGTCATTAGTCTGTAAGGATTATTCGTACTGAAACTTTCTACATGACAATTTAACCTCATGGCACCAAAGAAATACAAACTACCCCATCCACTTCCAGAAGGATGCATTTTAACAGATTCAGAAAAGAAGAATTGGCGCATCGGGAAGATCATTGGAAAAGGTGGTTTTGGACTGATCTACTTGGGTAATGACTATATATTCTGTATTATATGTGAAAGTTCTTCATAATTTCAGTTTCATCTATGGCATTAGACATGGTGGCAAAATCACTCGGAGCACAAGAGTTCAAAGACTTCTGAATTCTAAAATGATTTTCTAAATGATATTTAAAGCTGTGCTTTTTTTGTTCAACATATGTTTACAGTAGTGTGTTTTAATTTCTATTGTTAAACATATTTAAAATAATGGACACTCACATTTTGAAATGATTAATTTAGACATCATGATTGGATAGCTCTCATAGTTTCTAAATTTTCACCTTTTTTATTTATTTGTCCACATTTTACAGCTTCTCGGGATGTGAATGTCCCTGTTCGAGATGATACTGATTTTGTGATCAAAGTGGTAAGAAATATATTGAAACAACTTTGAAGAGATGTCACCCATAACTATATACAGTACATGGGCTAAGTGTCTACAATTTCTATTTACATTTTCAGGAATATCATGAAAATGGACCTTTATTCTCAGAATTGAAATTTTATCAGCGAGCAGCAAAGCCAGATACTAGTAAGATTCTTTGTTCTATTTTAACCTAAAATTCAGTCCGTATTATGCAATGGAATCCTATTGTTATGTAAAAAAAAAAAATCATAAACACTGATTTTATTATTGCCAAAGGATGTAGAAACATATGCATGTTTGGAGTAGTGTTGAATGAAAATACTGAAGACCCCTCATCTTCATCTGAGAGTTCTCAAACATGAAGTGCATGTCACTGATGAAGTGGCTATAGATGTAAATTAGCCTGGCTAGGCGAATTAATAAACCAAAGCAAACATGCACCTCTGTGGTCGTTAGTGCAATCCCAGCTTGTTTGAGCTCTAATTCAGAGAGAGTGACCAAATTGCTGATAATGATGCTGGTTTCTCCGAAGGGCCCCTGACCACCTGTCAGTCTGGTGCACAGCCAGTCAAGACAGATTCCCCTTCCAGCTAGGCTGGAGGAAGTGCTTCTTTATGAGTGTTTGAGAGATGCATATATATATAAAATATATATATATATATTACACCTTTTATATGTTTATTATATGTTTATTATATGTTTATAAAGGATGTGCAAATGTATAAAATGGCTAAAACATTTTTAAACTCTAAAATCACAGTGAACAAGTGGAAGAAGTCTAAACAGCTGGAGTTTTTGGGGATCCCAACTTACTGGGGGTCTGGACTGGCTGAAAATAACGGGACAAGGTATGAACCATCAGTTTGTTTAGGGTGGGCCGTATGACCACCATGATATGAGTAATGCCTATCACTGTAGTGGTATACAACATATGTTTTTTATATTGTGTATAATATTTAGAATTATGGTATTAGAGTACTGCAATTTTGTGTTGCTGGGAATTCCTATTTAAATGCCTCTTTTTGGATAATCAAGTAAATTAAAATAATTCACATATTTACAATACTCCAATGTGATTAATTTCTCATTCTATTTGAATCTCGATGGACAAAAAATAAGATGACACATGGATTATACTGCAAGTCTGGGGTCAGTGCAAAACCCGTTTCAAAACAGTAAAATAAATATAAAACGGATAGTTCTGAATCTAATTTTTTAATGGGGGAGTCACATTTGAAGTTGTAAAATAGCCAATATATACACACATAAATTCTGTATTGTTGCTCAGCAACTGTAAACGGTGAAACTCTGCTTTGTTACACCCTTTAATAACAAGTTTTTCCTTGTTTCGACTTTTCATCACTCTCGTGTAAATAATATAACAGTCCTGCCCACTGATAAATGGCACAGCAAAATATTTACCTGTCGACACATTTACACAGTCACATAGTATATACTGTCATATGGTCCAGCCCAATATTTGACATTAATGTAAAAAGCATTCATCGTTTTTGTTTCTATATTCTTTTGTTTCATTTGTATATTTAAATCCATTTTGATCTTGTTGTCCGGTTTTATAGGTACAGGTTTATGGTAATGGATCGGCTGGGCACAGACCTGCAAAAAGTTTTTATGGAGAATGGTGGACAACTAAAGAAGCCCACCGTGCTACAGCTGGGTGTCCTCATGGTGAGACGCTGCTGAACTTCGTACGACATGTAGTTAGAGTTGCTTGCCCGTGTTATTTTAGTAATATTTATATACTATTATACTATTAGTATTCATTAACATTTGCTTCCATTTTTATATTTTAAATTTTAGTTATTTTGTGCTTGTCATTTTTATTTTTGTTTTTAATATATCTATATAGCTTTAATTTATTTTTAGTAGCTAATTTTAGTACTTCAGCTTAGGCTTATTTTATTTCACATACAGTAGTTGCCAAGCTTTATTTCAGTTAACAAAAGCAATACTTACTGCTGCAATTTATCAACCCACTACAATCTTAACCCATAAATATGTTTTAATGTGACCTCAGTGTATGTAGAGGGTTTGATTGAACATGATAAGTGTGACAAGGCAAAATTATTTGCAGTATTATGTAATATGGTGGATTTTGAGTAAGCTTCAATTTTCTGGCAGTCCGACTGCCTTGCATCCAGCTCATCCGCCTGTAGTCATTACGGTAGGTCATTATGAGGTTTCTAAATTATTCATGTTAACCTTCCCCTCTGCCACTTTGCCCTTAACAGCTGGATGTGCTGGAATATATTCATGACAATGAGTACGTCCATGCTGACATTAAGGCTGCCAATCTCTTATTGGGACACAAAGATCCAAGCAAGGTGAGTCTGTATGCACATTACCACAATCAGTAAGGGGCATCTTAAATGAGTGGTTATCTTTTTGGGTCACACTTCGTATTAGGTGTCTTTAACTACTATGTATTTATATTAAAAAATAATATAAGTACAATGTTCTTACTGTGTTCATGTTGTATAGCAAAACACTTTTGCTGCTATTAAGGTGGGATATGGGTAAGGTTAGGGACAGGTCTGGTGGTATGGGTAGGTTTAAGGGTGGGTTAAGGAAGGGTCAACGGTGTATTAGATGTAATTACATGCAAGTTTTTTTTTTTTTTTTTTAACTATATGTACAATGTAAAAACATGTATGTACACAATAAGTGCATTGTATCAAATGATTAATTTAAATGTTAGTACATAGTAGTTAAAGACACCTAATATAAAGTGGGACCTCTTTTTGTGAGACACAACTTGACCCCATTTCCTTGTGCTTTGCACTAACATACCATATACAGTAGGAGAGATTCAGTTTGAAAGAAAATGTCTTTGGGATGATTTATGCTGAATTTATCTTTTGCAGGTGTACTTGGCTGACTATGGGCTATCATACAGATACTGTCCTAATGGTGAGCATAAAGAGTACAAAGAGAACCCCAAGAAAGGACACAATGGCACCATTGAGTATACAAGCATTGACGCTCACAAAGGAGTAGGTAATGTAAAATCTGTCATTTATTTTATCTTTTGAAATCGCGCTGAGGTATTACCGAGATAGAAACATATGGCATTATGCATAAATGTCCTGTGTTTCACAGTAAAGTCAACATGAATTGCCATTTGCAACCCATTTTATCTTATAATTTGAATTATTTTCAAGTGAAACAGAATATTCAGTGAGGAAAAAAAAATGTTGGGAACTGAAAAAGGTAAGTAAAGTGGTATCGCAGTTTTCATTAAGGATTACAAAGACAACCCTGCATTTTCCTTTGGAATAACATGGATCAATGTATTAGCCGCGATTAGACCAGGACCATGCATTAAGGAAGTAAATGGGGATAGTTTTAATTTCATGTTAACTTTAAAGGAAGAGGTTCACCAAAAAGTATGGATTCACTATCGAGATTACTCAACTTATAATGGGGTCTGTTTATGTGGCTGGGACTTGTCAGTATCAAGTCCTTAACTTTGTGGCACGCTATTGGAAACACATTAACTCGTAAATTGTGTACAGTCCTTTTTATTGGATATCGATTGTTCTATCCATGCTTACTTGGGCAGACTTAATTCAAGAAATCCATAATTAGTCAAAGTCATAACCTGCATCTTGTATGCATTTACTATTAATTAAAGCTTTGATGTTTTGTTGAACTGGGACTCAAAGCCAATATTTCTGGCTGCGTTGGCCATAGGATATTACAGAAGTTCAATACTGAATACACAGTGGTAAAGCTTGCAAATAACCATGTTTCTGTTGCTGTTAATTTTTAAAGCACATGGAGAAAAAACAAGGTACACAGTCAGCAGAAAAATAATTTTTAAAGTTTAATGTAAGTTTAATGTTTATTTATTAAATGTGTTTAACACAATAATATTCTAAATGTACACATTTATTTAATTGTATGATATTACAGTTTGAGTTAGGGCTGTGCAATTAATCGAAATTGAGTTTCGACCAACGATTATTAAAATATGATAATCGAGATTATTGCAATTATTGTACCCCATTCTGTTACGTTCAGTAAAATCATGTAACATTACTTTCGTAAAAATTGAATGTGTTTGATATTAAAAAGAGTTATTAAAAGAGAACTCGCACTGTTTGGAGTGAAACACGGACAAACTATGTAAACGGCTAAACAGTCAGATACATACAAAAATATGTCAAAATGCCGGGCTTGGCGAGTATTCATGTAAACCCAGTTGGTTATGTCTGAAGTGAACGTAAACAGTTGGGATAAAATAGAATGTGTATTAGTATATATTCGATCTGTGCATTCGGTCTTAAAGTGACAGCGATCTAATATACCTGCAGCTGTCTGTGTCATTAATGTTAATCAAAGAACAAAAGACAAAGAGAAAAATCACTAATTGCTCTCGACTAAATAATATTTGTAGCTTTAATAAGAATCAAAGCAAGTTTAATTCTTACAGTGAAGACTGTGCTGTGTTTCATTTTACATCTGATTTCTGTATATACTTGCATGGAAAACTTAAAGCACTGTTTGTTTCAATTTGTATCTTTTTTATATAGTATTTGTCCTATTGTTTGTAATTAGCTTTTAATGCATTACTGACTTTTTACTTATTTTCAAAAAATTTGAGGACTTTCTTTTAAAAAATATATTAGTATTCTGCTGTGGTATTGAATTTGATATTGAGAATTGTGAAATTTCACTGGTATCTAAAATTTAGATATCATAGCAGCCTTATTTCTAGCAAATATATAGTTGATACATAACGCTATTGTTAAATAAATTACTTGTATAAGGTTTTGGTCATATGGCCCACTCAAAATCATGTTAAATCCAGCGTTAGCGTCAGTTCTGGCAGGTCACGTCAGTCAAGCTCGCATCAGCTGACTCCCAGGTGACTTACGTCTACCTATAGGAATACGACGCCTATCACAGCATCCATATATAAGCTCCTCAGTATTATCAGCAGCTATCGCATTTCTCAGGAGCTAATTACCCTCCTCCATCCCCAGCTCCTCCTCTCGTCAGTCAGGATTGGCCTTATGATTCCCCTGAATCAGACTAATTCTTGAAATATGTGTACATGTTAAATTATTGACATTAATTATATCTGCATATGTTGGTTCTGTTCTGTTTACCCTAGGGGGGTTATTGCTGCCCTCCCTGCTCTTATCCATGATAGGCTGCATGGATGCGCAGGGAGTTCTTGCCCAGAACAGAACCATACCGCCAATACAAACATTAACAATCATATTTGACGATAGTGGTCCTGACAGAAATAACTGTGATTGACAATATTGGCCAGAATAATCGTGATTATGATTTTTGCCGTAATCGAGCAGCCCTAGTTTGAGTCATTTTTTTAATACATATTTTTTTTTAAACTTATTTATTTTATTTATATTTTATATTTGGAAATTACCTTTCTTTTTTTAATAATAATAATATCACGCCTATTTTTCTTGCTTTATATAAATAGGGATGCATACATTAAAATATATTTTTGGATGGATGGATCATATTTGGAGGTCCATGGCATCAAAAAGTTTGAAAACCCCTGGCATGACAAACCAGAGGTTCTTATGTGGATTGAAACCTTTTTTTCCCCATATTTTTCTTTAAAAGTATGGTGTTATTATTAGGAAGGTTTTATATGTAGAGGATGAATATGTGGGAATGCATGTGTGTATTTTTTACTGTTTAGATATAAAAGGGGGAAAAAGTGCATGAATCTTTGTAGCTCATAGCGCGGACCCAGTAAAACACATTGTTTGATACATCAGAAAGTAAATCATGCTCAGGTTCAGACCAAGGTCTGGCTGCTTTCAGACAAGACCATGTTCTTACCTGAAACAATTTGTTAACTTTTCATGTACAGGATTCTACATATGTTCCTGATTCTGTCTTTCTGCTCTGTAAATGTATGGCCAGTTGTACTGTGTAAATCACCCTGCATATGGCAAGTGATATAACACTTGAGAGTTTATAAAAACACCTACCCACTGACGCACCGACTTGGGAGTTCAGTGTCCCGTTCCACTCCCAAAGCTAAACTCAAAGCAGCAAGGCAGTAAATTTGACAAACCTTGTTTGCGCCACTATTAAACAATCCACAGCCAAGCCGGCATCACAGCACTAATCTTGATGGAGGACACTGACAGCTGTTGTGTAGGTCATTATCACTGACTGCCCTGTAGATGAATGCAGATTGCAGAGTGTTTCTTTTCTTCTGGCCCCTGGCACCCTGTGTAGATGTTGATTTGTTACCATGGTGAGGAGTGCAGAGACGGGCACTTCGTGTCCCACTGAACCCTGTGCAAAAGGCCTAATTATCACCTGTAGGGTTGAATTGAGCCGGCTGAAATTCAGGAGGAGAGGTTCAAGAGTTTGACATGGCGCTTTGGATAATCACAATAACAATAGACCATAATTATGAACAACAGCTTCTATCTGATGGAAGGTGTTGTGCTCAGCCTAGAATGCATCGTTCTTGTGGATCGGCCTTTGTGGATCGGCCTTTTTATAAGTGAATCGGTGTCAGGACTAGGCCAGGCAGCCCACCCCTTCAGGTCCATATTACAGAGTCGTACAAAATGTTTACAGAGCGTGTCTTCTCTTGTGCACTTTGGTCTTTAATCATAGTGCCCTTTTTACATGGCACTTAAGAGGCATTTTTCCAAGGTCACCTGTGAGGGATGTTAAAATCTTTTCTATTAAATCGTGTGTTTGCTAAATTAGTTTGGTCAAGGTTGAAGAAAAATAAAGAAAACCTATATACGTGGCCTAATGGTCTTGCTGGCTAGCGGGCAGGGAGGCTGACTCTGTAATAGGCACGGCAGGATCAATGATGGTCATGGATTTAGGCAGAGATTTTCTCTTTTGATGAATGCAGTCAATAGGTAATTTCTCAGGAGATGGACTGCAGTTACAGTATTGAGTTAATACACTCTCTAGGCACGAACAAATGATGTGCCTTAATTTACCCTTATTGATGAAGTTGGAGCTTTTCATGAAGGGACAGGCTTAACAGGAGGTTAACTCCTGTATATAAGTGAAACTGACAAAGCCATCCCATTCAGATTTAAATTTAGGCAAACGTAATTCATTGAGGGTCCTTAGTTTAAAGTCAACCCGTAATTGGTTTAATAGCTGGGATCCAAAATGAATATTTCATATCTAAATGCTGCTGTCTGTCTGTCTGGTTGGTTGGCATAAGACTAATCGTTTGGTTGAAGTGAGGCCATTTCACACTCAGTGTTCATAAGCAGATGTGGTGTTGTAAAAACTCGACTGGGATAGATTCCCATTGAGCTTATGCAAGTGTGAAAGCAGCTCTTTTGGGCTTATTTGAAGACTAAAACCACTTGTACTTATTCCAAAAGTATTCATCTCTTCTGCTTCCAAGGTTAAGAACAGTTGCATAGATTCTTTTTTTAAACATCTTTTATTGTGTTGTCCTCAGGGGTTGCATGCAAAAACAAACATGCACTGTGACCACTGTAGTCTGACTTGTGTGAGCGACTTCACTTTAGTGAATCAAAACCATACAACATGACTAGTGTTGTCCAATTCCTGATTGATTGACTCCTATAAGCTGTTCCTTTTTAGTGAAACATACAGTAAAGTGCGACTAGTGTAGCATAATTCCTGAAACTAATGACTATTAGACGGTTTAGTGTAGTGTATCTTTCCCTTTGAATGCTTCAATTTCCATGGGTGCTGTTTTGAGTCAGTTCTTGTAATGTATAGTTCAAGAATATGAACTACTGATTTAGAATTAGTTATGTATGAATATGTACGAAAAATTTACATTATAACTACTGCAATTTTCCCAAATGAATTGGAATAGAATTTAATCAAATTAAAATCTGAATCAAATCAAGAGCTTGTGAATCAGAATCAAACTGATTTGGGAAATCTGTATTGATTCCTAGCCCAGGGTAGAGGTAGAGTCTTTAATGGGATATTAAACAAATGTAAGAATCATAAAAGACGAAGTGTTCTTGTAAGAAGTTTTTAGTATACAAAAGACATTTACACTAGATGGCAGTTGTGTAATGTGTTACGGCAGAGGTGGAGATGGAAGGCGGTCTAAGGAGCACATGCAAACACTCTCAGGCTCTTCTCTTAAGGCCAGCAGAGACCCCACGGAATCCAGAAACATGTGGAAACTATTTGGGCCCAGACATTTATTTCTTTGTTTTACTGCTTGGCTCTCCGTCGGAGAGAGTGTCGGGCTGGGCCACAGGCTGTCTGGATCATGTCAGAGGCCGTCAGGATCAGGTTCCTGGACGAGTCGCCAGACCAGACGAAGGAGGAGGGAGTGTGAGAGAGATGTGAGGAGCGCTGGTGGGAGGAAACTGACCTACTCTTTCAACTCTCAGCCCCTCTTAGAAAAGCCCCGTTAGCCTGTGAGGCAGGCCAGGGCACCAGCTGAGAAAACAAAATACTCCTCTCCATCACCCCCCCTCCTTCTTTGCCTTTTTTATAAGGGCATATTTCAGCAGCCAGTGGACGGGTCATTCAATCAAAGAGTTTTAACTTGCTTCTCAACCAACACTCAACTTCTTTTCCTTATCTTCGCTTTCTCCAACAGCCGCATCCAGACGAGGAGACTTGGAGGTGTTGGGCTACTGCTTGCTTCACTGGCAGTGTGGAACTCTGCCCTGGCTCTCATCTCTTAGGAACCCAGCTGAGGTCCAGGAGGCCAAGGCCAAGTACGTCCCCCTTTTCACCATAGGTCTATTTGTGTACAGTGGCTGCTGATCAGAGGCTTTCTGTGCTTATTCAGCCTGAATTATTCACTCAAATGCTTGTCACTAAAGGTGTATAAGGCCACATATTTTCTTTCTTGACTGGAAATTTAAGCAGTGTAGTACACAGCTTTAAAAGGATCAGCAGTTCATTAGAAGAGAGAATGACACTCTTCACAGTGAAATTTTAAATGTATATTGTGTGATTCCATGAGTCAAAAGCGAAGAGGTGTTTTCGAATGCATTTTTGCAACTGTTTATCCTTTCCTTTTATCATCCCTTGACCACAGGCTGATGTCCAACCTGCCAGATTCTGTCCTGAACATGTCCACGTCCGGCTCCAGCACGGGTAGGTGCACGTGAGTGTGCAGACCATTTGCTTTGATCAACAAGGTATGGGGCAGGGACTTAGCTTCCTCACCATCCCCACAAGCACAATCTCCTTGCCTCTCCTTCATCAACGGACTCTAGCGTCCCTGCAGTATCTTTCCCTCCTCCACAGGGAGCGAGGGCACGTGCGTCTTCTGAAAGGGGGCTTTGTGATCTATGATTATGATGAGGCCTTATTCCCCCAACCTTGAGAGGCTGGCTGCAGCTGGACCAGAAAGATAAGACCTCTAACATGCATCAAGGCTGCGCATGTGGTATACATTCAGCCACATAGCACTGCATCCAGCATATTTATTACAGTGAAGAATGGAAGGTGCCCATATTAGACACACATTTGTGTTCTCGTATGAACGGAGAGGCCCCACTACATTGTGCTCCTGCCACTGTCCATTTGTTAGGAAGATGTGATTTTTGTTCCCTTTGGAATGAAAATGAAGTCTGCAGATGTGGGTTGTCACTTGGCCGGACATTTGCGAGTGTGTTCAGTAAGCATCTAGGTCAACAGCAGGATGCATCAACATTAAACATGCAGACCAGCTCAGTTGGTGTTTATCTGCAAATTATACAAATACTCAACCACAGTCCATCTCCACAGTAGTCCCCACTTGTGTAGTTTCCCAAAAAGGACACATTTGGGATTCTCTACATCAAGGATATTCAATTAAAGTTCCAAGAGGTCCTGTCTCTAGATTTTCTTCCTAGCGTCTTTAGCGGGGAGGGAAGCAATGTGCATGGAACGGAAAGGGCTTGAATGAAGTGCATTTGGCTCTAGATAAAAATATTAAAAGATATAGCGCCGAAAGACCATTACCATAAATGACCCTGAGTGCTTGTGGTGTGTACCGCTTTGTTGTTTTGACACGCTTTGTCTCACAGTGCAGCTGGAACCAAGCCAGGGTCCGAAACAGGACAATGGTCCACTATTTGAGGACCCCTGCTCTACATGATGAGGTGTTTCGAAAAAATGTAATGCTCAACATCTGATTTTTTTTTTGTGTGTTAATGGCATAGTCCACCCAGGAATGAACATTCTGTCATAATTTCCTCACACTCATGTCGTTCCAAACTTATATATGCTTCTTTCTTCTGCGAAACACAAAAGATGATATTTTGAAGAATGTTTCAGCTGGTTTTGTCCATATTATGAAAGTCAAAAACATTAAGATAGTGTGAAATATTTGGGTTACAAATACATGGGTTTTGATATTTGAAAGTGAATAAAGGCTTACATTTTGATCTGGTTATCATACAAAGTGTTCGTGTTCCATTGGAAGAATTACAGTATACCATTTGAGTTGCATGGATTAATTTCATGATACTTGAAAACTTTCATTGTTTGAACAATAACAACTGAAATGTTCTTCAGAATATCTCATGCATTCCACTGCAGACAGAAAGTCTAGATTTATTTTTTTATTTTTTTTATTTATTGGTTTATTTGGTAGGGACCATGCATATTCATGAACATTGTTGTATAAAATACACCATGTAAATATGCCAGAATTAGTAAAAATAACTACTTTTCATCTGCCAGATTGACATGAGGGTGAGTAAATGATGATACAATTTTCAGTTTTGCATATTCAGATGTCTTTCTTTCTGATCCCTTGCAGAAATAGCCAGGTTCCTGTCCAGCGTGAAAAACCTTGACTACAATGAAAAGCCAGACTACCAGGCACTCAGAATGGTTCTGTCAGCGGCCAGGCCACAGGGTCCATTGGACCTCTCCAGGCCAAGGGCGTTAGAGATGTCCAGGCCAACCACACAAAGGGTGAGTGTGAAATGCTTTGGCACAGCAGCCCAGTAGACTTAATAGAGACCATATGAGCTGGGGCTGGAGCATTCTGAGCAGCCTGTGGGCTGCGGCAGATTTATCTGTCTGGGAGAGAGAAGGAGATGCTCAGGTTTGGGAACCCTCCTCTGACCCTTTCCCAGCTACAATGACTCCCACTCCTGCTCAGAGCCGTCTGACTGGCCTATTGGCGGTGTTGAGTTGGACCGGAGTGGTGCAGATGAGGGGAAAAAAAAGGAGATTTACACAGTGGTGACAGACTCAGAGTTACTGAAGGCCATCAGCCTGGGGCCACAGCTCAATGCAGTGTCAAAACAATACAAGAGAGCTATTTAATTAAAGCGCTCTTATTTATTGCATTCAACTTGTATTTCAACGTCTATATGCACATTCAGAATCTAACTGCATAAAATACACCACACTGGATTCCTGCACTCTATTACACTGGCGAGAGACAAGAATGGCACTTTTCCTCTATAAAGAGAATGAGCTGGTGAATCTTGACCGTGGTGTCGTAGGTTAACCTTTGCTGACCTTGCCAAAAGGCTTATTGGCTCTCAAGAGGTCTGGAGTGGAGAGACCTTAATTCCTCTGGAATCACTTCACAGTTGATCACTGCCAACTTGAACCGCTGAACTTTACGAACACCCGAGCAACCCAATTTGGGGCTGTTGAATACACACATTTTTCAGAGGCCAAAAGATCGCCAGTTAGAATTGCCTCTCATTTTTATGTGGAGCTGTCCAGCAGTTTGATCTGTGGTTCAATAGAGAAGGCTCAGTGTTGAGGATTTGGTGAAGGGTTGGTAAATACCCTCAGTGTTTAGGGTGTAATTTACTCTCCTTGTTCCTTGATATTGAAACCATTCTGCATACTGTGGACACCCTGCAGAAAACATCTCAGTTTTACATTTTTAGCTTGACATTTGCCTTTTCAAGTGTTTTATAAATAAAGCAAGAATCATACAAATAATTTAAATATAAGAAAAAAGTAATTATAAAATATATGTGCACAATAATGAACTAAGAAATTCTGTGAAATGATGCTTGCAATAAAATTTCATAGTCAACAGTTGCCCATAGCCAGTAGTATAACAACATTTAAAGCACAGCTCAGACAGAAGTTACTTTCAAACTAAGCAGCTTTCCTTTGATCACCTCAGTGAATTCCCTTCACCAACTTGAACCCGATGCGAAATCTACATGGGGAAATCTTTTGCCCTAATAATGGCAAATAGCGGCATTGTGGGAAATTAAGTGTTGTTCCATCCTGGTCCATAACATGAAAGTTAACTAATTACAGTGAAATATATTAATTAAATAGGCTATATCCTTTTTTCAAGGCCTATAAAACCTTTACTATGCTTCCTTAAATGTGAAATTCTGCAATTCAAGTTTCAGTGGTGCACAACATCGTCGTTCATTGTTTTGACTATTTCTTTGTTTCCGACTTGAATATGTGACTTCCTGAACCAGATGTAGAAGCTTCCCTGGTGCACTTGACTAGTGTTTAACTAAGAATGTGTTTCCCTGAGATGCATTAGGTCATGAATCTGTTGAGGAAGACTACAGGACAATATGTTTTGATGTTGCTAAATCTAGATTGGGACTGCCAATTCAAAGTTTATAGGATTTGATCGTTTCTTCAGTGAGCACATTGGTGTTCCTTTTTGCACAGGTAGTTTGTGTGATGGTTGCGGTATCAATGTATGTTTTACATGGATGTATGGAAAGTTCTTACAAAGCAGTGTGCAGAGTCTTTTTCCTCTGACCTTGACCACCCTATCTTTAGCACAGATGGAAAGCATCAGTGTCAACAGCAAGGGCATTAAGATTTGAATCCCCTTTTCTTTGTAGTTGTATTTTTCTCTGTGGTTCTGTTCATCTCTTTCTAGACTGTGTAGCTTCAGTTCCTTTGAATAAAAGCTAAAACAACATCATCAATGTCCCCCTCGTGTCTCAGCTCTCCTGAAACCACGTCAGGCAGCGTGAGGCCAGCAGCTCCTTGTGTCACTCCAACACTCCTGGAGTTTATTTTGCCTACAGCTGACCTCGCTGGTGATCTGTGGCCAAATTTAGTTTGGACAGTTGCCACCTTAGGGAGAGCAGTAGATGCCATTAATCAGGGCAGGTCCTCTCCTCTAAGGATCCAGGTCAGGGAGGGAACATTTAGTGCTCTCTTTCACTCTCTCGTGAATGCTCAGAGACAAAAGCAAGTAAATTCCTGTCATCTAATTTAACTTTACCTTCCACAGGCTGCAAGCCAACCCAAGATTACTGACAGAAAACCAGCCAGATCTAAGCCTGTGGTGACAGCAGAGGAAGATGATGAGGAAGGGTTGGGCGGGTCAACACCCAACAAAGTCTGGAGCAAGATCAAACGAGAGACACACAAGCAGGTTTTATTCAAAAAACAACTGAATAATGGTTCTTGTTGGCTAGATGATGTGGGGCGCATTTTTTTTAAAGGTTTGGTTATTTTTTTTTTTTACTTTATTTTTGACAAAAAAAAAAAAACTTTACTGTATAAAAGCTAAAGCAATTAATAAATAGCTAAAGCATAAATACAAACTACAAAAATAATATAAGAAATAAAACTAAGATATTTCAGTTTATACATTGTTAGTAGATTGTGTGAAGTTGACAGTGTATCTTATGTAAAAGTCTATATTCTTCAGATAATATTTTAAAAATCAGTTTTAAAGTCAAATTTTTAATTCAGAAATCCAACATATTTTTCACACAGTATAAATGGGCATTTAAACATGAAAATATATACATTACTGTTCAAAGGTTTGGGGTCAGTAGGATTTTTTTAATGTCTTTGGAAGAACTCTTGTATGCTCCCTAAAGTTTTGATAAAAAATACAGTAAAAAAAAATAATTATTGCTAAATCTTATTAGTATTTAAAATAACTGTTTGAATATAATTTAATATGCAATTTATTCCTGTGATGGCAAAGCTGAATTTTCAGCAGCCATTACTCTAGTCTTCAGTGTCACATGAACTTTCAGAAATCACTCTAATATGCTCATGTGGTGCTCAGGAAACATTATTGATTATCAGTGTTGAAAAGTTCAAAAGAACATCATTTATTTGAAATAAAAACCTTTTGTTACATTATAAATGTCATTACTGTCACTTTACTGACCTCAAACTTTTGAATGGTAGTATAGTTGCCATTATATATATTAGGAAGAGGGTGTCTCACAAAGGGATCATCATATTTGGAAGTCCTTGTATATATATGTATATAGTGTTATCATACACTCTCATTTAAATTATTTGTTGGTGTCATCTTTACAGAGACCAAATAAAGCTGACATGGCTGCAAAAAGAAGTGATAGGCAAAAGTCTATGCCTGAAGAAAGTGATGAGGACCTCAGTGATGAAGATGAGCCCCTCCCTCCACGAGTTCATCCTAGAACAAGAGCAGGAGCACGGCAGAGACAAGAACACGAACAAGTAAAACCAACAGCAAAGCACAGGCCAAATGACAAATAGACCACAGTCAATCATTCACTTCAAATTGATCAATGTTCTTAGGAAATACAAATATGCTTTGCAATGTTTATTGTTTGATACAAAAGTGCATTAACAGATCCAATATCAGCCCTCTCATTTATATTTCTTATAATGTGAAAAGATAAAATTTGCTCCAACAACACAGGAAAAAAAGGAACGCGGATGTTTATGAGGGCAAGACCTGGATGACCATGAGGGGAAAACAAAACCGTCACTATCTGAACCAGCAAAAACACACTCGAACACTAAATGATGACTATGCAGTACCCAGCAGTGAAGTCGACTACTGGAGGAACTACACCAGGAAACACAGCCGGCATCAAAATCAGTGGGAGGAAACTTATGATGATGATGATGGAGATCACTGGGAAAGTGATGTTTGTGGATTGGAAGATGAATGGACTCGGTACCATCACAGAAATGGCTTTGGAAAATCAAAAAATCAGGGTAAATGGCCCATTAAAATAATGCTGATCTTCCTTCTTGTTATGATATTAACTGTTGTTGGTTGTTGGTGTTATCCTTACTGGAGCCGTAACGCCACATGACCTTTGCTCTGAAGGAACAGACTGTTGTTAAGCGTTTCCTGTGATCATTTTCACAGTGATGGGCTGAAAGAATGTATGTATAAATCAATCAGCATTTTTGCACTATAAATGTCAATATATTTTATTAAATTTATTTGTGCATTTAAATAAAGTTATTTTCTTTGCTATATTTGTGTGATAGAGTTGTGTTACCTTACTGCAGTAAGGACATTCTCCAAACACAATATTGAAGCTTTGGCGACTGGTGGGCAGACCTCTCAGCCACTGTGAAGACAAATAAATCAATAAAAGTATATACCATAAATACCATACAAACACTAACAAATTATACACTTTTAGATAATTGTTTATTAGTTTTTGCATGGTCATGTGATTGTTCTGTTTGAAATACTGTTAAACTGGGTTTTTTGTTTGGTTTGCTAAATCTAAAAAGGGCTTACCTCATAAAGACACACTTGATGGAAAGGCTGGCCGCAGCGTGGGTCATTGCAGACCTGATCTGGAATGTCTGACTCAAGTCGATAAGAGTAGCAGATGCCACATTCAACACTGAAACTCTTGAGTACACAACCAGAAAATGAGATGAGCTTTCACATGTAGTACAACTCAAGCTGTCAGTAAAGTAAAAAAAAAAAAGAAGTCTTAAAGGATTAGTTCACTTTCCAATTTAAAATTACCCCAAGTTTTACTCACCCTTCAGCCATCCTAGGTGTATATGACTAGGGCTGGGCGATATGGCTGAAAACTGTATCACGATATCAGTGTTTCATATTGGTCGATATCGATAATTATTGATATTTTTTATGACCCATTTAAAATAAGGACCAGGAGAAAAATATATTACATTTAAACATTTTTATTTTAAACTTAACCTTCCTCTGATCATAATCCCCTCAGTTATTAAGACAGAAATGTCAACAACCATGGAAAACTCAAATAATTAAAATGTTGTGCGGTGTTGCAGCTACAGATGTTGTTGGTTGAATACGGCTGTGCTCCAAAGGGTGAGCGCGGCTAAGGTGGTACATCAAGTTCGTGGTATTACCAGTCTTGGCGGGGACGACGGTCTTGCATAATTTGCAGACGACATTGGTCTGACTACGGTCAGACTTATAATATCCAAAAAACTGCCATACTGGCGAGCTGACTTTTCCTCTTTTATTTACAATTTCCTCGCTCGCTGCGGCACTCATTTTCTGCTTATCAGTCGCCGGTTACTGAAGAGGAATCCAGCAGACCAGCACGAGACAATGATATGGCGCAACCAAACATGATACTGTTACATGATTGGCTGTTAGCATGTCACTCCCTACGTTGCTAGGTTACCAGAGAGCGAGTGCCTTTGTTAATGCAACCAGACTTGCTTCGCAACCTCTGTTTTCTTCCGACGAAGAATAAAAAAATATTGAACGTTTTATCGAACACATTTTTTATTGATATCGATCACGTGTCTATCGCGATACATATCGTTATCGTTTTATCGCCCAGCCCTATATATGACTTTCTTCTTTCTGATGAACACAATCGGAGATATATTAATAAATATCCTGATGCATCCGAGCTTTATAATGGCAGTGAGCATAACCAACGAGTATGAAACTGAAGAAAGTGCCTCCATCCGCATCCATCCATCATGAACGTACTCCACACGGCTCTGGGGGGTTAAAAAAGGCCTTCTGAAGTGATGCATTTGTGTAAGAAAAATATCCATATTAAGTTATGAAGTAAAATATCTAGCTTCCGCCAGACCGCCTTCCGTATTCGACTTACGGAAAAAACGGAACTGGTGTTGCGTTAGTTAAGCTTTTTCCGTAAGTTGAATAGGGAAGGTGTAGAATGTAGCGTAAGCTTTTTGAACTGCTTGAGTTATACACTTTCTTCGTAAGTTGAATACGGAAGGCGGTCTAGCGGAAGCTATATATTTTACTTCATTACTTGTTAAATATATATATATATATATATATTTTTTTTTTACACAAACGCATCGGTTCGTTCAGAAGGCCTTTATTAACCCCCTGGAGCCGTGTGGAGTACGTTTATGATGGATGGAGGCACTTTCTTCAGCTTCATACTCGTCGGTCTTGCTCATTGCCATTATAAAGCTCGGATGCGTCAGGATATTTATTAATATAACTCCAATTGTGTTCATCAGAAAGAAGAAAATCATATACACCTAGGATGGCTTGAGGGTGAGTAAAGCTTGGGGTAATTTTCATTTGAAAATGAACTAATCCTTTAAGCTCTGGACACACCAAGCCAACGTCGGACCGTTTTTGAGCGTCGGCCGACTAAGTTTTCCCGGTGTGTTCCGCACCGTTTTCTCTAGTCGGACACAATTGTTTTTTTTGTTTTTTTTTGGGCCAATTCAGAGTGTAGAATCGACGTTGGACTGCCTGGCGAGAGAAAGAACTCTGATTGGCTGTTCAGTTTAGTGAACGAGTCTAAGCATGACAACAATAGCAAAACAGTGAGCAAACAAGTCAAGGCGGTACAGACAGAAGGCTGTTCTAATTTTACGTCATGTACCTGAGTGTTCCTGGGCGAATGTTTAATATTAACGTAATCACATGAAGGTGAGTAATGACAGAATTTTTATGTTCAGTTAATGATTATAGGAAAGGCTTATACACCTCTCATATTTTGTATCCCAGAGTCTGATCTGAAATTCTGTATTTGAAATTCACTGCTGCACGGCGGCTCATATTTGTTCCCACAGGGTGAGGAGACTCAGGTGGACTCATCAACCCTATATGTGCTTGACCCCCACTTCACACAATCCTCCTGCCTAGCAAGATGCCTCAGCCAGGCTAGAGAATCTTTACACGTCCCCCCATTCCTGTGCTTCTGCTCTCTTCTCCTCCACTCTCTGTGTTTGCATATTGCTGTTCAGATAATTAGATGCTTTTTCTTTCTTTTTTTCTGAGCAATCCATTAAAAGGATGGAAGATAAAAATTTCAACATCTGGTCAAGTAAACTTTTCTCGCTTCAGAATGTTAATGATGGTCAAGCATTAATCTGCGGTACAGACTGTGAATAAACACTGCGGCCTTTCAACCCGCAAGCTGAAAGAGAGAAAGCATAAAAAATGCACACAGGAAAAAAGATAAATGGCGGAGCTATGATTAAACAGCTCTTGATAGTGCCGAAGATTCTGCCACCTTTGTTATTGTAATGATCTTATCTGTAAACAACCCAATTAAAGGAAATCCGTACCCACCTCTCCCGATGATAAAAACAAAGAGAAAAGGAGGTGGAAAAAAAGAACACTGCAAGCTTCAAATGTGATGGTGCTGTGGAACTAATTGTAAGTGGCAGTGTATGAGACGAAAATATGCAACGTACAGATTTTTCGTGGGTGGTAGGAGATGGAAATTCTATCTCCAACACATCCTTCATATTCTGTAGGACACTGCAGTCAGGGTTCCTATGAGGAGAGGAGGAAATCAGACCCTCATGCACTAATTAAACACATACAGTCAAGTCATGATGGTATAATGAATACAGTTCAGTGATTACTGCCCAAAAAATCCAGGATATCACTGTGAGAATCAACGTTCCGGGCCAAAACATTCTCACCATGTGGTTTCTCATTCATTTTACGCTGTAATACAGACATCAACTGAAAAATGTCTGCAGCATGCACATGAAATAGCAAATTTGCATTGAAATATGCAACATCCACTTTGATTTCTCATTACTCATTTTCAACTTCCTTGGGAAAACATGAATTGGAACAGAAGTTAATAATCAGTTTGCTTACCATAAATGCATATTGGCATTCAATTTATTCCGTAAAGGAGTGACAACTGCAAGACACAAGAAAGAGTTAAAATTATTAACAGAAATGTGGTAATTAATGTCAAAAGTATAGGTGCTTCAGTATTAAGTTGATATTAGAAAAATATAACCATGTATTTATTAATTTGTTTGAAGTATAGACAATTTAGTTCCTACAAATATGCATTACGGTTCAAATGTTTGGGGTCGGTAAGATTCTTAAAAATGTTATGCTCTCCAAGGCTGCATTTATTTGATCAAAAATACAGCAAAAACAGTAATGTTGTGAAATATTATTTTAATTTAAAATAAAATGACTAGTTTCTATTTGAATATATTTTAAAATGTAGTTTATTCCAGTGATAGCAAAGCTGATTTTTCATCAGCCATTACTCCAGTCTTCAGTGTCACACGATCTTTCAGAACCATGATACCTTTTTTTTTTTTTTTTTTTCAGGATTCTTTGAATAGAAAATTCAAAAGAACAGCATTTATTTGAAATTGAAACCTTTATTGTAACTTTTGATCAATTTAATGATCCTTGCTAAATGAAATTATGAAATGCTGAATATAATATATATATATATATATATATATATTTATTATGATAGATATAGATAGATAGATATACACATACATGATCGAAATTGTGTTGAGAATTGTTAAATTTGACAGTATTGGTATGTTGATGACCCTATAGTTAACACAGTAAGCAGTTATCTGTTCTGTCACATCTTCAATTATTCATTATCAAGACCTACACACTTATGTTTTTGTAATAGCAATACACACTGGACTTCATAATGTTTGCAAAGCACTGGGGGACAAAAATGCCATCAACATAAATCATATCAATCAATCTGCATGGCAAAAACAAGCCCGAGGGAGTGTTGTATATGAAGGCAAGAACTGCGCTCACCCCCCTAATGTAGCCGAGCAGTTTCAATTAACTCTACCTCATCTCTCATTCAGCGTTCCTCACCTGATCGCAGAGCGCTGACAGACAATGCACGGCCGCGTCATTTCTTACCTCTAATCTCTATTCTCTCGTAGAAATGCCACAGCAGAGCGGGCAAAAGAACAGGACATTTCCTACTGTGACAAACAGTCTGACAGAAAGGGAAATATTCAAATAATTCAAATAAAACGCGCTCATCATGGCTGTTCCACCCGAGAGATCAATCTGGGAGGGACGTGATAGCCGCACTCTCTGTTTGTCATTTGTAAATGCAAAAAGCAATATTTCTGTCTGACCCCGCGCTCGGAGGGTCCGCGACTGCCACCGTCTTGACTATTGAAGTGTGGATTTAATATCAATGAATAACATTGCTAGGCAACCGACAATGTGTTCTGTGTGCCATTGTCAGCCAAGCATGACCTTG
Source organism: Ctenopharyngodon idella (assembly GCF_019924925.1). NCBI lineage: Eukaryota > Metazoa > Chordata > Actinopteri > Cypriniformes > Xenocyprididae > Ctenopharyngodon > Ctenopharyngodon idella. The sequence continues at coordinate 10,446,185 of NC_067232.1, read as the reverse complement.
GATTTAAAGAAACAATCACGGCGGCTTAAATAGTGCAAACTGACCTCCATTCCAACACCATCTCGCTCGAAATCTAAAAGCACATTGCGCTGCAAACATATTGCGGGCTGTCAGCTCGGCCGCGCCAGTTGTAGCGGTCCTGTCTAAATGCAGTAAAGCATTTACAGCATGTGCACTTATGTACGGAGGTAATTGAAAAACAAGAGCACGAGAGGGAGGCACAAGCTCCTCACATCCGAGCTGCCTCTCACATGCAGGAAACCATAATAAAAGCTGTATGGAGATAAACAGAGAGATTTGCAGATATGAAAAATGCCTACCGTGCTCAGCCCCAAGCAAACAGCACTCTGGCAGCATTTTGGGGTGTCTGGGGTCAATTTGTACCTTTATTGAGACATTGTTTCCTGGGGAAGAACAGCGATATGGCAGCTTAATATCATGGAAAATTATTGTTGATGGGCATAGTTGGATGGATGGCGGGAAAATGTGGTGATCTGCAAATAATGAGATTCAAATGTAGTAATATGAATGTAATGTTACCGATGGCGATCCTTCTCATGGAGTCTGCTTTTGTGGGTTTTTCTGGTTCCAACACCCACGTCTGCTCATCTATCTCATCCAGCACCGACCAGAACTCGGACAGCGCCTCAACGTTTATCAGGAACTGACTGTGGATACTGGCCAAGGTGCTCTGGATGTAGAAGAAAGGGCAATAAATTAGTCTCAAATGTATTTTTCCTGCTTGAGACTAGTATTTGACTTATGGTCATTAAAAGGGACAGTTCAAACAAAAATGAAAATTCCTGTCATTGTGGAAAATTTACATTGTGGAATAAAATATTTCTCGTTCTTCTTTTTGAAGTTAGTTTAGGCTTCGCAAGCACACTGTTAAGTTGTGGTCACATTAGCAAAATGTTGGTGAAAATTCACAGGCAAAAAAGGTCCACTATCTATTGTCAATAGTGTAGTGACATAAAGCACAGCTCACACAAAAGTTACTTGGTCAACGTGTACATTTAAGTGACCAACTTGAACCCATTGCAAAATTTGTGTATGGAAATCTTTCTCCTTCACACGAAATTCCATATCATGTGGATTTCCAATTGAAATGACTGGATTTTGCCTGCATGAAACAATGGTAAATTTGACAGTACCTTTAATCAATTAATCTGCTAGCTAAATCTGTACTCTATGCAAATGTTCAAATGAATCATCATTACACTTTTTTAAACTTATTAAATGTTTTTATTTGATCAGGCATTTATGGCAAAATGGGGTCCTAGGCAGACTTAACCAAATTGTTAACCAATTAACCAAAATTGCAATCAAACTTGATAGCCATTGTATGGAAAAGAACAGATCTGATATTTTGCTCCACAGGGGGGAAAAAAAATGAGCGACATGAGGGTGGGTAGAAGACTGGATTTCCAGTTTAAAATTTAATGACATGGAAGTAGTGACAAATTTATTCTTCAGTATTGTGACATCCATCCGAGTGTAACGCCTTATAAAAAAAAAAACATAATAATAATTTAGGTCGGGGACTTAGTTGTGTTCATTGGCTGTTGGTTGGATCTGAATGCAAGCTTGCAATCAATGTTTAAGCAGACTAAATGATTGGAGAAGTCCGGCATACGTGACCAGAGTAAAGTCTGTCATTTCACCAGAGTTTTGATTAGAAAATAGGAAAAAACAAAAACAAGCATGGATGAATTGTTAACAATAAGATCAATAACATGAATTTACAAAATATATTATAGAACATGTATTTAGAAAATAGATAATAGATGTAATTTCATTCCAACTTTAATGATCTAAAGTAGATGTAAAATGATTGTATTGACCAAATTTAGACATGTACATGTTGTATTTACAGTAAAATCCACTTGGTTAAAACATCAATGGACATGGCGCCTCTCAGTCAGCGGTTGTACTCTCAGAAGTGTCTAGATGCTAGAAATAGTATCCTTTTAAATTCTCATGCAACTCTTGATATGCAGGAACAACACTGTTTTTTTTTTTTTTTTTGTCTGACATTGGCTGGGCTGTATTTAATAACTCCTGAACACTTCTGCATATGGAAGATGTTGATACTGTCCACATGTCTGGTTTCATATCACTGCTTTATACAAACTCTTCAGCCCTCTGCCATCAACACTCAGGGAGGAAAAAGAAAAAAAGAACCATTCCCACTGAAGTCTTGCCAAGTCTTCATCAACTACCTGTCAACAAACCATTGATTAAAGCACCAACCAAGAACAAATCAAATATAAAAAGTGACTGAACAGGAAAAGACCAAAACTCATACATCAGCAAACAAGAGAAATTCAGCAATAGCGTTTGATCACCGAGAACCACAGACGACCCATCTATGGTTCAGCATAACGGCTTCCTCAAATTCTAACATATACAAACACAGTAGGTCTCGGTTTCCTTTGGAGCTGTCCAGCTAATGGTTTGAGTATGGCTGCTCATAAATCACAGCTGATGATTGACAGCTGATGGAGTTTGGCCCCGTTTCAGTCCACGCTGTCAGAGTGAGGGTGTACAGGTCACCCACGCCGCTCTGACCTCAGACCCACACTCCTCGCTTTCCACCCATCTGCCAATTCAAGGTCTTTAATCTCAGCCCAGAATCAGAATGTTTTAGTCTGGACACCAGATCCTCTCTGCTCAAAGCCATGACCAATGCTGTATTTGTAGTGCTGTTTAAGATGAATAGGCTTATTTAGTGTGAAAGAGATTGCAGCACCTGAATTGAAATTGTCTCATCAAAACTTTCAAACATCCAAAATGATGCCATTGTACGCAATGAAGTCCACAAACATTGCTGAATGATGGAAAAAATAAGTTAATTGTCAATTTAATTTGCCAGTGTAACTGTTTTATACCAAGGTTATACAAACGGGGATCTGCAGAAAAGTGGGGAAAAAAAGAGAATTTTTTTTTAGGGCTGTCAAAGTTAACTTAAGATATATATACAGTCAAACCAAAAATTATTCAGACATTTTTGATATATTTTTACTAGTGGGTACAGGACACTATAGTTCATTTATGTAAGTGAGGATAGTAAAATAAAGTAAACAGTGACATATTATACCAAAAATTCTTCATACAGTGGACTACCAGTAAAATTGATAAAAATTTGGAACCAAAAATTATTCAGACACTTTGACCTGACCATGTTTTGCTTAAGTGTTATCTGACATAATTAAGATTAATTTTTTCTGACACAGTTTAACTCTGAGATCTTGTCATATTTTATTACCATTTTTTAAACTATTGTGAATAAACTGTATTAATGAATGAAATGTTCAAGGTTCAAGCCAGAACGCGTATCCATCGACAAAAACATACATTAGTGAAACTCTGTCCATTTTATTTATTTTCAGCAATCCATATTATAGATGCGTATGCGTTGTCAGATAAGAGATGAACCGTGGTGCAAGTGCGTGCCGAACCGTGTGTGGAGAACGGTACGGTTAGATTTTCTACCAAGAACCGTTACACCCCTACTATATACATGTACACACAGTGTATTATTAGTCATCTGTGTACTTTTGTGGTGATCCGAGAGAAAACTAGATTGATTTTAGATTGTGAGATGTTAAATCACATTTGTCAACAGTAATTTTCAACCATTGTAATACCTCAACCACATAATACAGCCAATCTCAGCTGATTTAAGAGGGACAGGACTGGCTGCATTTAGAGGATGAGATCTCATGTGTTTTTCTTTTGTCACATAATTTGTGTGTGCTGACGTTGATTATGTGCCTGATTCTCTGATACATTTCTATACATGTTAAATTGGAGAGCACAGAGGCAAAGCTGGAACACCCAGAGCTGGTAATTGAACATAACAAAACAAATCAAATGACTTCTGTTTTTTAAACAGTAGCACTAAGGCAGGAGATACGCAGACAGCCAAATCAGAAAAACAGCATAGTAATCTGAATTGGTTGGGGGAAATCTTTGTTAAGACAAGAAACTATATTAATGTGAATGAGCTTTCCCTGACGCCACACAGGAGAGATATAGAAGAGAGAGCATGAAACAAATATGATGGGTCATTGTGCCAATACAGCACACGCAATTTAGCATTGCACAGGTGCAAAGACGCAGCAATTATTTCCCAATTAATGCCGGTTGTGTGATTATAGTTATGCTTTTATTTAAATATATGGTGCAGGCTAGTTGTCCTCATAATTGAATTTCTCTTGGAAATGTGCCCGAAATGTGGAATGGCACAATGGATTCCTCCCCAGTGAGGTGACAGCATGCTTACTGTTCTGTTAACTCTCCCAATTAGGTCCCTCCTCATAATGTTCAATGGTGCATTTTCAGTCATTTAGTGAACAAGTGTCAAGTAAATAAATCAATAATTGCACACAAAGAAATATGTATTCATTAATGCTCGTGGTCTATAATTGTGATTGTTAAGGAATCACCACGTGAAGAAGTTATGCTGGGCTAAACTATTTACATACTACATTAGTGGGACAGTGCTTGTACTACCATTATTTGAAGTACAGTACCTTGGAATACAATTTAAACACAACTGTACATGAATATGGTGATAATATAGGGTTGGATCAATACCACAATTTTGGCTTCTGGTATTAGCATAGCTGATAAATGGATACCTTTGGCAACAAATGAACAGCCTTTAGCGACTCATAAAATAAAACTAGCACTGTCAATACATTCAATAATTAAATGGCAATAATTTACATAATTTTGTAGTTGATATATTAAAGGAAAAAAAAAACTACTACTAATAATAATATTACTTATTAAATGAGCAGAATTTCAATATTGTTAGCTTTTATAAATACAATATCTTATAAATAGCTTAATAATATATACAGTACATTGTATATGCAGTGTAACATCAAAAGTGACAGTAAAGGCATTTAAATTTTATAATAAGATTTATATAAAGATGAGTCTATATTAAAATAGAAAACAGTTATTTTAAATTGTAATAATATTTCACAATAGACCCTTTTCACAGACTGTGATGACAGGTTTCAACTGTCATCAATAGCGTAAATCCTGCAAAGTTTTTGATATTTTCATTTAAAAAAAAAAAAAAAAAAATGTATGTACATTTATAACATATACTTACACTGTAAAAAATTATCATGATTTTAACCGTAAAAGACTGTAAAAATGCTATGGTGAAAAATAGTTAATTGGTTTACAGAAAGTTTCCATACTATATACGGCGAATAACTGTAATAGATCTAACGTTACATTTAATGTAATTTTATGGTAAAATACCTGTAAATTTACAGTTTATGGAAGTGAAAAATAAGAAGTCATTGTATAATTTACAGTGAAAAAAACTTAAATTGACATTCCCACAATTCCCTTCGTGACACTTCACATTTGATGTATTTTCACTGAAGTAACTCTGTTTCTTCTTAGTTTTTTTCTAATCAGTTATGCACATTAGGGTTTTATGTTACATCTAATGTTGTTAAATTAATGTTTAGTGCATTTTTTTATTTCATGTGTGTTACCATGATGGAGTTTAGTGTTTGTGTGAATGACACTGTATACCTGTCTATATATTAGTATTGTCCTTCTCAGCTTGTGGAAAAGCTGCTTGTGATGAACTTTGATTCATCATGTGACTCTCATCACCACTGTGTTTGGTGGTTGTACAAACAGATATTAGTACTTCAATAGGTTGGTAAATTAACATTATATCAGGTAATGAAATACATTTTTTTACCGTAAATTTAATTGATTTTTTTTTACAGTGTGTAAAATAAACAGTTATGAACTGTAATTATTACAATATAAACCTTTAAATTATACTGTTTTGAACTGTAAAATAGACAGTAAACTAAGTGCTGCCCCGTAACACCTAGAACGTTGCTACTGTATTTTATACGGTAAAGTTCTGGCAACCACAGCTGCGTTTTTTTTACCGTAAATTTTAACTGGGATTTTTTTTTTTTTTTTTTTTTTTTTTACAGTGTAGTATTATATTACCGTTGCATTAAATTACAAAAAACTAGTTAACGCTGCTGTGAGGGTGTTTCTAATACAGCAGCTATGGAAGTGACGGTAAAAATTACATCTTTCTCTCTTCTGACTGCCATTATCAAATCGCTCTCTATTTTTTTCCTCTTTTTGAAAGTAATGAAAACACTTATTGTGGAGTTTTTCTTTTGCTATTTGTGCAAATAGAAACACAAAAAATATATTTAACAGTCTCTCACTAACCGCTATAAAAGTTTACCCAACTATGACGACTTACGCTTCTGAGAAGCCCGGAAATGCGAAAATGGTAAAATTACATTTTATACTTTATTTTTGATTAGATAAATGCAGTCTTGGTGAGCATATAAGGCTTTTCCCAAAAGCATTAAAAATATATTACCAACCCCAAACTTTTGAATGGCATTGTGTTTACTTGTGAAATAGGTTGAGGGGTTAAAATTCATGCAGTGAGCATTGTTTCTCTTTGTGCACTCCATGAGTCGGGCCGGGTGGCTGGTTGAGCGTAAATCCCACTGAGACACACCTGCTCCGCTGTGTCCGCCACCGAACAGAGAACACCCCGCCAAATCTCCTGATCCATATTATACATTACTCACAAACTCACTGACTCTCTCACAAACACACACACAGTCAGTTCAGCGCAGGTAATCATTACTCATTCAAATGTACGTGAGAGGCAGGCAGACAGGCCTTTCTCTTCCCTGAACAGAGGAGATGCATCAAGACATCAGCAGCGCAGCAGGGCTTCAGCCGACAGAAGGCTGCTGTGTGCTGAGCTGGTCTTCTCTGTCAGAGAGCCATGTTCCACTGCCATCCCTCACCCAGCACAACGCACAACCCTCCCTAACTCACACCACTGCTGTGCAATATGCCAAGTCGCTTTCATCCACCTCAAAGTAATTGGAGCAAACGTATGACTGAAGAGGAGCCTGTTTTTCAGGGGAGGCGGCGAAAACAGAGGACGATGATAAAAAGAAAACGACAGTGAAAAATGGGTCTCCGTTCTCGCTTTTAATTGTTATACGTAAGAGGAAACTCGTCGAGGCTCATTAGAGGCCGCTAACATATGTAGTATTCCAGATCGCCATCCTGTCGGTTTATTTGGCACTGTTTGAGCCTTTGTGAGTGGAGTTATTGTTTTTTATGGAAGCAACATCAAAGTGGCGGCGGAACAGAACACCTTTCATCAACAAAAACACACATTTAAATGCCAAAAAAACTTTGTTAATTAAAAACATTGTACTTTAATTGCTATTTTAAAAAGGCCAATTTTGGTAATGTGATAAAAAGCCAAATCAACTTTTCAGTAACAATATTTCTGTTAAAAAAGTTTTGAAGTAATTTTGGACTAGGTACCTGAGAGGTCCACGCAATGACCAATGGAACAGGAAGATCTGCAGAAAACTCTGGGGCCTCAGCTGGATGCTGAAAAGAGAGTAAAAAAAAAAGAAAAAGAAAAAGAGAAAGGGTGATAATCATGGTTTAAAACAGTATCCCCCGGTTTCACAGACAAGGCTTAAGCTAGTCCTGGACTAAAATGCATGTTTGAGCTCATTTAACTGAAAGGAACTTGCACTGACATATCTTAAAATATGTCAGTGCCATTGTTTTGTCTGAAGATGCACATCAGTAATGTTTTTTTCAAGTGTACATTTATAAAAGTTACTTAAATATCCTAATTGAACTAAGGCCTAATCTGTGAAACCGGGTCTATATGTGGTATGAAAGCAGTAATTTAGCAGATGCTTTTACCACTCAAAATGTTACTAGAAGTTTGGTGCGGTATATTACAAATATTAAAAGTGTAAGAAGTAGGTAAGCATTAATGTTCTATGTGTGTGTGTGTATATATACACACATATATATATATATATATATATATATATATATATATATATATATATATATATATAAATAAAATAAATATCCTTCATTGTGCTTATTTACTGAAATACAGTGTAGAAAACATGCTTAGATTATTTAAAACTAGATTTGATTGTGTTTTAGATAAAAAGTGAAAGTAAATGAATAAATTACATTTTAAAATATATTATATTCAAATAAAAAAAACAATTGTTGTTTTTACTTTATTTTAATCAAATAAATGCAGCCTTGGTGAGCATAAGAGACTTCTTTCAAATATACACTGCCTGGCCAAAAAAAAGTCGCTGTTTGGATTTTAATAGGCAAAAACTTAAGAATCTATGAATGGATCATTATTACAGTGATTGTTATGTTTCTAGCATGTTATATGTTTGGTAACGGTTCTTTTAACCCTTAAAGATGGAGTGTGTAGCTTTTCATTTCTTAAACAAACATGTAGGAAGACACATCATGGCCATATTCCAGGATGACAATGTCAAGATTCACCAGGGTTAATGGTTCAGAGAGCATGAAGAGTCATTTTCACACGACTTGGCACCTCTGAGTAAAGACCTTAATTTCATTGAAGACCTTAATTTCATTGAAAGTCTTTGGGATGTGCTGGAGTAGACTTTACAGAGAGCTTACCTCTTGCATTGTCAGTACAAGATCTTGACCACAAATTGATGCACCTCTTGATGGAAATTACATCACAACATTTATTTCCATCAAGAGGTGCATCATTTTTTTGTTAAAGGGTTAGTTCACCCAAAAATGAATATAATGTCATTTATTACTCACCCTCATGCCATTACTCACCCTCATGCCGTTCCACACCCGTAAGACCTTCGTTAATCTTCGGAACGCAAATTGAGATATTTTTGTTGAAATCCGATGGCTCCGTGAGGCCTACATAGGGAGCAATGACATTTCCTCTCTCAAGATCCATAAAGGTACTAAAAACATATTTATATCAGTTCATATGAGTAGAGTGGTTCAATATTAATATTATAAAGCGACGAGAATATTTTTGGTGCGCCAAAAAAAACAAAATAACAACTTATTTAGTGATGGCCGATTTCAAAACACTGCTTCATGAAGATTCGGAGCATTATGAATCAGCGTGTCGAATCAGCGGTTCGAAGCGCCAAAGTCACGTGATTTCAGCAGTTTGGCAGTTTGACACGCGATCCGAATCATGATTCGATACGCTGATTCATAATGTTCCGAATCTTCCTGAAGCAGTGTTTTGAAATCGGCCATCACTAAATAAGTCGTTATTTTGGTTTTTTTGCCGAACCAAAAATATTCTCGTTGCTTTATAGTATTAATATTGAACCACTGTACTCACATGAACTGATTTAAATATGTTTTTAGTACCTTTATGGATCTTGACAGAGGAAATGTCATTGCTCCCTATGTAGGCCTCACGGAGCCATCGGATTTCAACAAAAATATCTCAATTTGCGTTCTGAAGATTAACGAAGGTCTTACGGGTGTGTAACGGCATGAGGGTGAATAATAAATGACAGAATTTTCATTTTTGGGTGAACTAACCCTTTAAGATCTTGTATTGACAATGCAAGAGGTGAGCACTCTGTAAAGTCTCCCCCAACACATCCCAAAAACTTACACTGAGGTTAAGGTCAGTGCCAATTCATGTCTGAAAATGATTCTTCATACTCCCTCCCAACAATTCTTTCACAATTTGAGCCTGATGAATCTTGTCATTGTCATCCTGGAATATGGCCATGATACATCTTAATACATGGTTGTTTAAGAAATGAAAATCTACACACTCCATCTTTTAAGGTTAAAAGAACCATTGCCAAACATATAACATGCTAGAAAAATAATATCATATAATAAATAAAATAAGGATTAAAAATATTAATAATTTATACATTTTCGAAATTAATAAATTTATATAAATTATTTTATATTTAAGCAGCATATCCACTCTCCATGCTGAAACACTAGGAGAAATTTCCACACCTGAAGGCCTTACTTATTCAACCTCTTTAAGCTTTAAATTCTCATATCTTACGTACGTTTCCACACTACAACCAATAATACAACTATGAGTATGACCCCACAACCCACATTTACACCAGCAGCAGAGATGCCTTTACTGGCTCCTGTTGAGTAAGCTGCCGCTGGGTGACGGAGGGCCTTGTGAGAGGTGCCCGGCTCTGGGAGGATGAGCAGATGTGAGGTGGGTAGATCACAGATATTTTTAGCACCCAGCAGGATGGTGGGCAGGTGGGCACAGGGGGCTTCTCACGCCCTGCTGAATCTCATCAGGACCCCGTGCAGTGTCCGCAAGGAGCCACTGGCATCTATACCATGTCTCCACTTCCAATGCCAAACAGAGCTCACCTCACACAGCCCAACTCTCAGACTAAACTACTCACACGCCACAATTTTCTGCTTCTTCTGTGGCCCCTGTAATCACCTTATAAGGATCACTCATGGTCTTATCTGTGCCACCGCATCCCCGCACACTCTCTCACCTCTCCTTCAGGCCCTGCCACAATCTCACGGCTCCATCTCTCAACATAATCTTACAGTCACAGCACATTAGTGCCACCTGCTTAAAGTTAGATACTAAAACCAAAGTTCTGCTCCTTTTGCAGTCCAGCTGAGTCTGAGAATCTCGATACCGAAATCTGTGCGAACTTATCCTGGTACATTTGCATCTATGACCCACAAAAATCATAGATCTGCAAAATGAAAAGATAATTTGCTTCAAGTTTCTTTTTCGAAGACCTAAATGTCGAACTCATTTAATAAAAATGGGGACTAAATTTCAAATTTAAAAAATGTGGCACATTTTGACAGTTAAGTCACATCTACAAACACACATTACACACATACATTACACACAGTAATACTTTTTAGAAAGAAATGAAGACTTTTTTATTTATAATGTTACACAAGATATCTATTTCAAATAAATGTTCTTCCTTTGAAAGTTCTATTCATCAAATGATCCTTGAATTTTTTTTATCATAACAAGAAATGATTCTTGAGCAGCAAATCAGCATATTGAAATGTTGTTTTTACTGGTTTTTTTTTTTTTTTTTTTTTTTAATAATTGTAGCCTTGGTGAGCATAAGTTACTTCTGGTCAAAAAACAAAAAATCTTAAGAAAAAAATGAAAATCTTAAATTGGCATTGTCACCCTTTATTCAAATATTATTAAACATTTGTTAAAGATTTTGTAAGCATATTTTATAGTTGTGCTTGAAGTCAATTGTTTTATTTATGATAACGCAATGAAACACATGAACACATGCTAAAACAAGAGAATCAACCGAATATTATATAACAAAATAACTGTTTTTTCCTGTGAGCTTTTTGTTTTTCTATGCATTTTGTTTTTGCATAGTAAAATAAAACCTGTAAATGGAGTTTGCCTTTTTTGCCAAATAATTTTGTCAGATAAATAGCTCAATCAAGTTTAGAGTTTTGTTTGTCCCTCATATTTAAAATATTTTAAAAATATATAACATATCTATCTCATATTTTGATGGTCGAACTTGTAGGGTCATTTAAAAACAAATATCTTCTCCGAACATCACTTTTGGCCACTACTGCTAAATTATTGTTAAATTGACACAAGTTGAAGGAATATAAGGGTTGCACTTTATTTTAACTTTATTATTCTTTCTTACAGTGTTAATTATATATTTAAGTACTGAGTAATATTAATTAACAACAGGTACTTATTATATGGTTAAGGTTAGGATTAGGGTTTGGTTTAGGGTTCGTTAGATGCATGTAATTTTGTATAATTTACTGTTATTATTATAGTAAGTACATGTAATGTGTAACAAGGACACTATAAAATAAAGTGTTACAAAAAAGTAAAATAAAACAGGGCTTGACCCTTGGCTTCACCTTGGACTTGAGCTTGATTGTAATAGTGTGCTGACGCCCTGCAGAGTCTTCTGCCTTCATCTTGAGTGTGCGGAACTCTGCATCGATGAAGAGCAGCCTGCCAAGACAGATCAATAATCACCACACATAAGACCACATACAACACATATCAGACTGGTCAACAGCAACCACTTATAGAATATTTGTTGCAAGTAAAAACATAACAGGGATGTGCAATTTGGTCATTCTGATCAAATAAACCAGCCGAGACCTGTTGGTCTGAACAAAAAATGATTTTGGTAGATTTCCTTTAAATAAAGATGCTCCTCAGATGTACACAATCCTTTCTCCCAGCAAACAGTACTGAAAATCATCTACAGCGACCACAGATTTATTGCTAAAATCCCAGCACTTCACGACACACTCGTATTTCAGCAGCTTATTTACGAGTCGTGTAACACAGCATATCGTGGTTAGTTCATACATGCATACTTTGCTCTGAGTGTTCCCATCGGCAGAAACTGCAGGATCACATATCCACATTCTGTCCCTCAGCACTTAGATCCACATAAAAACTGTGGGAGAAGAACTTCGACACTTTTCGTTGGCTCACACTCTCTTCTGCTGTTACAGCAGAATATACTCACTGTACATTAACACATTATTTATTTATTTTTTTTACTAACTCACTAGTGACCGTTTTGCCACTTAAACATCTGTGTGCAAGGCCTGCAATTATTTCTTTATTCAATTTTGAGGGGATTTTTTCCTTTTAAGTAGAAACTACAGTGAAAAGTAGTGATGAGCATGAGCAATCAACTGTAAAAAATAAATAAATAAATGCATTTCTACTGTATATGGGTCAATGACGTGATGGATCATTTTTTGTCCAAAGGCCTTAATAATAATAAAAAACAAAGATATGACATTCAAAGTATGTAAGGCAGTACAACTAGATATCTTTTATTGAATCCAAAAGGTTTTAATTATATTTTGCTACATATAAAGGTATTTTAAAGATTTTGAAGTGTCAAAAGGTCATTCGGTTTAACCGTCCAAAGGCCAATACAGCCATTTCATTTGTGATTAAGATATCTTACAATGTAATTAATGTATGTATTTTTTATTCTGGCATGATTTTGTAACATCATATATCAACATAGTGCAACATGGTATTAAAATTATGTATAGAAGTCATTGCTTTGTTATGAGAAAGAATGACCGGAAAAATTAATTTCATTGATGTCATTCATTCGGAGTAACCATTAGGTGTGTTCAACATCGGCTGCGGCTGGATGCAACCGATCGGCGAGAGTAGCTGCGTGCAGGTGGGGAGGAGCTGAAAACGGAGACGTGAAGTCGGACACTTTCTGCATCTCGTAGTGACGCTCACGCTGCGTTTGCATACTTTATCACAGCTGAAGTGAAATAAATACACTGATGTTTCAGAGACATTTTCATTCAATACTTAATGTACTGATTACAGCATCTGTTTTTACAAGAATAAAGTTCAACATAAGCATATATTATTTAAATACCAATGTAGTGGGGTCTACATTTTTTATCAGCTTTATTTTGATAAACATTACGCAATATAAGATCGCTTCTACATAAAAAGAGCTTTAACTATTATAAAAATACAGATTTTTGAGCATTAGTCAGGGTTGCCAGGTTTTCACAACAAAACCCGCCCAATTGCTACTCAAAACTACCCCAATCGCGTTTCGGGGGGCTCCCTCGATATAAATCGCGCTCCGGGGGGAAAAAAATCCACGTTTTTGGCAGGGTTCCCCTAGTAAAATTCGCATTCCAGAGGCTAAATATCATGTTATGTGGGGTCTCTTTAACCCACGGACATGAAAAACGACCCACGGCAAAGGTGTAAAAGTAGCCCAATTCTGCAGGAAAACCGCAGACTTGACATCACTGGCATTAGTGGAACTGAAGGCTTGACAATAAACACGAAACACACGTGATCGTTGTCATGCGGTGAATCCGGCCAATCGTGAAACAGCTGTGTCATCATCAGAGCTTGTGCAGCTCCTCTTGAGAAACTGCACTGGCTGACTCAGGCGGCTGCTCTTGAATCACTCTTGCGGTACTTTGAAGTCATATGTCACAGTCGCATGGCGTCGGCGCTATCTCAAGTCGGACAAAATTTCTTACCGGCATGCACTGCTTCAAATCGGCCGCCGATCGGTCTGTGCAGCGCTGCATCAAGTCGAACAAGCCTAATATAAAGGGAACATTTTGGATCAAGTCATGTGGTCAGTATCACGTGACATCATTCAGACACCTGCAAAGGACCACATGGTCATGAAGCAAAGTAACTAACTCTCATTTAACTATTTGAAAATTTCATGTTTTCACTTGCTCATACGCATGTCCCGAAACATCAGGTCATTCGGTACAACCGCTATAAAACATGGATAATGTTGTAATATTTTAAAAACTTGTACTAAATATAAAATGTTTGATTGTCATTTTGTTAGCTAGCTAGCAAGCAAGCTAACTAGCTAGCTAGAGATCAACAGGTTAGCATTGTTTGAAAATATCATCATTCGGTATAACCAAAAGTGTCATCAAAAAAAAAAAAAATGACTTTTTTGGTGACAAATTTTGTCCATCTTGTATGAAAATAACAAAAGCAGTGTTAATTGATTATAAAAACCACATAATCTGATTGTTAGCACTTAATAAAGCTTCAAAATTAATTATATCTCCATTATGTTTTTTTTTTATACTTTAAAAACCTTATTCATCAATGACCCAATATACAAATTCATACAGTATGTGGATTACCGTAATAGCAGCAGTGTACTTTTTTTTTTTTTTTTTAATTGGTTTTGATGTAAGCTCTGGGTGAATGTAAATGTTTAATTTTGTATAATGTATAAATTGTATGTATTTTAAAAAGTGCATTGATAGTCTCTTAATTATTCTTGGTGACAATGGTGGTTACATTTGTGAATACTGTCTGAAATTCTGACAGACCTACCTGCAACCACGTTTTTATTTCTCTGTTCTACTGTTCAAAGTGATCTTAATGCTCAGTCTATTTCTCTCACAACCCATGAAGCAATGGGACGCATCTTTTGCATCACATTCAATTACATGAGCTTTTGGCACAAAATCACACCAATCATTCATTTCTTCAAAATTGAGATCTCTTTTCTGACATGAACGTCATTCAGCCACTCTGCATTCTACAGGGATCTCCCGCCACAGTATCAGGCCTTGCTGGCGTTCACCTCAGTTGATTGAAACAGCTTGACGGCTCGATGTCTTGCTGGGAGGATTGATGAGAGCATTACATTTGCAACTAGAAAATCAGCTCCCCTCATAAATGGCGAAAGGAACATTTGGCATGTTTGCATACAAACAGGCCATAGATGAAAGCCTAAAGCCGTACAAAAACAAAACAAAACAAAAAAAATCGGAACAGTAAGGGGAAAACATAAACTGTAATACCGCCAAGGCCACTTTTGCGAAGATTTCTCATCACAACTTTCCAGATATGCAAAAAGCCAGCTGCTGAAAATAGTACAGTTATTCCATTCTCACAGGTGCCACCAGGGATCATGGGTTTTAAGATATAACTGCTGGCTGGAGTGAGATGGTGAGAAGACCAGCCAATAGGAAACCTGCTCAGGTGTCATTATCTTGGCGGGGTGTTAAAAGACCACAGCGAGAGGCCCCGCGCTTCTCTCTCATACATGTGCAAGGTGTGACAACCTCTCACCATGGCTCCCATGCACCAATTGTCTAAAAAAAATCTGAACATTTTCAGATGACGATGTCAGACCAAATGCAATATCTCACAGTAAAATGGGAGCAAAATGGGATCAAAGTCAAAATATTCAACTTTCATTTTCTTATGACCTAACGCTTTGCTGCGATACTTCAAATAGCACACTTAGACCGCACTATAAAGCAGCCAGAGACTGATGTTTTGTAATTTCCTAAATATCTGACTCTTTTGAACTATTCCAGGGATAAGAGGGGAGAACAGACCTGACCCCATCTATACAGTAATTAACAGTAAATGTGGCTTCTTCAAGGCAACTAAAACTCATTAAAATGACCAGGTTCTGCGGCACTTCCCCCTTCCTAAACCAATCAGGGTCCGCAACTGTGCCGGACTTGAGGCTATTAACAGAGACACGAATTAAGGATCTTAATTAATCTCAAGTGCATTTACAGATAGCGCTGGTGTATAATACTTCTGACCGCAATTCAGGTCTGAAACGTGCACCTTATTTCCAGCCTAACTTTTCAGCCTACATTTCCCTATTAAACTTGAGAGTGGGTCTCCAATTAGACCAATTTGCATTTGCTAATATCATAATTATATCTTTGGACATTAATAGAAAGTGGAAAATTAGAAGCCTAGTGAAATCACAGCTTGATACATGGCTGACAGACACCACATTAGCCTCCTCTGTTACAAAGCAAGAAATGTGACACGATGTTTTCATGAAAAGTTGACGACAGCCATTCATGTCCTTACAGTAATGTGAAGGATTTGTCCTATATGCAATTATAAGAGAACACAATGGAATGTAAGTCAAGAAAAGCACTAGGCCACTAGAAATCATCATACTTATCCCATCCTAAGATCTCCATCTCTGTTATCAGCTGGGAATAATACTGGGGTGGTGAGAAGGACTGACATCCTGGTTGGCTCTTCAACGCCACTTCCTGATAATAGACAAGTTTATAATGAGAATCATTTATTCAATCTGCGGGACTTGTGTGCTTATTATGGTAATATGATGCTAAACATTACATCATGTATAACATTTGTCAACCTGAATATGGTAATGTTCAACTCCAGGGAAAAAAACATGCAATATTTTAGCAATGTTTACCAATACTGTTCTGAGTTCCAGGATAAAGGCCATCAGATTAGTTGAATGCTGTAATCTCTGTTAAAAGAAAACAAATACAATTCAAATGTTTTGATTAAAGTACTACATACAAAATGACAAAACCAGCATCTGTCATTTGACTAATGAGAGTGACCATTAGAGTTCATTTTTAATCATTTTAAATTCATAAGAAAATAATGAACTTTAACTAGTTAGGATACCGCATAAATCTAGGCAGGGTAAATCATAAATCTAATCTTTTCACCCTAGAGGCACATGGAAAATGATTTTTTTTCTCCCCTCGACAAACATTATGTGTTAATTAAGACGTATTTCTTGAATGATGAGAAATAGCTGCAAACTATTTGCCTTTGATTTATTGTACCTGCTTCACAATATGTTGATAACCATGAAGTAGCCGTTTCATTTGCCAACAACAATGTAATCTGCAAAACAACCCAAAGACAAGCCAAAGAAAATTAAATAATAATAATAATAATAATAATAAAAATCAAACTTATTTGTAATTATAAACTTTTGTAATTATGTATATTAACAAAATAAGTTAAAATATGTTTCAACTGAAATTAATGCAAAGTTAATATTTATATATGACTTAATAATTGTACTGGCTCAATATTACACACACATAATACTATTATATATATTTATTTTAATATGTTTTTGTATTCTTGGATATTTTAATAAGTAGATAGATGGATTAAAAAAAAAAAAAAAAAAAAAAACTAATTAAACAAAATATATTACAATCATACTTTGCCTGTTTCATCTGATGATCAGGGGGTAGAGATATTCTTATCCTGAAGTCTTTCTCCTGTCAAAGATTAAATAAGAAAAATGTAACATTTGTGACAATCGGTTCAACTGCCGTTATACGATTCACACATTACATATTCACACTGTAAACGGAGCTGACAACCTACACTTGAAAAGACTATGAACTGAGATGTGAAACTTTCCTTACCAGCACTGTGATGAACCCGTCATAGATTGTCTTCTCCTTATTAAGTGCAATGATCATAGGGCTTTCTCTCATCAGCAAACAGCTCATGATGAAAAATAAATACTTCAAAGCCCAGGATGAATATAAACCGCTAGCTAAACACTTACTTAGATGTCGCGATAGTAAACTAAATCATATATACACAGACAATAGCTTTTTGTACAAAAAACAGTCAAAGGCTACTGTCAGAAGAGTCTTCTGCTGTTGTGATGCAGGCAAAGCGAAAGTAACTTCCCGCGAAAAGACTCGAGCGTCACTGACGTCATTAAAGTTTGAATGACCAAACTTTATTTGAACTAATTTGCAAACGCCTTTAACCAAATAAGGCCTGTTGAACGGTTAAGATTTGAATATTAAAATCACTGTTAAATTACCTGCAGTGTACAGGTACAGAATCTCTCAACATCTTGTAAAATAAAGATGTTATATCGTCCAATATATGAAGTTTAGGATTAGTTAATCACTTGATGGATGTTTATATTATTTTCCTTCAATTAAAGAGAGCGCCTTTAACCAACATTAAAAGAAACAAACTAGCCAAAGTGTAACAGGTAGATCAAAACGTTACTCCCTCTTTTGTACGCTTGGCTTGCCTGACGCATCGTCATTGTAGCAGTGTTTTGCAGAAGTAAAAACACCTTGTTTTGTCCTCTCAACTAAAATTATAGTATCGTCATTTTGTTGTATCTGTTGGATGAACAAGTGAACACAATAAACCCCCACTGGCACACATTTTAGACGAGAGTCAACTAATGGAGGTATTTTTCTAACTGAAAGCTTGAAGTGTTTTTTCAGGACAGTTATATTTTCAGGTAGGGGCAAGTTGTCACATGTTTTAAATGCTTTCAAGTCATAGTACTGTAGTATATTTGTGGAAATCCTTCGATAATTTTGTATGTTACCTTTTAGATTTTGCTGATTCTCGAATTGTTTTGTATAGCATTGTTTTAAATAGCTTAGCTTATTTTGCGGTTACAAAGTCTATCGCAGGCCATTAAGGCAGTGGTTTTTAACCTTTTTGACTCAATGGATTCAATATTCGAATGCCCAAGAGATTTTATGTATTTCTTCTGTAATTATGACACATACTTGTTTTCATTTTTTTTTTAAAAAAAAACAAAAACTGGTAATATTTGTTTATTAAAATAACCCTGATTAATTTTGTGTTTCCAAAAGATTCAAAAACTGTGTGTTCAATAGTTTTTGGCTGGATTCTTGATCAGGATTGGAAATCCCTGCCCTAGGACGTTTGCTAAGGCTTATTGGACCACCTGGCCCCCTGGTTGAGAAGAACCATTGGTTTAAGGTATGTTTGAGTGTGACTACATGTCCTGCTATTGGGAATGAAATGAAAAACAATGGAAATCTTAAGTAGATTTATCATTATTATTGGTAGCCAGGAGTATCGTGTTTATACAGAAACTGATTATGAGAAATATTTACTGAAGTAAATGGTGTGACACCTAGCCTCAGTTCCCTGCATATCAGCATATCACCTGTTCCCTGACAGGTTTCCTTTATGGCAACTCTCCAACCCTCCCTCCTAAACTTTTTTTTTTCCCTTTTTTTTCTCAAACAGACTATAGCACATAGCTTTCATTAATGCTAGTGTGAATATATAAAATGTGAAATATAAATGCGCCCTACCCATGTCACTTTCTGCCATACTCTGATACTGTGGATCCATGTCTTTGTTTTGGCATCTACAATTCCGCTTTCATTAAACCTTGCAGTAATAAGCACAGTGTTTTCTTTGTCCAAAAATGTTTAAATATTCAGAAAAGCTGCCTTTAAGCAAACACATATCATTACAGCTGAGAGCTCTGTATTGGAGTGTGTGATTGTATATTGCTTGTGTAGAGTGTCAAGCGTACGTGCTACACATTGTGCCTGGAGAGATTGATGTTTTGTCATCCACCTGCTTCTAAGCTGTAAAAGCAAGCGCAGCAAAGGCAAACCTACCCAGCTTCAAAATCCAAACAAAGAAATCTTAGTGGGCTGTTTACATATCTGTGGAAGGATATCTGGGCTTGTGTTGACGGGGTGCTAGAGTGGTTGAGAGATCAGTCCCCGCACAATGGGTGAGTGTTAAATGCTTTTTTTGTTTGCGACAGTGAGGAACAATTTAAAGCGATTTTGGCTCTGGCTGTGGTTTGGAGAGGGTGAGCCTGGCAACCTCACATATGGAGAGAGAGAGAGAGAGAGAGAGAAAGAGAGGTTCCTCTTTCCAAGTCACATGCAGATTGTTACAGCGTACACTGCACAGGGTTAATGGCAATCCTGAAAAAAAAGGATTTAAACAATTATGCTTTTCGGAATTGCCGGAGAAACGCGGATTATTTCTTTTCCCTGCTTACTGCCTTATTGCTGCGGCATCTGCCTTTCTTTTATACCTTTTGAGGAGCGTGATCTATTGTGCATTGTTTATCTCCAGCCATGGTCACTTCTCTGGAATGCAATTGGCTGGAACTACATCGTGTGGGTCTTGCTCCCTGCTTTTTTTTTTCTCCCTCTCCCTCTCTCTCTAACAGATTCTTTTGAAGCGAGACAAGAGCAGGGGTGGCCGATTTATCGCGCCTCTCTCTCCTTGCCATGCATTCATCTGAATGAGAATAAGGAGCTATTGTTCTGTTCCGATCTCGGTAGACAAGCTTTAATGCTGTTTTTACGAACCGGTTTGAAAATATATTGTTATTGCTAATGTAGATTGTGGGATTTTTTTATTTTATTTTTTTATAGGTGTCGCTTTCTCATATATGATCTAAAACATATTAGAACATGCTTGATTGTAATGTGATTTTTTTTTTTTTTTTTTTTTTTTTTTTTTTTTAGAGGGCATTTCAGAAAATTGTTATATTAAGAATATTATATATTGTTTTGTTGTTATTATTAGTAGTAGTAGTAATAGTAGTATTTATTAGTATATATAATGTTATTTAATTTAATTTACCTTTTAGATAATCTATTGGACAACATAGTTAGATTATTTTTGTTAAATTATATAATTTAGAAATAATTTTATATCTATTTTATTATAGTATGTTATAAATAATAATAAAAGAATATATATATAGATTTATATGTTTACTTTCTCAGCCTTGAACACCTGTGCATACTAAGCAGACAGAGAGAGTGAACCATTATGATGTAGACTTTGGCATGTGTATTAGTTGCAGCTTTACCAGAGCTCCCATAGCTGCCCATTATTTGAATGACTGGTGTAATGAGACGGATCAAACCCGGTGCTGAGCTGACCAGGGAAGCTGTGCGTGTCAGCTATTTGGCCAGGGTCCTGGACCATCATTACACTTTCTTTATGGAGCCATTCAGACTGTACATGAAGCACAATATGTCAGTGGAAATTAAAGTGTCCCAGCACTCTCTCCTCGTTCCTGCTCATTTACCGTGTGCACTGGCCGTTAGCCTTTGCATGTCTGTAATGGGACACCTTCCCATGTCTCACCACCAGCCAAATACTTCAAAGTTATATACTGCTTGGATATAGTTCACCAGTGGCTAAAAGTCAAACGTGGATTTAAAAAAAAAAGTTATACCTTGCAGAATATCTACTGTACAAAAAGCAGACTATAAATAACTAGTTCAAAACACTCTTAAATGATCTTCTTTTTTTTGTGAATTATTTTAACCAAAATAAAATTACAGTATCATATTTTTGTTTTAGTTGTTTAAAGAAGTAAATATAATAAAACCACACTGGTATACATTCCAACAATAGTCAAGTATAATTAAGGTACATTTTTAAGGGAAAAACTGAATGGGTCAGGTCAAGGCAAGTTGTCACTTAAAGTTGTAAATTTATACAATTTATTAATTACACTATTTGTGGCTAAAACAATGCTTGGTATATATTTATTATGAAATGGCATATTCTTATTTTTTCATGTATTTCAATATGCCTGCTATTATAAAAATTGACTTTTAAAAAATACTTTCATAAATGATTTAAAGACTTTAATTATTTAATGGTAAAAATATTAAAATATTCATAAAAGGTGTGACAGTTAGCCCTAGTCCCCCCTATGTTGTTTGTGCCAACTGTAGTATTGACTATAGTAGGAATTAGTTGAATTGCTTATCCAGTTATGCTTAGCTGTTAGCACACTGGCACCCATCCACTGCAGTGTGTCTAAATGTACACTACGACTAATTTGCTGTATCACGCTCTGGACCAAACCCTTTTCTTATGGAGGTGAGGCAGGCAGTGTGAAGACTTAGCCTGGATTACAGGACTTCAGAGATAGCGCTGAATCCAGCCTCCTGTCTGACATGAATTGATCGGATTAGAAAGGGTGGATTCCATCCTTGAGGGGAAACCAAGCACGTTGTATATAATTGACTTTTTTTTCTCCCTCCATGTCTTGTGGGTTGACAGTGCTAGCAGAAGGGAATACTTTGGTGGGTAAATATCAGAAAGGACTCTGGTTTGACCAGGTTGGCGGAGGCTTAGAAAGCCGATCGATATCACTGGTGTTGAGTTGCAGCGGCAGCCCATGGACACGGCGCAGAGGAAGTGTGATGCGCTGTGATGCTCGACCTGCACATCCACCGAGGTCCAAACGACTCTGCCACGGGTCTTGTTTCAGAGGGTTTTGTTTGTTTACCTCCTTTGTGCTCCTTTTCATCCACTCCCCCCCCCATCCTCTGCTCTCTTAAACTTTGCTGTTTGCTCCTACACAGTGGAATAGACACACATGCTCCAGCTCATCAGAGTGGCATGGATAAGGTTTCATCTCTTTTGGTAAATCCTAGTGTCAAAAATGGAACTCTTACTTACAGCTTTGAATCGGGTACATCCGGTAACCTTTGAAGTGTGTGTGGAGAACAATCACAGTCATGTGAGAAGGGCTCTGCAAATGCTAGGTCACTTCAGGAAAAAAAAAAAGTTACAACAGTCTTTGCTTTTTACATGAATGATGGATCTCAGCAGTTGCAGTTCAGTTGTAACTTTACAGTATATATCTCCTTCAATGTCATTAAATAAAATTCAATTACATTATCGATCAAATGTTTTAGGAAGGAAGGATCAGCTCTATGTTGTTTTAGTCAACTTTTTTTAATTATTTTTATAAATTTCCTTTAAGTTGTAATTTTCATTGTTTTTTTATTTTTAGTTATTTTATACCCAGGATTTGACCTTTAAGCAAGTTTAAAAAATGTAAGCTGCATGCATTTTATATGCATGTTAAGAAATAATTACTTATATATATATATATATATATATATATATATATATATGTAATATACACGCACACACACACACACACATATACATATATATATATATATATATATATATATATATATATATATATATATATATATATATATAATATGAGCCCATTTCATCTTCAATATTGTGTCATTAGACCAGAGTCTCTGTGAAAAATTGCAATTCTTCACATAACCATGTGTTAAAAACTGAGCACCTCTACCGTTTTGGCAAAGAATTAGGTTGAGCTTAATGGATCAATTTTTTGATTATTAAAGCCAAGTCTCTGTGCTGAGGCGTAATGCGTTCAGCATTGATCCCTCTCCAGCCTTTTATTGCCGTTACTCCAGTGCCTCTCACATTTAAAAGATATGTTCACACGAATAAAGATTTTACAAAGTGACACGGGGATAAATAAGATCTTGGAGTGCAGAGATCACATTCTTAAAGGAAGGTACAGTCTGGAGAGAAGTCAAAGAACCACTCAGGGAGCCTTGAAGGATGCCACAAATTTTGAAACTACAGCATAAAAGTGATTCCTGGAAAATTGAAGCTAAAAAACTTAACGCGGGCCAATTTTAAATTTGATTTACTTGTGTACTACTAAAGTTTCAGTGATGGTGAATACTGCCAATACATAATGACTCCTTTTTTCCTATATTATATTAGATTGATATAAAGTATCAATTTGTTCAACGTGTTTTTGTTTTAGCATATCTTGATTCATGGTTAGTCGGATGTTGAAACTATGCTAAATTTGAGCAGCTCTTCTGGCTCGTCCTAACAGTTCAGTTTGATTTAGAGGATGCTATAGAAAAAGCATCCCGACATGTTCAAAGGGCCGAGAGCATATGGAGTCTTTATTGACCATATGAGTTGAAATGAACCCAAAAGCTTGGCGCGTAATGATTGTTGCACACTGGGCCCACGAGCTGTGCCGTGAGCTAACCAATCAATATCCCATCAATAGCTTTTTATTAAAATTGTTCGCAAGCAAATCAAAATCTATATTGTTTTCACTGAAGAAAAGAGTGTGAAATATTCCATTTATGCGTTAGTCAGATGAACGGAGTGAAATATTGGTTTCTATGCATGATGGAATTAGCGCTCGTTGCGTATACGCATTGTTATTAGAATACCTCGCCCGAATTGATTTTACTAAGCGATGCGTTTGTGATTAACTTATTTCCATTCATTTCAACTGAGCTGAATTAACTATCATATTACCTCTGTATAAAGATGAGATTAATAACACAAGTACTCATTATACTTATGAGATGAATGATATGCTGCACAGGCCGTATCGATTCAGCTGTGAGGAGAGAGCGTGGGGAGGGTTGCTTATCGGCAAGCTCTTATCGTTTATTTACTGCTATATATTGGGCAGTACAGGCCATTTAAACGAGTCTATTTCACCAGCTTGAAATATGAGCCACCGGAATACTCGATAGTGCATCTGTCACCACAAAAGTCCTTTTTCTGCTCCTCCTTTCCACTCAGCATTGTTTAGCTGTTTAAATCAGATCAGTAATCCTCCCTCTGTGATAGACCATTAGACATACAATGGAATCTGAAGAGCATCTTTATTTAGATCAACCATCCTGAATATTACTGAATAAACTACCCACCTCTTCACTTTCCCCGAGCTCAGAGATGAACGAGGGAGGAAAAAAAAAAAAGAGAAAGCAAAACAGATAGTAGGTGTGGAGGCTGAAAAGGATATTCACTGAAAGTTCCCATTGCTGGGGTTTGTTTCTTATCTTTGCAGACGAGTGGGAAATCAAAGACTGGAATGCTGGGAGAACGCTGGGGAAACTGATGGAGGGGTGAGCTCTGGAAAGGAGGATGGATACTTCCTGTTCCTGCTGGAGTGACCCGCAGGTCTGAGGAGGAGTGAGGGAAAGAGAGGGCGGAGAAAGTGAGTGAGTATGATATGAGACGGTAGCAACGAAAGCACAGGAGGAATTGTGTTGGGAATAGAGTTAGTATGAGAAGGAAATATTGATTAATAGACATTTACAGGGAAGTTTGGCCTAGTGTGTTTTGGGTCGCTATTTTACCCATGATGCTT
Source organism: Ctenopharyngodon idella (assembly GCF_019924925.1). Classification (NCBI taxonomy): domain Eukaryota; kingdom Metazoa; phylum Chordata; class Actinopteri; order Cypriniformes; family Xenocyprididae; genus Ctenopharyngodon; species Ctenopharyngodon idella. Next base: position 10,421,226 of record NC_067232.1, on the reverse strand, counting down.
TTTTTGTAGCGTTGTTTGACTTTTACAAGGTTTCTTTACAGGTCATTGCATTTGAATTCATCTACTACTCAAATCCAGTTTTTTATGGTCTTGTACCATATTGCGTAGGCCAACCACAAGGTCATAACCTTTATATTTGTATCATATTTGAGTGAAACTTTAAATATTTCACATTGATATTTGACATTTTTCAGCGTCGCATCATGATATCGAAGCTTTATCCTTCTCAAGCAGTTGTAATTATGTCAGGAAAGAATCTGCAGTCGCACATGCCAGCCAAAAGAGGGCAACATGATTTCAGAATTCCTCCACATACTAGGACAGAATAGTGTCTAGAGGGTTAAACGTGTAAGTAACAATAATTTACATTTGCATTTGGAATGGTTTCCCTATTCTGTCAGTCGGCAGTTCAAAGCAGTTCAACACTCTTGGCGACAAAGGAAGGTGTTGTCACATGCGTGAGATATTCCGGGGCTGAAATGAAGTTGCTCGCCATCAGCGTGTCATCACGGAAGGACATCTCCTCTGTGGTGACTGAATGAAAACAAAAGAGAAATTACATTAACCTATTATTGCTGAAACAACCTGCTGTCAAGAGATACTGTCACCTGAGATTATTAGGTTCATTATATTTAGGCTGTTCTGGTGTTTAAGAGTGATGTGATTTAATGATTTTTTTTTTTTTAAGTCAGCGTAACATTAATGTAGATTTAGCAGTTCTTGGAAATGCTGGTGATATTACATTCCAAATTCACCATTATCACTCATGAGCTTTTCAATATAACTGCACATGTGCTTTGCATCAATCAAACAAAGGCTAATATTCACAGCAGAATTATTATGGCAAGAGTGTTCTGCTTCTTGCTTCCAACTATCCAGTATTTTGACAGAATATAGCACATACTTACCTTTGCAAGTGTATAAATGCACACATGTATACATATACATGTATCTGTGTGTACTTTTCTGTCTGTGAGAAATACATTGCAGCATGTATATATGGGCTGAATGTATTTGATGCATGCAAGCATGTATGGAATTTTTCTTTATATTTGTTTGCTCAGCGCAACCTGCGTCTCACATACAAACACACCTTTCTTTTATGAAATTGACAGCCTGGTTTAACACAGGCTACTGCTTTTGTTAGTTGACACTGCAGGAAAACTGTAGAAGGGTCAATTGCACTTCAGTCTCTGACCAGCAGAGGGCGACCTTTCCAGTCTGGGCAAGCAAGAGGTCATTTTTGTGGGTGCGTGAAACCGTTTTTTGGTTTTAGACTAAGTATGTTATTTAGGGCTTTATTTACATTACAAACAAAGCATTTTGTTTTTTAAATATGTTGCTTATAAAACATTAGTTGAAACAAACTATACATCAGATAAGATGAGTTGTATTTTAATATTTAATGCTTCTAATTTAGATGCATTTAATATATATATATTTTTTTTAATGAATACACAAGCATAATTGCATAATTATTACTATTAATAATTTCTAAAAATCTATTCATTTTAGATTTTTTTTGCTCCCATTTTACACATTTTACCGAATCACTTTCTGTGTGTCATTTTTTTCTTTACTATTTTAGTCTAATTGTTTTATTCTCAATTCAGGGTCTTGCGTTCAATCTCTTATCACTCCTGTCAGTATTATTTCCATAACAGTAATGCACTTGTAGAACAATTCAATTACGCTGGACATGCTGTACAATTAGGTTTTCCTGTTATGGAATTTAACGGTAAATTACTTGCATATTTCCCAGTCATTTGCAAGTATGCAGGGCCCATTTCATTAGTCTCTGAATAGGACTGGAGAGAAATCATACAGCTATCCTTCTTCCTTCAAACCTGAAACTAGCGGCTTGACATTAAAGAACTAAAGGTCAGACAAAACTCTTAAATTTGAAGGTGACCTATCTGAGCCTCATTTAAACTTCCTATGGCAGTGCAGTTCTCCAGATCACTGTGATTATAAAACGACTGTTTTATCAATATCATCGCTGCCCTTTGCGGGTGCAGCCGTGCTTGTGAGATGCAGATCTCTCGCAGAATGTCACATTAAACAGGTGTACAAACACTCTGTCTGCTTATAAATTGAGTAAACATGCGTTCTTGAGAACATCCTTGCGATAACTAATTATGAAACTTTAGTTTCTTCTTTGGCTTTTTGTTGTAACTGGGTTAAAGTGTGAATGTGAGATTTGCTGATGTCGGCATTTTGTATTTTTAAAGCAACAACAAAGAAGCGCTTGTTTGTTTCTTTGCATTAAGCTAATTGATTGCCGCATGCTTTTGACTGATATGCAAACCGTTGTTTTGTAGTAAATTAATTCAAGTGAAATCTAGCTACTAGAATATTCATATGACTGTAAACACATGTACATTTTTTATCATTACAGGATAACTTTAATTAAGCTCACTTGAAAGTAGATTGTCTTTCTTTATTTTTGAGTTGTATAACACTCAAAACACGCTGAAGTCTATTAGCATGTTCGCACAAAACGTTCCACAAGCTTTTTGTACGCCTTTTCTCCTCGTTTCTAATTGCCGGCTGATATTTTAGACCTCTGAACTGAATCGAAGCTATTCTCGCCACAAGCCTTTTCGCTGGGTGCCACAGATGTACGTCGCTTTCTCAGTCTGCCCGTGTAGACCGTCGCGGAGAAGCACATTTCTTCTCAGAGCTGTAACTGACATGACACCTTCTCCTCAGCATGGATCCAGGGATGTGTCTAATCGGCGCTGGCAGAACACTCTCTGCTTAATTTTAGCCATAATGGCTGTGAGGGGTGAAATGATACTTTAAAGAGGATAGAGAGAGAGAAAGGGAGTGAGAAGGAGAGCGAGAGACAGTGAGAAGGAAAAGGAAGAAAAAAAGAGAACTTGAAGGTGATTAGTTGTTCTGGAGAATCTTGGCTGTGGAGGCAGGAACACTAATCCTTGCTTTGGTTGGAGCCATTTTGCGCAATAGGTCCCTGATTCCGCCCCCTCTCAATTTTAAGACCCGTGTCAAGCTCAAGCTCCTCTCCTGCGCCTCGCTGCTCTCATTTCCTATGCCTTCTGGCGAAGCCTGCTATTTATAAGAAATCATTTTTCTTCTTGCTTTTATTTAATTCTTTCCTACTTGTTTGATTTTCTGCCCTGCTTAGGAAGGTGGCCAGATGAGTGGCAGGGATCCAGAGGGTTCCACCGCTCGCATTCTCACACCCAGAATCCTCTGTTGTGGCCCGGCTGCCTCTCTGGCTACCTGAGCCTCATGAACACAACAACGCATGCGCATGCATAGTCTCTAGTAATCATATAGTAATCTATATAGCCCAGAGCTCAAGGCATCACTGTTCAAATGCCTTTTTTTTTTTTTTTTTTAAAGCGCTGACTTTCTTTTGTTGGTGCTATAGGCTTCTAGACTGGTTGCGAGCAAACTAACATGTGCTCTGATCCAGATCATATTATGTTTTTATTGATAGGTGCATCCTCATCAAAGTAAAGCTTTAGGCTGTTTCTCGTCATTTGCTTTGAATGTGCGCATGTTTTAGAACTACTGTATTACCTGATTCAAACCTTTTTTATTTGAATTGCCTCTTGAGTGGACTTTTTTGCTGTGATATCTATTGATATATCTATTACTTGGAGCATGTCTACAAAACAGGCTGTTTGAAATTCTTCAGGAATGGAGACGATATGTTTTAAAGGAGTTTGTCACATTAAACAAAACCTGGAAGTTGGTGGAGAAAGCGGGAGGTTAAGGTTTTTGTAGAGAAGTGAAGTTCTCATTGAATTTAGCTGTCGCTGCGTGTTCGAATCCTCATGCAAGGCTTGCATTGGGAAGATGTTGACACGTATGGAACAGTGAATGCTGAATTACCTGCTGTTGAAACGTTTTGTATAGCAGGAGTTTTTATTGTGGTTTCACCTTTTTTCCATTCCTCACCTTTACAGTCAGAAAAATTAATTTCCCTGACCTTCGAGTTTTCAGAGCAGCAGGGCTCAAATTCCACATATTACTATTGTGGCTTTTTATTTTACCATGAAATGCATGAAACAGGATAATGAGTGCTCAGGGAATCTACTTATTGATTTTTATTTCAAGGCTAGAAATAATAATTAAAACAGAACAAACCAGCACCTGGTCCTTGGGTGAGTGGTTTTAGAAATAAATTTGTGTTTAAAGTACTATTTTAGTTGTGAAGAAAAAATGCTGGTTACATATAAACCAGTGGTAAGGTGTGTTAAGGTGGTAAAGTTGATGCTTCAATGCAGTATTTAGAGCTGGAGGGGGGGGGGATTTGATTTTCTTCCTAGTCCTATAGCGATTTGATTTTAGCTTCATTAAAGAATAAAAAATTACTCTAAAAAATTACTATTTTTTAATTACTACTATATATATACACAGTCAAACCAAAATTTATCCAGACACCTTGAACATTTCATTCATTAATTCAGTTTATTCACTATAGTTTAAAACAATGGTAATAAAATATGACAAGATCTCAGGGTTAAACTTTGTCAGAAAAAAATATTATCTTAATTATGTCAGATAATTAAGGTCAAAGTGGTCAGGTCAAAGTTTCTGAATAATTTTTGGTCCAATATTTTTATCAATTTTACTGGTAGTCCACTGTATGAAGAATTTTTGGCTATAATATGTCACAGTTTACTTTATTTTACTATCCTCACAACTAGAGTGTCCTGCACCCACTAGTAAAAATATATACAAAAATTATATCTAGTGTCTGAATAATTTTTGGTTTGACTATAATAAACTTTTATTTTTAGTTTTTTATTCTTACAAATGTTAAAAAAAGAAAAGTGTTTATTTTGCTGCACAACCTCAATGAAAAATTAATTGTACCATTGTTGTAAATAAGTAGTTTCCTGAAAATGTTTTATAGTTTTTATTGTTTGTATTGTTAGGGTTTAGTAAAACGTAGGGGTGTGATGAGACAGGTAGCTCACGAGACGAGATTCGAGATTGAGTTCACGAGAACGAGACAAGATTTTTACACACTCTTTTTAAGAAAACCTCAAAGATGAAATACATGACTAGAAAAATAATCTGCAGGTGTATTTGAAATGTTTTAACTAAGCATCTTGTAATGAATGTCATTTCAGTTCTACTTTCTGATTATGAATTATCATATGCAGTAAAAGACAACAGTACTCAAGTACTGTAAAAGGTTTTGCCACAAACTGGCTTCTCTTCTGTATGATTTCAGTCTCTTCAGACCTTACTGTACATGATTTATGAGCTTCTACAACTTCTGACCTCCAAACTGAACTCCTTTCCACAAATTGATCATAGAAATAAAAACAGCATAAATAAAAATGGTAACACTTTACAACAAGGTCTCATTTATTAACATTAATGTATTAACCAACATCAACTAACAATGAGCAATATATTTACTACAGTATTTATTAATCTTTGTTAATGTTAGTTAATAAAAATAGTCATTCATTATTAGTTCATGATAGTTCACAGTGCATTAACTAATGTTAACAAATGAAACCTTATTGTAAAGTGTTACCATAAAAATGACTAACAGTTTTCTCTTAATCTTATTAAGCACAAACAATAAGTGCAACCATAATCAAAGCACTCTCTCAATATTCAAAGTGCAAATAAGACCAAATTTTTCTTTGATACAGAACTAAGAGATGGTTACAACTACACAGCTCAGCCTAAGATAGCTTTCATATTGAGATATTTGCATTCATCAGGGAGCCGCTTTCAAAATGCGGGGTATTGAAATCGCGTTTGAATGCACCCTCGCGTTTACTTTCACTTTCGCGATCGCGCATACTCTGTGAATATGGAGTGGCGGAGAACATTATCCAACTGAATTAAATGGTTTTTATTTAAATGAAAAGCAAAACGACAGTGGAGGCGTAATGTAAACGTAGCGGTGGCATATTCTTTCCTAATCGCCCTCACACTCTGTCATGGCAATATCACGAGACTGCTTTTCTCCTTGATGAGAAATCTCGTCACATTTTAATCTCGCGAGATCTCGTCACACCCCTAGTAAAAAGAGATCATTTAACCAGGTGTATGTCACCAGGTATCATCTATGAAACATTAACCATACCGCTGCGAGAAAAAAGAAATGCTTGTGTCTATCGGACCATTAATAATATAATGAATTGAGTAATGTTTTTGACACCTCCATCGAGTCAGGCCATGAAGTCTCTATTTCAGAGTGTTGTCTTGAAGCGCTGCTCCACTGTCCTTGCCAGCCACGTCCAATCAATCGCCAAACGACGGGCAGGAGTGGCAGAAAAGAATTAATGAAGGAAAAGTTTCTCAGACCCGGTGTCACTTCATGCCAGGAAAGTTTGTCTGAAACCCTAATGTGCACTGGAGACGACCGAGGAGGGGGGGGTGGGGAGAGCAGTGTCCGCTGAAAGATATTGATATAGATTTTAATAAATGTACAGGCGATGACACCTAAAATGCCACTTCCACAATGCAGTTTGACAGTGTATTTGTACTAATAACCCCTAAGAGTGGAGATGAAATAGTGTCTGCTCCACTGTAGCCATGATTAATGTGGCTGAAGTAATTAAATTCCATTAGGCCCCGGGATCACCTGCCAGTGGAAGCGGGTGGCGGGCCACGGTGAGACAGCCATCCTGGACCCAGAGACTAATGCTTTTTAAAGCAGCGCTCCCAATCCCGGCCAAGGATACGGTAACGGAGGACATCTGCTCCCCGTTGATGGCTGAAGGTATTGATGCATTGGATCATTAAGGGGGAGGGGGGGGCGCTTAGCGGATGGTACCAGCGCAAAGCTGTGTTTTTGCTGTTGACAGGAGAGATGCGCCAGAAGAAATGTGTCCGCCTTGTCTGCGCTGGCAGTGCGCTGTAATCTCTGGGCGTAGAAGGCAGCAGAAGCCTGGCTGCGGGCTGTAGCGTTGCAAGGCTCAGTGGGAGTAGCTTTGCTCTGGGTGCAACGTTGGGCTGTTGTTGTTGCTTTTTTTTTTTTTTTTCCTCTGCAGCGGTACTCCGTCCTCCCAGTAGATGGGTACGGCACCGCCCCCACGTCCCCTGCTGTTTTGCAGCAGATTCCCGAAGACTGGCATCATTGCTGGCGGAGAGAGGCCCGTGCCCTTTGCAAATGGCTACAGTAATGACCCACTTGGGAGGCAGTGGGTCGCTGTGGATGCGGATGTGTCCAGGTGCCTCAACATAAGCATTTCATTAAATATTGAAGCGACTGCTTTCAGTTATTGAGGCGGCGAAAAAAAAAATTTGGCCACATTCCAAAAGTGACTAAACGTATGTGAGATGCGAACATCTCTCTCGTTCTCTCTTTTTCTGTCTCCTCTCTCTAATCACTTTCTGGTTTTACTTGACCTTTCTTCTGCTAATTAGTTGCCTTCTTGAAATGCATTATGGGTAATCTATCTTGGGCGATCCAGCTTCCCCCCTCTTCTCGCTCCGGTAATCACTCTAAACGTATGAATGATTTATTCAGCGGAGCTATTTCTCACAATCTTAAAATACACAAACCATAAAATACAACCCAATTATTACCTCACGCCTGCAAAAACCGGACTTGGGCCTGCGCCTGTGTTGTGTAATTGTGGTGACATTGAAGGAGAGAGAGTTATCTGGGATGTGCACGAGCACAAGTGGGCAGGAACTTGCAGCTGCAGATGAGCACGGTAATGTAAGGTGTTGAGATGTGCAAACTCGTGCCCATGCTGTGTTAAATGCTACGTGTGCGGCAGTCTGAATGCGAGTAGTTTTACACAGGCTGAGGAAAGAGCTGCAGCCAAGCACGTCCTTGTTACACACTTGGAGGAAAAACAAAAACAAAAAGCCTTATGAGATGCAAATCGTTATTCAGCAACCCTGCTACTCTATGGATGAAGTGATAGCTATTTGTTTTTATTTTTTGTACATCATTTTGTGACCTTTCCTTTAAAGTAAATAAAAATAATTTTAAAATATTTTTATATATATTTTTTTGTTTATTAATTATTTATTATTATTATTAGCTATTTTTTGAGTAAATTCACTTGCAGTTTTTGTTACCTTTCATGCAAAACAAGAGGTTATTTGTGCACTTGTGAATGTCTGAACGGATTGTGTGTTTGATATGTGCGCCCACTGGAAGTGGGTACAGCAGATGTGTGGCGCTGGGGCCCCCGGCTGCTGCCAGCTCCTGGGATCCTGTGTTGACAAGTGCCTTCAGGTGCACAACACTCCCCATTACACACATAACAGAGTTAGTCCCTGACACGGAACCAGAGCCAGAGAACACAGTAGAGCCCTGCACGTGCGCGCGCACGCGTGTTTGAGTTTTAAGCATATTGGAGTGATGAGTTGGGAAGAAGAGATCAAAATGCGCAAGAATGGTTCTAAGGTTGTACTACACTCTTAAAAAATTCTGGGTTAAAAACAACCCAAGTTGGAGTGAAAATGGACAAACTCAGCAATTGGGTTGTTTTAACCCAGTGGTTGGGTTAAATGTTTGCCCAACATGCTGGGCAGTTTAATTTAACCCAACTATTGTTTAAAAATGACTATATGGCTGGCTTAAAATGAACCCAAAATAGGTTGGAAATTAAAAATCAGACTTATAATTACTAGAGGCAACAATAATAATCAAAAGGTGAACATTTATTAATAATCAATTTAATAAATGTTTGTTTAATTATTATTCATTAAACTTATTAATAAATGTTCATTTTAAACATATAAATAAATGTTAATTTTCAGCATATTTTGGGTTTGTTTTAAGCAAGCAACATAGTAATTTTTAAACAGTAGTTGAGTTAAATAAAACTGCCCAGCAGGTTAGGCAAACATTTAACCCAATTGCTGGGTTTGTCCATTTTAAACCCAACTTGGGTTGTTTTTAACCCAGCATTTTTTAGTGTATGGTTGTATTATTCAGCAGAACCAATTATTATACAACAAAAGACATTTGGTGTTGAGAAACTTGGCCTGCACAGTCATGTGAGGTAAGCAGCAAACACTTAAAATAATAATAATAATAATAATAATAATAAAAACCTTCAATTTAATTCTAAGAGAGCTTTCACATTAGCAATTTAGTTAGAAACAGCACGGTCAGCATGAAGAATTTGTCATTTGTAAAATGGTCACATAAAAAATAAAATGTAATGTTTTTGCACAAAAAAAAAAATTAAAAATATAATATATATTTTGGCAGAAATTATATAAAGAAATAAATTATTTTAATTTTATATAAATAAATCCAATAGATGCATTTTATTACCTACTTTACTACTGTGTTTTGTAGCCCTTTTTGTTTAAAATATCAATGAAAAATTAGTCACTGCTGTGTATATATTTGTTTTAATATTCCTTTATCTATTTGGTGTTAAGACTAGATCTTCAAAGTGTTACTGAATCTGTCTGAATGGATGAAGGCATTGTTTCCCTGAGAATTATATGCGTGGGTCTCCATATGAATATGCATCAATTAAATCTGAAGTAAAAAGAAAGGACAATTTATTGCTCTGAGGATTTATTCAATTTAACTCTGTAATTGCTTGCAATTCACTTGCTCATTATAGTACAATTTAGTGCATTTAACAGCAGCTGTTATAGAGTTAATGACAAGAGCTATAGGGAGGATCTACATTATCCCAAATGACTCTGTGCAAGGTGTAATTCCACACTCAAACACTCATTCAGCATGCAGGAGCCACATGAACGAGGTTTAAAGTGAGTGTAGTTTTTAAAAATGAGAGCTAGAGAGAAATCATGGATTTCTTTACTTGAACAACAATTAACTGATCTAAACGGATGGATTATGAAGAATGGATTATAGATATACTTGATTCAAAAAACATTTGTAGGACACAAGAACTACAGCAGCTAATGGGGTCTGATATGTGGGTCTGATATAATCTCACAAAAAAGTGCCCAGGTCACATTTCACCTGCCCCAAGGAACAATAAATAATAAATAATAAAAAAAAAAAAATAATTAATTGATTGATTTTGAATTTGAATTTTTTGCACATCCAATTTTTCTTAATGACTGATCTTTGATTGTCATTATGGTAACAGGAGTGTTTTTTTATTGTAAATACTGTAATATTATAATATATTATACAATTTAATGAGAAAAAAAAAAAAAACCTTTAATGTCATTAGAAAAATATCATAGGTCTATTGTTTGGACCATTATGATTTTTTTTTTTCTTTTGCATTCTTTTTATTTTTCCCCCCTTAAAATATTATTTTCTATTTATCTCCTTTGATTTAGGGGTGAAATGCTGTATGACCAATACATGTTATTGATAAGTTTTGTGAAGTTCACCACTAATGATGATTGTCAACAGTAATAATATATTATTTTTGATGCTTGAAATAGCTTTTGAGCTGACATCTTTTAATAAGTATTGTTTGGTCTTCAAATTCATTAATCTGTATGCTATTTCATATCTAGATAGATTATTGTGGTTGTTCATGTGTATGATCTCACTTGTTTGTATGAATCTCTGTGTGTGTGTGTGTGTGTGTGTGTGTGTGTGTGTGTGTGTGTGTGTGTGTGTGTGTGTCATAGTGTCAGTCACTATTCTAAAGGTGTTCAGACTGTGTGAACTGACTGTGAAGATGCCTTTGAGCAGTGGCCGTGTTTTCTGTCTGATTGTTTACCACTCTTCTCTCTCTCTTCTCTCTCTCTCTCTCTCTCTCTCTCTTTTCTCTCTCTCTCTCTCTCTCTCGGCTGTAAGTCTAAAATTTTAATTATGCTGCCTGACAGGCTCGGTGCGTGATGCACGGCCATGCATCCATCACAGAGCGAGGGCCAGTGGCGGCCCATGCCTTGCCTGGTTCCTGAACGTCGGAGCAAGGGCTGAGCAGCAGGTGCCATATTACTGTGTACAGAAAAGCAATTAGGAAGCATATTGGATGAATGAGGAGTGCATTAATATTAGCGAGTACATTTGTCAGTGGGCTTGATGCGAGTCTTTTTCTTTTCTTTATGCAACATTAAGATTGTGGCGCTCATAAATTCTCTGCTTAAATTGCCATCTGTTTCCCTGTCAGGGCACTCTGAGACTCTGAGAAGAGAGGAGGGGGATAGGAAAGTTTTCTTCTTTCCCCTCTCTCTCTCTCTCTCTCTCTCTCTCTCTCTCTCTCTCTCTCTCTCTCTCACTCTCACTCTGTCTCTCATCTGATCTTTCTGTTCTTTCTTTAGGATAATGTAGCTTTGCAGTTCATCAAACGGTTTGACATGTTAAATGGAAAGTTCACCTAAATATTCAAATTTTGCGATTGTTTACTTACTCGCATGTCGAAAGGACATGTTTAACTGAATGTTCATGCTGTTCTTTTCAATGCAATGAGAGTGAATGGTGACCAGGGGCTGTCAGGCTCCAAATATGATAAAAAGCATAATAAAAGTGATCCATACTGTGCACGTGCTATATTAAAATATTTCTTAAGCCACATGACAGCTTTGTCTGAGGAAAAGATGCAGATTGTTCCCATTTGCAACTGCTCTCAAATCTCATTCACGTATATATTCAAACTGGATGCATAAAGATGTGTCAAGATGTCGTTAAGATGCCAATGATGCCAAATGTCATTGCATCCTAAGTATCTTGCAACTGATCGTGATGTTCCAATTTTTAAAATGCGTATATTTAAATCTCACAAATGAGATTTGAGAGCTACTGCATAAAGGAAGACTAGAATAAATAAATAACTCGAAATTCTGTCTGTCCCTCATTAGGGTTGGGAATCGAAAATCGATTCCAATTCTGGAATCAGATACTTAAGGTCAGAAATCGGATACTTATAAAATAAAAATTTCGCATCCTCTTATCGATTCCTTTGTGTGCATTGTAATATGACTTTAAACCATTCAAGCACAAGAAGACTCACGCGCTGTTTTCTGTTCTGCACACACATCCAAAACGTGCGCACAGAAAGCCGCCTTTCATACTGTATAGTGCACGATAATGAACTGAGTTCTCTTCCGCATCTTTTTGCACTTGAGTGGACAAATACACATAAAATATCCTCGTAAACACAGTCGGGAATGTCTTAAGTGAACGTAAGCAGTTGACAAAGGAAATGCATGCGTATCAGTATATTGGATCCTTGCAGCTCTTAAAGTGACAGGAGCCTAATATTTTTACTGCCGTCTCTATAATAACGCTAATCAAACAACAAAAGAAAAAGAGAAAATTCACTCACTGTTCTTGACTGAATTGCTTTTGTAACTATATTTGTAATGTATATTTTATTTATAAAGTGCAGTGTTATTTTACATTTGATTACAGTTTCTCTACCTAAATACCTGAAAATCTTAAAACACTGTTTATTTAAAATTACTAATTTGTTTATTTGTTCTTTTTTTAATTACTGAGTGTTTACTTGTCTTTAATAATGCTTGAAATTTATATTAGTTAGGCTAGCTTTTATTTGCGATGGTATTTTTAAGCCATAGGCAAACGTTTCTTGTGTAAGTGTTCTTTAGCCTGTTGATTTTTGTTCATGGTATTCAGCTACAATGAAATGTTTTGCAATAAGTATTAGAATTAATGTGAATGATATCCACGTTTTATATATATATATATCTATATATATATATATCATATATATAACCTTATTGGAGTCAAAATTAGGAATCGATAAGCAGAATCAGAATCGCTAAGATTCAAACGATACCCAAACCTATCCCTCATACAAAGAGACCAATTTTTAGCTGAAAATGTTTAAATTGAGTACTTGAACTCCGTATGCCTTTCGGGGTATCATGTTCTCAAGTGATAAATTTAACCAGTCTAAGTGAAGTTCTTCTGCAATGAAGCGCCTCTTAATATAACAAATTTTACATACAAATTTTACATTGCTACTGTAGCATCATTTTTGGTCACGGTGAAGTGCATCCACAGTAGCCTACTGACATGCTTACCTGTTCGCTGTATGCATGAATTAGACATTGAAACAGTTAAAATGCGTAATCAGAGAAGTGATAAGTAAACGTCTCTGTTTCAGTCTATAATTGCTGCCTGTTTCACCCAAATATTTTCATTGCTGAAATTTTAGTTGTCACTTCCATTGTATGGAAAAGAGCAGCTAGGATAATCTACAAAATATATCATTTTGTATTTTCCGGGAGAGAGAAATGCGAGAGGGAGAGATCATTCTAATTTGGAACAACATGAGGGTGAGTAAATAATGTGTAAACTATTCCTTTAACCTTTTGCTCGTTGTTTGAGCCCTGTCGGCATATGCTTAAATCAGATTTCTTTTGCATTTTTCTTGTAGAGGAGATATTTTTAAGTCGATTTTATATTTAATTAAGTCAACATGCGGACTGTAAAATATTCCTTGGCAAGAGCATGTTAAAAGCACGGATTAAACTGGTGTGGCTTTTAGGAAAGAGGAAAACTGTCTGTCCTCCCTTTCTTTCTTTTTCATTGTCTTTCACCCGGAGAGGAAGAGCTGCTCATCGCTCGCTCTTTTTGGCACGATGGCCACATTCTCAGGGCTATCATCTCAATAACACGGACGGCTTAATGACGGCACGTCCAAGTGCTGTCACAGGGAGATTACTGTCAGTGCGTCCCATGCCCGCAGGGGATGTGGGGGTGTGCTGAGCTCAATTGGAGGGGGGCAAGGGGGGATAGCATAGAACCCCATGATAATTAGCCAGCCTGCAGTGTGCGTAAAGCAGTCTGAACAGCCAGTAGAGCGGCAGAGAGGGCAGCATGTTCACTCTTTGTGTATCTGTTCTCCCTTCCTTTGACTTCAACTCAGCCCAGTCGAGTGAGACTGCTGGGAGTGGTACTTGGGCACTATTACGACGTTTAAGACAGGTGTAGTAGGTAACTGGTGACTTTGCAGACAATATGTGGATCTTTGCAGCCAATTTGATTCAAGCATATGTAGATTACTTAAAGATATAAGTGCAGTGCAGCACCTCTGTGGGCCTGTCATGTGTCTTTGAACAACAGATCACGTCATTATACATCCACAACCCCTACCAGCACTATCATCGCAGACAGTTAATATACACTCTTCAAATGCACACAACTTGGGCGAGGATTTCTGTACACTCTGGGCTTTGTTTGCTCATTTTAATGCGAGTCATTGGCCGCCAAATCTGACCCTCCAATGCGGTTGTGTTCACGCTGGCTGCCTGTTATTAAAACATTTTCCCTTTTGAGAATTATATTCAAATAATTCTGTTGCCAGAGTTGTCAGCCAGCTACGATTTAACTGACTTGTCAGTAGCTAGCTGCCATAATCTGTATTACAGGCACTGGCACAGCGATTAAAGATCAAGAGATTTTAGGAAACTGAGGGGAAAAAAAGAGAGAGAGAGTTTGGACATTTATGTGGCAGTATTCCTCTGTAAATACACGTTAAATGTGGGTTGCTTTTAAAAGACCTCCTTGCATGAGGTTAATGCCTGGAAAACTGCGGTGTCGCATTTAAAAAGAGAAGAGAAACTTGGCATATTCTCTATTAACTGTTCTGTATTAGTATTTCTCTTTTTTATTATTTAATTTTATTGGCTTATGGATCACCTTAATGTAGACTGACTTTGAGAGAGCCAGATCCAGAATTGGTTTCATCTAAAAGTTGATTGATTATAAATATATTTATTATTGTTGTTGATGCTGTTTCCCTTCACAACACTTTAACTTCACTTCACTTTACACTTCAAAAGCAACATGGCTGCTGAAAATATATAATGTATAGTAATGTGTAAAGACATGGGGTTGGTAAGATGTTTTTGAAAGACAAAAGAGCCATCTTCAGTGTCACATGATCCTTCAGAAGTCATTCTAATATGCTGCATCATATTTTTTTTCAGGATTATTTTATTATTTTCAGCATGTTTTAATAAATAGAAATCTTTTGTAACATTATAAATGTCTTTGCTGTATCAAAGTATTGATTCTTTTTTTTTTTTTTTTTTTTTTTTTGTGCTATTTTGGATCTATTATTTGTCATGTCACTCTGGCTAGCAACCTGAAAATTCATAATAATTCTTTCCAATGGGATTTCGGTCCCTCTAAAAATCTGTGATTAACTGTTCTCAACACTCAGAATCTATTATTGCCTCAGTTACAGGTTCTATGTCTCTTTCAATTTGGTTTGGTGAACATTAGAAAGAAAGAAATGTCAGTCAAAAAAGATTTGAACCTCACTTAAATTAATATTTATTTTTCTATCACTCCTAATATTGCTGAAATGAACTTTTTTTTTTTTTTTTTTTTTCCCACAACTATACAACATTCAACTAGCTACTGAAACAGTATAGAGTTGGTTATGATTACTCAGATCTGGTATAAAATTTACAAACCAGAGCCTTTGGATCATGCGTACCTCTGATATACAGTGTCTGTTAAAGCTCATAGCAGCGTATCTCTGTGTGTGAGTCTACAATTGCAAGTACCTGAGGCTTGTCTGTCTTTGGCATAAATCACATTGGTAACAAGACCAAGTTTATCTCTCCTGTAGTGCGAATGAAGCTCTCAACAGGTCTGTGCATGATCCGGTGCTATTAGGCTGTCTAATACCTTCTCATTGTTATTCATGGACTATAACATGGCTCGTTTTTTTTTTTTCCTCTGCTCTTGCCTTCCCTCACAGCTCCATTTATGAATTGCTGTAACCTCTTTTAAGAGTGCCGTCTAATTGATCTAATTCAGCGCTAACGGATGTTCTCTGTTATTACAGATGATCTTGGAGGCAAAGTTGGTAAAAGCATTAATAATCTGCACTCGTTGTGCAGTGCCGTGGCACGCCTGAACGTGCCGGGGGGTAATCATGCAGTCCATAGGGGGCGCATGAAGCCATTATTAATATTAAGGAAGATTGTTCGTCCCACAGTCACTCACCTAGTCTAAATGGAAGGCTGTAGGTGGGATTCAATGCAATAACGGCAGTACCAGATACAGCAACCCACAAACTCATACCGGTGTGTTCAATATCCCTTTCCTTCATGTTTTGTACCTGACATCCTTTCGCAAACCCACACTCCCCTCAAAAGAGACGTTGTTCAACATCATGATGATGATGGTCTGGGACTCTGCTACACCACGAAACCAGGATCTCTTCTCAGATCTCTCATGAGAATTGTTTGCTAGCTTGGTGAAGGTTGTTTGATATTTCCTAGCCGCTCTCGACTTTCTTCTCTCTCTTTTTTTGCCTCCTAATTCGCAGTATGATGACAATAACTTGCACGACAGCCTTAGCGAGACCTTTCGAAATGCTGCCGGCCGCCCACTCCCCTGCCAAGGTCGCCACTAAAAGGCGTCTCACTCTTCTCCTAGTGGCTTCTCCTTTGCGCAGACTCGTCGGCTAGCCCTGAAAGATATAATTTTCTTCAAATGCACCTCTCGGACTAGTTTGTCTATTTCCGTGGTGCCCTTTTCCAATATGATTCAGAGACTCTACATAGCAGCGACTTGCGCAAATCACACGGCAGGGCCGGGATCTGAGAGGGACAATTTGCCAGCAGTATGCATGAGTAAGCAGGGAATTTCTCCATCCATTTAAAGTGACCAGGCTGCTCCCTGACAAGAAGATGAGAGAGAGAGAGAAAGAGAGAGAATGGGGAATCACTTTTGCTCCCTAACACGGTCCTGTGAGGGAACTGCCTTCAGATGGCTTTTGCCATGTCTGATCTTTCTCTCTGGCCAAATCTGGTTTTCCATTATCTCTACTGGTGCTTTGTGACAGGGTAGGGAGCCCATTAAAATTCTGGGAGTTATATTGGTCATATGTAAGTATTTTTTGTTTGTTTCTTGATGTTGCAGTGTAAGCAATGCTGGAGTAAGTCTGACAGGTACTGTGAGGATACAATACTTCAAGAAGTAAGTGCAAAATACTATATATTTATGCCTCAGACAGTGTTGTGTCTGAGTCCACCTCATCGAGTCCAAGTCCTTAACCAATTGAGTTTGAATGGGAGACATTTATTATCTTGTTATCTTAACTTTGTTATCGTAATTTTTAATTACTTTGTTACTTATTTTTTATCTTTCATGTTACTCATGATTTGGACTTGACTGTACTCCGAAACATATCTAAATCCAAAATGTCCAGATCCGTGTCAAGTTCGAGTTTACCTGGGTGCGTCAAGTGCATCGAGTCCGGCATCCCACTCACCCTTTACATTATTATCATGATGATTGCAGTAGGGTGTAATATTTACTATGTTTTTAAGAAACTGTAACATATATGTATATATATATATATGTGTATATATATATATATATATATATATGTATATGTATGTGTGTGTGTGTGTATGTATATATGTATATATATATATATATATATATATAAATAAATACAGTTTCTTAAAAACATATGTGTGTGTGTGTGTATAATATTTATTCTATAATAATATTTATTATTTTGTAAATGTTATATTTTTGTAATTTTCTGTCATTTGTAGTATACTTTCATTTGGCAAGGACAGATTAAATTGATAAAAAGTGACAGTAAAGATTATTTTTACATTGTTACAAAAAATTATATTTCAAATAAATTCTGTTCTTTTAAACTCTCTAGTCATCAAAGATTCAAAAGAAGAAAAAAAAAAGTATGGTGTCCACAAAAATATTAAGCAGCACATTTTTTTTTTTTTTAACAACAGTGATAATAACAACCCTAACCCTTAAGCACCAAATCAGCATGCAAAAATGAATACCAAAGGATCATGTGACACTGAAGACTGGAGTAATGGCTGCTGAAAATTCAGTTTTGCCATCACGGGAATAAATTACATTTTAAAATATATTAAAATAGAATACTTGAAATTGTAGTAGTAGTAGTAATAATAATAATAATTGTAGTAATAATTTCACAATTTTACAGTTAGTATATTTTTGATCAAATAAATGCAGCCTTTGTGAGCATAAAAGACTATTAACAAATATAAAAAAATATTGCAGACCCCAAACTTATGAAGAGTGTAAATTGTGCTAGCCATATGAATTTGAAGAAAAGAAGAAGAAGAAAAGAAAATAATAAAAAAAAAAAAAATTGGTGATTTCTTTTCTGCTGGATTGGCCAATTACAAGCTTATTTTGGTTTTCTATTTTTAATGGGTTAAGTA
This sequence comes from Ctenopharyngodon idella, assembly GCF_019924925.1. NCBI lineage: Eukaryota > Metazoa > Chordata > Actinopteri > Cypriniformes > Xenocyprididae > Ctenopharyngodon > Ctenopharyngodon idella. The sequence continues at coordinate 10,403,148 of NC_067232.1, read as the reverse complement.
GTTGTCTTTTTATAACACAACATTTGGTTATAGTGCTGACAAAATAAGTGTCTTATTGAATATTGTTAACTTGGAAAGCTCTTAACCTGTCCGTTAAAAAAAAAAAAAAAAAATGCATCCAAGTTATGATGAACCACACATGCCAAGCTTATATATCCCCAATTCTACAGGGATTTTACATGTGCATGTGGTTTGGTCCTTAATCCCTCAAAACCACATACACTTTCTCTGCTGGAATGTTCCATGCTGGGAATGTTGTGTTGAATGTGGCTGTCAAGATGCAGTATTTAAACTGGAAAACGTTTGTAATTGTTGAACCACTTGCTGAAGAGCAAAGCCCCTTTCTGCCTTTTGAGCTGTCAGGATTAGCATGGACATTAGAACAATATGTGCATTATAGAGTTTCGCATTAGAGTTTCACATTAAGTTAGTGGAATGAAGAGTGGCTACATTGAAGACATACAATTTAACTTTTAATTCTGTTTATTGATTGATTGATTGATTGATTGATTTGTTCGTAAATACAAAAATTCCTATACTTCCACTTGGTGGCCTTGCTATTATTCCAAAATATGAAAAATAGTTAAAAATAATAAATAGATAAAAATAGCTATTTTGGTCAAGCTCTCAATATCCACTACTATTTTTCCTTTCTTAGAAGTTGTAAACTCTTTTTTTCATACCCTCTCTTAGTCTTCCCCCAGGGTCCAATCCGGCCTGTGAGATTTCCTTGTTAGCTTAGATGTGGAGAACTGTTTTTAGAGTAGACACCTAGTCAAGACTGTGTGTGTGTGTGTGTGTGTGTGTGTGATGCCCTCCAGCCAGCGGCGCGGTAGGGATGATGCGCTCTCTCACAGAGTGCTAACCTTGATCAATACCCCACTATGGATCGCTCCAAACCCCGCCGCTCCCGCTCACTCTTTATTTCAATATCACGGCTCTTTGAACACTGTAGCCAGAAGCCCTAGCTGAAATGGGCTCATTCTCTCTCTCCCTCTCTCTTTCCACTTCCCTCACTCTTTATGGGTAGTTTTGTAGCGGATAGATCACCAGAGGCCATGGGCAAAGGACAGCTGTGTCATTTACCTGCATTCTTCCTTCCCATCCAAACTGAGAGCAAGAAAAAAGAAAAGCTGCTTTTTGTGTGGTTGTTGCAAATGCCCTCACACAGACATCAAAAGTAACTTATATTTTGAAGTGCAGAAAAGAAAGAGAAAGGTCTTTAATCACTTCCCCTGTGCCCTCACAAGCCTTCATGAGCCCTTCTGGGCTGCGCAGGAGCAGTTTGTTTTTATTTGCTGCCTCGATCACTTGCTCATTTTGGGATTCAAAGTAACACAAACAGTGCCTTTTGCCGTTTTTAAAATCCATTTCTGATCTTTAACTGCTTAAAATCCTTTTGGACAAATGAATCTCTTTGAGTCTGACTTCACACAGGTGGAGTTTCAGTGTGAACCAGCTTACCAGAATAGAGAAATACTATGATTATTTACATCACATGCAGTGTTAGAGGCCATTCACACAAACATTTATTATTTATTTATTGTTACTTTAGTTATTTATTTATTTTTATGTTTGAAAATGCAACACGAAGGGCAATGGAATAATAATACAAACAAACAAACAAAAAAATGTGTAGACACTAAATTTTTCAGTAGCTCAGCTGTTTTGAAAACAGTATAGCTTTTCCAGTAGCATAGTCAAAATGTTACATTACTGTTTTTTTGTTGCCTTATACTGAGCTGATCAGTCATAATTTGGAAGACTAATACAGTGGACAGGTGTAACTAAAAATGTAAGTTATGCAACACCACAAACTTTTTTCTGTAGTGTGACAGTTGCTCAGCTATATACAATAGCTAGCTTTTCTAATAACAAGCTACTTTGTTCTAGCATGCAGCGGTGTAGCATGACAAAAATATGCAATGTAGCATTATGTTCCATTGCATAGAGCTGTTCAGTCATGACATTAATGTATAGGCTAATCTTTAAGGGTAATTCAAAGTGAGTTTCCTCAGGAATGTCTGAGTAAAAGCATTTATTTGATTTCTGAGTAAAATAAGCTTTCTAATAAAATTCTATATAAGAACTATAACTGTTGTCTGATTTGTTTTGAAGCAGTTTCAGTAGGCTATTCGCATTTGAGGTATGACTGTGTAATTTAAAGGCACAATATGTACGATTTTTGCAGTAAAATATCCAAAAACCACTAGGCCAGTGTTATATATTTTGTTCAGTTGAGTACTTACAATATCCCAAATGTTTCCTACTATTTGTAAATTGTGAGAAAATTGCGATTTTTAACCAAGTATACGGGACGTGTCCGGGAGTGGCCTGTCAATGGCGTCATATCTGCTGTACTCTCGGTTTCTGGTTTTATTTGGGTAGAATCCATGGAAATACCAAAGACGCTTTGATTGATATATATCATGTTTTATTAGACAAGGGAACAACTGTTTGGATACATTTATAGACAGAAAACGAATTATTGTTATATAGCTCAATGCGTTTAGTCTTATTGTTTAAATGTAGTTCTCTTCATTTTCCGAGAGTACCATGCTTTTACAAATGCCTCAGAGAAAAACACTATTTTGTCAAGTAGCTAAGTAATACAGCATTTTCTCCATCATACAATACGTTTTAAAATTAATTGCATGCCATTTATCAATACAAGCCACCCAGCATTTATTAATATGATATTCTAAAATCGATCTAGCTTACTGCAGTGTGCAACAAGTGTCTCACAGCAGCCGCCGAGCGAACGCATAGAGTAATGTTATAACACCATTTTCAACAGTCAAATGTATCCAATATGATAAACAGCGCTGTGTTACCTCATACGCTTGACCGGAAGAAGCTGAAGTGGCAAATGCGGCATAATAAAAGTTCCGCTGCTCTCGGGACGTGTGTCGTGCTCGTCTCTCATTAGCAATCGCTCCAGCAGCCTCATTCCGCTCCAGCATCACCTGCTCTGCTTCATACAGTAACGTTTATAATCTCATCCATGAACATGATTTCTGCATCCCGTCCAAATTCTTCTTCACTGGCTGTGAGGTGAAGACGACAACTCCCAAGATTACACGCTCAAACTCTGCGTCATCAAGCTACGCCTTTGTTTTGAATAGGCGACCTCTAGCGGCGAAAAATCTACATATTGTAGCTTTAAGCACCAATGTTATGAACACCATTCTAAAAACACATATTAATTAACCGAGGGAACCTGTGAATGCTATTTTTTGGGGGGGGGTTTATACTTGTGTTTTGTCTGTTACTGTGTATAAATTGAGAGATTTGCTGTATTTGTTGTATTTGCTGTATTGTTAATGTTGTATGCAGTGTATCTGTGTGCTTTTTTACTATCACTCAATAACTAATTGAGATGTTTTATTTCCATAAAATATATTATATAATGTAATTGCTTCAGTGTAGTTAGTTACATTGTGTAGCCTGTAGCATTTTCAAAATATGTTCCCCTACATTGCTCACATGGCAAAATGACACGTGCACAGTGTACAGTAGTTAAAGTGTGCATCGGAGTTCAGAGGCTGACCCAGATGTGTTAAAGTGGGTCAGGGGAGTGTCTGGGCCTTGCACAGAAAGCAGACGGTGAGATGTGTGGGATACTGAGAAGGGTTGGGGGTTCTTTGCCCTGATTAAAGAAAATTTGGAATGGGAATTGTGGTATATCCCTTGTGTTTTGGTTCCGCTGACATACTCTATGCATCCATCCTAATCTCAGTCTCTCCATCACACAACCTCTAAAGATGAAATATGCATTTTCTGTGCCACTAGTATTACCAAACAGAACTGTGAAAGTAATGGCTGTTCCTACTACTTATCAGGCAAACAGATAAGGTGCAGTCACACTAGCAAAATTTCAGCAAAATTTTGCAGACAAAGTCCACAGTCTCAATGTACTACTCGCTTTACCAATCAAATTCACACTACATTCATACTACTACTAAGATTTAGAGTGAGTGTGAGCTTCTTTATTATGCTATAGTTTAATTTTCTTTTGCGCACGTTGTCAGTTCATTAGTTGCCTATTTAAAATGATCCATGTTATTTAATGGGTGTCCAGTGAGAAACCAAGCATTTACTCTGCCATCTCCCAGTAACCTCACACACGTTGTCAGCCCATCTCCCATCATGCAACGCTCTCAGATAGGGAGTGCTATGGGCAGGCTGCTCTTGATGCTGTCATCTGTCTCTCCTGTCTTTCCTCATCCTCTGCTTTCCTTTCTTCTCCCTCTATCAACACACTCATCCTTGCTTCCATTTCCTCCCATTCTCAGGGCCGATCTCACTGGTGGGATTTAGTTTATCTGACAGTCTTCTGTGAGTGTTGCCTCCTCTCATTATAAAGTAACCCTGGTCCAGCTCAGTCCTGCCATAGTCCTCTTCCTGCCAAGAAACCAGTGGTATAGGTGCCTCAATTGGAGGGAAGGCGTCTCAAAATACAACAAACCAAGGCATGCTTTAAATTGTCATGTACTTTTTATTTGTGTTCCCTCTGGATGATTTTGAGTTCTGCATGTCTCAAATGCCTCAATTGCATCTTGAAGGGGACAATTCATGCAAAAATAAAATGTCATTTACGGTAGTCACCCTTATGTCTTTCCAAACCGGTATGACTTTCTTTCCTGTATGGGACAGAAAATAAGATTTTAGGCAGAATGTTCGTGCTGCTCTTTTGTAGTGAAAGTAATTGGGGATTGAGGCTCTTTAAAGGGATAGTTCACTCAAAAATTATGTTTTTTATTATTATTTACTCATCCTCATGTTGTCCCTGTGGAACATTAAAGAAGATATTTTGAGAAATATTGTAGAAATAAAGAGTTTTTTATTTTTTTTTCCCCCATTGGGCTCCAGTGTTGTTCGGTTCCCAACATTTTTAAAAATATCTTCTTTTATATTCTTAGAAAGTAATTCAAAAAGGTTTGGAATGACGTGAGGGTGAGTAAATGATCACTGAACTTTCATTTTTGGGATAACTATTCCTTTAAGCTGCAAAAATGATACAAAAGCATCATAAAAGTATCATAAAATAGTTAATATGACTCATATTTTATATTTTGAAGCCACACAATTGTTTTGTCTGAGGAATTTTTAATTCTGCCTTTCAAAATTAATTTATATATATTCAGATATTAGTCAAGAAACATGGTACCAGGTTTGACATCAATAATGCCAAATGCCACTGGTTCTCAAAAAGCTCACATATGGCTTCCATCTTGTCCCATTCTATTGTGCCTGCATACAGTACCTGTTAACCTTTACTAGAGCTTCTTTCTTTTCTTATTCCAAAAGAAATCTGATTGGTCTCGCTTTGCCACATCGAAACTAATTACTTGGCTGAGTGCTGATGTAAGGTGTGATGTCACGCTGTCTAGTGGTTTTACGCTAGTGCACTCACACTCTAATGGTCATCGTTTTTTTTTCTACTTGTTCATAGGAGCACAGATAATGACATGCCCCCCCCCCCCCCGCCACTTTTTTTGGTATAGATATTGTAGCAAGGACAAGGAATGATGCCCTAACTGCTTTGACAAGTCTATGATTTAGTATTTTTCACCACAATGCGGTAGTTTTCTTATGTGCATTCGATAGAACAGGATTGTATTTACACGAGAAGCCTACTAAGTAATCAATAATCTTGTGTCTTCCTTACGGCCTCGATTTCTGCCATCTGAAAGTCTATAGCTGATATTAATCATGCATACCTACTTCAACTATATCAGCAGATGATAATGACTGTGCTTTCCATTTTTATTTATTACACAGCCATAAGGGAAGATGTATTGAGTTATGGTATGTTTCCAACCTCTACATCCAAAGAATCACATACTGTACAAGAAAGGCAGCAGCAACAGCACCTGGATAAACTAGTTTAAACAAGCGGAATTTTGTGTTTTAACCAAACCAGAATCTGTTTTTGTATGCCTCTTTGAGTGTGTCTGTCAAATATGGTCACCCGTGTTGTCGCTGTCAAGTAATTACTGCGGTTAGAGTAAATGTGGCATTTTAGTAAATGGTTTGTGTCCGGCCTGGTGCCCAGTCCGAGTCTGCCGAGACGTGCCGAAACAGATTGAGCGGGCCAGGTAGTCCATGACATCCTGTTAAAAACGTTCAGCGTATCCAAACGGCCCCGCGGACATCAAACCTTGCCAAGCTGTTCCCACGGCCCTCTGCTGCCCGCCTGTCAACTCATGCCAGACCAGCGCCGGCCAAGTCCAACACGGCCATGTGGGTGAGTGTGAGAGAGAGAGAGAGAGAGAGAGGCCTATATTAGCTTATCCGCAGCCCGTTGTGTGGGAGCCGCAAGCGGGTGAGGTCAGGCCTCGTGTGAGGCCTGCAGGGAGGGGGAACCGGACCTGGTTTGGCTGGTCTCTAAACAGCCCCAGGCCCACTGAGAAGAAAATGGCCAGTGAGGTAGGCTGGACTGTGTTTACTCAGGACTTTGTGGGTTTTGGAATGGAGAAATAGAGATACGGCGAAAGAAAAGAGAGCGAGCGATCAAGCAAGACTTGGCCCCTGACTGCATTGGGTAGTTAAACATCCCCAGGCTGGGATTGTGGTGAGGGCAGCTGGACTGCGGCAAGCTAAAGAAGAAGAGAGAGGAGGCCCTGCGCACATGTGGCTTTTACATCGTCTCTCTTTCTTTCTCCAACTCCTCCTCTCTCGCCCTATCTCTCCTGAGAGGCCTTTCTCTGTTCTGCTGAACTCCCCTGACCTTGAGGTTTGAATCCCTTGCCACCCACACTGGCATGCTGCTCGTCTTTGATATGATTCCAGGCCCAGGGGTAGAACAGAAACCACTGCCCGTTGCTTGCTGGTGCCCGTGCACACTGCTCAGGTGTGCGGAACATACCTGCCCATCTTGGAAAACGGATTTATCCTGCTCTCCATGGGCTTCCCCTGTTGGGCTCCAGTATTCAGTACCCACATAGCACAAAAAAACAAGAGGTAATAAGCACCAACGGAATGAAAGAACAACCCAGCTTCACATATTAAGGCAATCCAGAGCGCTCGGCTTACGGAATACAGTATGCTAAATTCGAGCAAGATGAAGCAGCTCATTGAAGTAACTTATTAAATAACAGCCAGCTAATTACTTTGTCTTCCTATTGTCCTGCTGCTATACGTGTTATTGAGTGTTTTATGTATCTTAGAGTAATGAGGAAGACAAGCCTGGCACCTGCACTGTGTAATTAAACATATAAATTCTCCCCTCGCAGAATTATTTGTGGTCACGGGCTGATTTATATGGCTTGGTAAATTGCAACGTTGAGCTTATTTTCTTTCCCTGAAAGGGCTTAAAAAAGGAACCCCATCCATCAGCCACCTTTGCCAGAATAAGCTTTGCTAAAAGTTGACTATATATAAGAAATACATGGTATTCCCCCCCCCCCATTTTTTTGTTCTTGCCCTACTCCAAGCTATGTTCAATCTACCAGGCATTTTTCCTTTGGGGAAAGCAGGTAAATATGTATTTCTGGAGCACAAATTAGTTTTATGTTCGGATAATCGGATTGATGGTGCTATCATTTTTGCACTGATTATTTGCATAACTTTGGACGCCATATGTTTGTGTTGATGACTACCGTTCTAAGGAGAAATATAGAGAAAAACTTTTGAAGAGCAAAGATCTCGGACACAGAAAGTTGGCCATGAAATATCCTGCTTAGAAAAGGAGAGCATGGAAAAACATGTAACTGTTTCTGCGTGCTGATCACTTTTGGGTCCGGGTTTTTTTTTTTTTTTGTCAGTTTAAACTTTCAGCAGTGACTTATGTGTCTTGCAGCTGTTCACCTGGGAGGGACTGTGTGCCTTTTGAAGATTGCTTACTCTACAGTTTATTATTTATTCTTTCAGGCGGATTATAAATTGATAAAATCTTAATGATATGGAGAGGCTCTGGGGTGTGGAGAGTGTTCTACTAAGGGACCTTAACTTACGGTTGTGTTAGTGTGTGTGTCAGCCCCTGTAGTCCGCATAGCACTTCTGATAAGCAGCTACAAACGCTCTCTTTGTTGTATAACGCATTTTCCGTTCTTCTGACGTTTCCCTCGTTGCTGCAGTCTCTCAATAACCACCTTCATGTTTAGTCTTCATTTCATTTCTTTCTTGTTCCTCTGTGAAATGAGAGCTTTATTCTGAGTTCTTCCAGCAATTTTAGCTCCGGCAGTTTTGTAAATATTTGGTCCCGAGGTTTAATAAGTAGTAAATGATGAAAATCACATTTAGAGATGATAATCTCCAGTAACTGAAGGGGGAGGTAATGCAGAGATGATGATTTTTCTATTTTGTCTCTGCATATTTTTAGAGTTATTATTGTGCCAATGCTACTGCGAGGGAGTGTAGCATTGAAAAAAAAAAAAATGAAAAAGGAAAGTATGAAAAATATCTCAACTGCCACAAGAGCCCCCCCACCAAGAGACAAACCATCTCAAATGTGCAAGTAACTGTCACCACCACCAATATGGTGTCCTGTTTCTTCTCATAGAGCATATGTGTGAATGTGATGTCATGTTTGTGTATGTATGCACGTGTGTGTTTGCATTTGTGACGGTGTGAGTGAGAATGAAAATCATGGCAGACCAGGATGTTAAGTGCTCTGTCTTTCCCTGTACTTTCAGATCCCTAAGCATACATGTTTTCTGTCAATATTAGTATTTTTTTTATTTTAAATATTTATTAATCATTTATTGAATAGATAAAGTGATATTTGTATATATTTTAATATTTAATTGTACATGCTCATCTCCCTATTTTTATATATTTAGATATCATCTAATGCTCATTTTAAAATGTTCATCTAATGTTATTCTAGAAAAATTCTAATAATTGAATAACACTGTTGAATGTAATCCTTAGCAAATCTTACAATGAATGAATATAATTTTTTTTATGCTGTGTATTATAATGTTAGGAGTCCTAAATTCACTTGTAGCATTTAAAACGATTGATTTTAGTTTTAGCGTTTTATGTTTAATTTGTTTAGACAAAATAGTAGAATTATAATCAGCCATAACCAATAGTTTAAAGGCTTAGTGTTGTTATGCTAAATATCAGAACTCTTGGAACACTGCTTGTCCAATCAGATTAGAGGACTGGAACTAATTGTTGTTTAATTCCATGCAAATGAGATATGTGAATATTCTTTACTCGCTGCATTAATTGCACAGTTTAAATTCTATGATGTCTGTGATCGAATCAAGACCCTACTGACCTGAGGCTACAAAATATTGCAAAATGTAATGTCTCTCTCTTTCTCTCTCTCTCTTTCTCTCTCCTGATTTACTTTGTTTCCTCTTCGATTTAGATTATTTATTTTATTCCGTTTAATTTTTTCTATTTTTTTATTTTGGCATTTTGTGGGGTCCTGCTGCTTTTATTACATTCCTGACACTTTTGTTAATAAATCATTGCAAAGTTAATGAAAATTGCATTCAGGCATATCCAAAATGATTGTGTCCTTTGTCATGCTAATAAATTGAAAGATGTTGGTCCAATGGGTGAATGCCTGCCCATTACTGAGAAGTTTTTGATGGGTGCCTGTTGAACCTCTCATTTTCTCCTCTTTCTCTCCCTTCCCAGTCGTTGTTTTTCAGTCGGATGATTTTTTTCACATTTATCTTTAGGTTTTATCAACGTGAAACTAATAGGTTTCAGGTGCAGTCATTTTCCCTTGCCTTCATTTGCATGGTACAACGTAAGGAACAAACATGTACAGTCCTAAAGCAAATTGTCAGGATAAAATATATAAATGAATAGTTAAACATGATAATAATACACATTTCCTTTCATGCATGTCACTTGCACATGCTTCTTTTGGTTATTTTACAGGCTGACCTTTACCTTGTTACCTCGGCTTGAATGTAAAGCATTTGATATTCTAAAGCATTAAAGAAATCTCTGTCATGGTGAGTTATACATTTCCAGCATTTCATTTTTGATAAGCATTTTCCTATATCTTGCTTTTTCTTTCCCTCCAAGCTCTGTTGGTTGTGGACCGTCTTATCGTCCGCCACACTCGGCAGATACTGTGTCAGTGAATGAGGTGTGGACTATGTGGACGTTTTACAAATCTAAATGCAAAAAGAAATGGAATATTTGATAGCCTTCCATAATGGCCCTGAAATCTGTGTCATTATCTACTATCAGATGTGGCTTTTAAAAGCATCGGGAGTTCCTGGCGTTTTACATGAATTTCAGCTGAGAGCAGTTATTGAGAGCAGAATACATTTAGCGGGTCAGTTTTCTGGGCCTTCCATTGCTTGTCTTCCCCACCGCTTCAGTGGCACCCGACATGAGAGAAAACAGTAACAAACAGGTAATGCAGTAAGCACCGTATATTTAAGTGATGTTCGTAAATTTAAATCTGCCATTAATGTATCAACCTCACGATATAAATGAAATTCAATAGAAGATCTGAAGAAACATTTTTTATGAAATAATTCTCTTATATTCAGTGTTTGTACCAGTAAAGCACCACAACTAACACTTTTTGTAGTAACATACTACTTAATTAAAAAAAAAAAAAAAAAAAAATCTTGAATATTATGGTGTAAATTTAATAATGTGCATTATTTTATTTATAGTGTTTATTTATTTAAATACAAATATGAAATCATCTGCCTTATTCCCTGTAGCTAGAAACAGCATGGATGTTGTATTTAAGGTGCATAAGCATTGTAGAAGTTATTGTATTGGAAAATAAGGCACGTATTCATGCTTATATGTACAGCTATTGACACTTTTTTTTTTTTTTCAGCTTACCCTGAAACTTTTAAAAAAGTCAATTTTGAGTGCTTCACTAGAATTTTTTTTGACCATGACCTTGGTGTTGCTGGCGCCATGCTTTGTTTGAGCTACAGGATGACAATTGTTATGACAATTGGTGCACACTTTTTTCATTATATAATGCATGTCATTCCATGCAATACAAACTTGAAAAACAGCACTTCCAATGTTAAAAATGTCTGCAAACCAAACAAAGCACTTTCGCTTTCAGGGCTCCAGACTAACTTTTTTACTAGGAGCACTGTAGCCCCTTACTGAATATTTTAGGAGCACAAGCAGAAAATTTAGGGGCACACCTTAAATCAACCTGCAGCACAGGTTGATTGTATTACTGACAAATCCCTTGGTAATAAAAAGACTTAACTTACAGAAATTACAATGTGCAGTTTTATTTTAAGTTCACAGGGCTCCAGACTAACATTTAAGGGCGGCATTATCATTCATGATGTCTAAATAATAATTCAAAAGCACAACGAGTAAATGTGTGTGTGTGTGTGTGTGTGTGTGTGTATATATATATATATATATATATATATATATATTATATTAGGGAGTGGAAATAGTTAATATGCCAGTAAGCGCTCTTTTGCAGCCACCTACTGGTTACAGTGGTAATGTAATGTCTTTTTTATTTTTATGTGTTTTCTCCTACATCATGAAACTTTTAGTTTTATAAATGAGGATAGTCTTTGAAGGATGAACAAATAATGTTTTGCTCATCGCATTAAAAATAACATTTAAATATGATAATATTAGATTTTTGAAGTTTTGGAAAAAGATGTGTGAAGTACTTGAAAGCATTTGACTATTCCTGCCACAATTCCATGGTTACAATTAGTGTTACTACATTAAATCCAGGGTGAATGTTGTACATTTGTGGACTGAAAGCCTTCTATAATATAATATAATATAATATAATATAATGGTTTCCATGCCAGTGATATTTGATCTGATATCTACGGAGAACTCTGTGCAGAATTTGAATGCTTCTCACTAGATCTCGCAGCGATGTTATTAATTCTGTGGCAAATTCAAATGCTTTCTTCAGTCCCAGCGCTGTGTAGTAACAGTGTCGCTGCGCTGTCTATTATTGGTCCGAATTAAAAATGGCCGGTGAAGCACAAATGAGTAGCGCAATTTCGTTCTGCATTTCATTTAATTTGCCATTTGATGATGCGCCAGTGCGACAGTGGCTTTAGAGGAGAGAGACTCTCAGTCAGCTGGCGACGAACATAAGTTACTTAATAAGATACTTTCCATAAAAAGCAATGTAATTAGTTACTTTTTATTATGAATAGCACAATATTGTAAGGTTTTACATTTCGAAGTACCTTCCCCAACACTGGATGTATTTGAGTTTCAGAGCACATTTGTGTAGTGAATGATAGGAGAAAGCCCATTAAAAGGTCCATTGAGGAGAGCCAGATGGTTTACACTTAGTGAATGAAGTCTCTAATCTCCACTCATATCAGAAATTTGACATGTTTGTTGATTCTTGCCTTCAACTCGTATGCTGATTGATGTGCCATGGCACCGCGGACAACCAAAAAAAGTATATGTGCGTCTTTTCTCTGTCGTTGGCCACGTGCGTTGAGAGGGCTGTGCTGGATTCAGCTGCACCAGATTCGATTAGCAAGCTAATGTTTTATTAGAGAGGAGTGCGAGAGGGGGAATAATTAAAGAGCCCTTGTGAGGGAGGGACAGGCAGTCCTGTCTGCCCGGGCTGATGGGACATCTGTTTGCCTGGGGGTCAGGCACTGAAGCGGTGGGGTGCTGAGGATGGAAGGGGGAGTTTGAGGGGCGACGGCTGGAGCTAGAATGGTGGCCACGCTGGAGTTTGTTTCCTCCCTACGCTGCTCTGGAGCAAGAAACAGCAGGCCTGCTAACACACAGACACCAAATTAAAGAACTAACCCAACTTCATTAACAGAATAATGATGGGCTCAGTCTGAGCACTGCTTTATTACCCATGCAAAAACACATTCGCATCAAACCGCGATAGGCCGGCGAGCAACCGGAGCACACCAGGATTTTGAAAACGTTTAAAACCATTTAAGTCGATAGACGCAGACTTCAAGTGAGTCGAGAACAAAGGAAGACAGAAAAAATGGCAAAAAGCGAATCATCTCCCTGGGTATGTTTCCTGTGTGCACCTTGGATTGCACACGGAAAGCTGATGCCAAGTTTTCTCCGTGTGCAAGTGCCACGATGTGACCCGGGGGGCGTGTGACGGAGCCGGGTCGAGCGGTGCTTTGGTCTGTGGGGCGGCCCCTCCCACAATTCTCACCTCCATACTGCAACCTTTCAGTCTAAAATAACTTTAAAGCGCTGCGCCTGATGGGAATACGGCTCCAAACTAAAGGCTAGTCCTATTAAAACCACCCTAATACTAAGGAGGGGGATGAAACAGAGTGAACTGTGGGGCTGTATTGATGTGGAGAAAATGAGCAGCTCTTGCTGTGGAAGAGGCCTGACTCCCCTATCGATTTAAAAAGGGAAAATGTAGAAATAGACTCTGTAAATCTGGCACTGCCTAACAGGTTAACAGCGACCATCTTTTCATGTAAACTCATTCAGTATGCCTACATTGATGTCGGGAAGATGAGCTGTAAACCAGAGCTCTTACACCTTCCCTGCTTTGTGAATTATAGTGTTTTTATAAATCAATACGCAAACGCAGTTATCTGTTATTAAATTGTGATAAATGGTCATTTTAGTCAAGCTGGTATTTGTGCTCGGGGGGGAAGTATTCAATGGTTTTGCTACATTTGAGTATTGATGATTTACAGACTTGAGTGATGTGATGGAGCACATATTAATTTCATTCATACTAGAAGTGTTTAGGATTGACAACCATACAATTTGCCCCATTCATACAACAGCTTACAGGTGCGAATCAAAAACTTTGTATGAATAAGCAATAGAAGTCTAACCAATTTTCTATTCTCATGTTTGCTGTGATTATTGAAGTAAATTTCAAATATGGCAACTTCCATCTTCCATCAAGTTTGACCCCAAACCATTGAACAGTACTGTATATATACAGGTATATAGAGGGGGGGCAGGATCGGGAAAGGAACACGAGCCAGGATCGCAACAGTGCTGTCGAAACACTATTCCACGTGACTCTCGGCACTGACACAGCTTAACAATTTATTAACAAATTAAGTCATGACAATTGTTGTAACTCTTGTTTATAACCAAACTGTGAATGGAACTGTGGTGCTCTAAAACAGGATTGACATCCGTATTGTGAAACTTGGAGAGGGATGATGTTTCCGAGTTCTTAAAGCTAGCAGAACTCCACATTCATGATATGTGGGTTAGGGAGTGCAGCATCTGTGGCGGTGTGCTAAATAGCTCCTCATTTCCTTTTCCCCTCTCCAGAGTGCATGTTGGGTGCAGTGGCCATGTTATCATAACAAAAAGAATGAGTGGAATTTGTCATCACACACACTTCCCAAAGCATATGATAGAAAGTGTGGACAGCTGCCTTTTTTGGAATTAACAAAGTATATACAGACACCTTCCTCTTACTGATATTAATGTCCATCATTCTTCAGAGCTGTGGTGTAGTGGTTAATGCATGTGCTCCAGGTACTGAGAGTCACTATGCCGGGTTATTTAGGTTAGATAGGTGTTAGGTTAGTCCAGAAAATTGCTAAATGCATATCCTCCTTCTCAATTTAAGTTAAAGTAATTTTAACTTCAACTATAGCATAAATATATATATATATATATATATAAGAACATGGCTTAATCTCACGCTTTTTAGATAAATTAGTCTTTATATGGTCCATATAATATACACACGTGATATATTGTTGCACAGTGATCTCGTATAGTAATTGAAAATTTCAAAAATAAATAAAGAATAATAAATAATTTACATAAATAGTTTGTGTATGTGCGCTACTGTTCAAAAGTTTGGGGTTGGTAAGATGTTTAATGTTTTTGAAAAAAGTTATTTATGCTCACCAAATCTGCATTTATTTGATAAAATACAGTAAAAAAAAATACATGATCCTTCAGAAATCATTCTAATTTGCTGATTTGGAGCTCAAGAAACATTTCTTATTATCAATGTTGAAGACATTCTGCTGTTTTTGACAGTTGACATATTTTATGGAAGCTGTCAAAAATACTTTTTTTCCAGGATTCTTGAACAGAAGCTTCAAAAGAACAGCATTTATTTGAAATAGAATCCATTTATAATCCTTTATAAATGTCTTTACTGTCAATTCAATGTATCCTTACTGAAGAGTATTATTTTCTTTTAAAAAATAAAATAAAATTGTAAATAAGACAATATTTTTTTTTTTTTTTTTTAAAGAATATTGTATAAAAATATTGTTAAATACAGTGTATGTTGGGATGCTCCGATCAGGATTTTGCTGCCGATACCCACTACCGATTACCGATTACTTGTCATCATGATGGGCCGATACCAATCCCAATCATTTAAGCTTTATATAAGAGATATAAAGCTTAAAATATATATATATATATATATAAGTGTAAGCTCTCTGTTGACTGTTAACTGTTAACCCCTTACACCCTGAAGGGATTTTTAATGATTTCACATGATTTCAAGTGGCATACTTAAAAGTAATGGCTTGTAACTCTTATGTTACAACACTGCTGAGAAAACCCCAGAAAAAGTAATTTATTGATTTATTTTGTTATTATTCATGCTTGACATGATGAATATTAGAAAGTATATATGACAGGTCAAAATTAAGTTTGGGCTTGTTCACAATCATGTCAACTGCATCTGGGCTGAATTTTGTCAATCAAAAGTTATGGGATTTGTAACCATGGTAGCCATTTTTATCGGAAGTCCAAAAACCTCTCCAAACAAATGATTTAAGTGTTTTACTGAACATAAGAACTTCTTACATGTGTAAACACCACAAAGTATAAAAATATTCATAATTACATTGAATAAGTAACCAGTAATAAGATCTTGGTTGATGAGTGATGATCTTCCAGCGGTGTTTCAGCTGTGTGCTCTTATTCTATTCTATAGACCTGTCAATCTGAGTGATCAATCCAATCCAATCCAATCCAAGTATGCTCCAGTTGTAAAACAGTGTCCAAATGGTCTCGACACATCATCCCTACCCACCACACCTGAGATCCAGTTTCCATTGGTTGAACTTTCAAATGTCGTTAGAAAAAACTACGTTGTGATCGCGGCACAATCCGTTTCCGGAAGTCCTATAGCTTTAGCCAAGCAGCATGTCATGTCACTCCATAAGGATTTTCTCAAGATCTACGCATTATGTTGCATGTGGGCTTGATTGAATCGAACCAACCTGCTCTAAATAAATATTTGCTCTAAATAAAAGTGATTTACTATGGTTTACTAATGTTTTGTGAAATTACAAAGCAAAACGTGGTGCAAAAGCCTCATCTGTATACTGTTTACATTCGCATCGGAGGCAGCTTTTTAAGGTTTTTTTTTTTTACGTTATCAAATGTGATATAAAACGTCATAGAATGTGATTATCGGCCGATACCTATCTGCGGCCGATCAATCGGAGCATCCATAGTGTATGTAAATGTTTACATATAATATTCTAAAAAAAAAAAATGAAGATAATATCCTAAATCTCGAATTAACTGATCAACAATCATGACCAGTCTGCTGAACTATATCTTTCTCATAAAGAGACAAATGCCCAAAAATAATAATGTCCATGAATCAGCTGTTTGATGGACATGCATTATTTGTCAGAGCTTTGTTGATTGGGCTTTGGCTGGAGGGTTATGGAGCAGGTTTCTATGCCAGTGAGCCCCATCCTCATGGTCTGTGAGCTATGTGGAGCACAGATGGAGGGGTGGAGGAGCTGGAGAGCGTGGAAGGGAAGAGTGGTGTGGTAGGGGTTGGATGAATGGACCTTCAGTCTGTTCTGAGAGACTGAGTGGGTGGACGAGAAACCTGCCAGGTATGGGTTGATTGACAGGGTCGTCGTGACACGCCATAGCGGCGGAGGTGAAGATCGGCTCCTTTCACACAGATGAATCCGGGGATGGTCGAGGGTGAGCAGCCAGTAGTCAGCCGTTGACGTCCAAATCGGAAGCTCCGAAACAATTACTCTCACAGCGGAGTTTAGGGACGAAAACAGATCTCTCATATTGAGAAGAGAAGGGAGGATGGGGTGAGAAATGTGGCTGTAATTAATGAGTAGCTGGAATGAGGGAGTCCCAGATGGAAAGGCAGAGTCGCCTGGCATGATTGTGCATCCGTGGCTGAGCTGTAAGATATACCTGGCCGCACGCTCGGCTCTCTGAAGTGGCTAGTTAGCATACGCCGCTCTTGTTATTTGTGTACTCAGTGTGAGAGCGGGCCTCCTCAGCTGCCGTTCACCAGAGACTTGTTTTGTAAGATTAATGAAGGTCACCGATATTCTCAGAAGTATTCTGATAATTAAGGCTTTGTTTATCAAAAACAAGTTATATTAAGAGCAAAAAAGATTCATGGTAATTATTCATAATCTTAACAATTCAAGTGTAGCCACCTCATTTGTGCTTTTAATTCTTCTTGTTAATGTTTTGCATAAATCTGCATAATTACTTGAGATGCCTGTTGTAATTTTGACAGCTACTCAGCTCATGTGCACTAAAGTATGGCGAACGTTCCGCATGCTGCATACTTATAAACGGACGTATGGCGCCGCCGGAATGTTTTTCGGAGGAGTTTTCTTCTCCTTGTTGCACGTGCGCTGTGACTCTGGGAGAGAATAGGTGTTTATATCAAATATGCTAAATGAACGGTTTGGCCCGCAGTGGGGAAACGCGAGCGGGAATGACTGGTTTTATGACCGAGGCGCTGCTGCGATCACGCTGACAAAACAAATGCCGACATGCTTCTATAAATCCTTGGCACAAATGGTCAGTCCCCCTCTGCTGTGTGCCCAGATGTGTCTGCGGAGAGCAAAGGCTACTAGGCCCTCTAATCACACTCTAATTTCTGCTGTAATAATCATCATGTAAATGGATGTGAAATGGTAATGCAAGTCTGGAGTTTACGTAATCTTGTAATGACCTCTTGTATTACACTGTCTGTGATGTTGCCTGTAATAGATTGTTAGTCACTAATCTGAAAGGGGGGGGGAAATCAAGAACAGTGGCTTATGAAATTAAATTTGGAGTGTGGCTGGACCTATTAGCACTCTGACATAAGTGATATAATTTCTTTCACTCCTCTGCGCGCACACACAGACACATACGCTCACACTTTAGGATGGCTGATTAGTATTCACTAAACAGGAGAAATAATGCTCTCATCACTGGCTTAGACCTCAATGATACTTTTAAACTAATGCACGGTGAGGGTTCACAAGTCATTGAAATTAGAATGCCGGGGCTACTTCAGCAGCAGAATGCTGAACACGATCTATACAGTATGTGTGTGTATGAGCGATGAGAAATGCAGCCGGCTTTTATATAAATTATCAAAGCGGGGTTCATATATTTGGTACTATCTGCTCTGCTATGATGATTATGTAATGGTTTCTGTCTCTAATCCGTGTCATCTCTGTACTTAAAGGAACAGTTCCCCCAAAAAAGAAAATTATTGTTTTTTGTTTTATGTTTGTTAACATAAAATTAGTTTATTTGTTGTTGTTATTATGTGTGCTGCTTTTTTAGTGTGGAAACATAAATAATAATGTTTATATAGTTTTATTTACAACTTTGAAAAAAAAAAAAAAAAAGTTTATTACAGTGAAGCTTTTCCTAAACAGCCCTAAAAGGATTTTGCCATTAAAAAAAGTCTTTTTAAAAGTATTTTTTTTTTTTTAATTATTATTATTATTACTTTTTTTTTTTTCTATGCAGATGCAATCCCCAACAAAATCACCTCGCTCACAGTAGAATGATTAATTCTTTCCTAATATAGGCTTGCTATTCAAGTCATCTGGTGAAAAATCCTTTATTTGTTTTATATCTCAATATAGCACAAAAACAAAATATCACAATGTCAGTTGTCTTTTCCAGTATCGTGCAGTCCTACTATGTATGTTGTTATAAGACACCCATTGTTATATTTATCATATTTGAACCATTTTGACATTATATAACAGTTCTCTCCAGTCCTTTTTTATTTTGAAACCGTTTTGGCACTCTTGTCAGTGGCTAATGAACTTTGACTCTGATTTGACTCTAATGGTTAGTTCACCCAAAAATGAAAATTCTGTCATTAATTACTCGACCTCATGTCGTTCCACACCCGTAAGACCTTCGTTCATCTTCGGAACACAAATTAAGATAATTTTTGATGAAATCCGAGAGGTTTATGACTCGTTCATAGACAGCAATTTGACCGATACTTTCAAGGTCTGGAAAGGTACTAAAGACATTGTTAAAAAAGTCGACATGACAGCAGTGGTTCAAACTTAATTTTATGAAGCAACAAGAATGCTTTTTGTGCACAAAAACAAAGCAAAAATAATGACTTTATTCAACAATATCTTCTCTTCTGTGTAGGGCTGCACAACTAATCGAATTTCGAATCGCGATTACGATTACGGATGCCACGATTTCGTAATCGTTCAAAGGCGCGATTACAAGGAAAAATATCCACTTACATTATTCTGCATGTTTAAGAGGTGTGTTATGAGCATGTCACGTTGTGAAAGGCGAATCATGACTACTTCAGAGTGTAACAGCTCTAACCCAGCACAAAAGGAGCTACCAGTGACGTAGGTGTACGCGTAGGTGTATGTCAAACGCATGCGAAACACCAGGAAAAAAAAGCGAAACACCAGGACCCGCCATTTTTAAAAAGCTGTGTACACAGCCTAGGGCCTTCAAAAATATCGATATTTCGATATGTATAGATACTGAAATATCAGAAAGGATACCAATACTCCTTTCTGCAGTGTCGATACACCGATACCAGCTGCGCGTTCTTGCTCTCCTCTCTGACAGCGAGTTGAGATGCACGCGCCTCCTCTCATACAATCATCTCTTGCTCTCCGGTTTAATAGTGTTGGTGTGACCGGGTCTGAATTTCGAAGCGCAGACACATAATAAAGCCGCCTTTGACATACAAGTGCCAAAATAAGCTCTCTTTCACGACTTATTAATGGTCAAATACACAATGTCACAATGCCCATCTTTGTGAGTATTAACGTAAAACAGTTCAGGAAGAATGTGTCCGTGCGTTCGTCATGTCTTAAAGGGACAGTAGCCGAATAAACGTGCCGCTCTCTATGTTGTTAATGTTAATCAAACAACAAAAGACAAAGAAAAAAATCACTTACTGCTCTTGACTGATAAACTTATGTAACTTTAATTGATTAATCTGTATTTAATTTTTACAATGAAGATTTTCCAATGTTATTTTACATTTGATTACTGTTTCTTTATTCAGTTTTTTACCTGATCACTACTGTTAGACCTACCTGAAAAAAAAGAAAGCAGTCTATTTAATTTCTATCTTTATTCTATATTGTATTTATTTGTGCTATTGTTAGTAATTTGTTCATTTGTTCTTATTTTATTACAGTTTACTTGTCTTTTTTATATTCAATTTACCATTTGAAATGAAGCTTCCTTGTGCTGTGTGTAAGATATTGCAACAAAATTACCCCATTGTAAAAACAAATACACTGAGTTAGCAAATATTTGTGAGGTAATCGTAATGGTAAATGATCAACGTTTATATATGAAAAAAGCTTAAAAGCTTTATCATATAAAGTGATCTCTTCAGAAGAAATTTTTGATTGCCTAGACTTTCAATAGATGGACAAAAAAATAAATAATATTAAAAATATCTATATGCCAGTTTATACATTGTTTTTTTTCCCCCGTGGTATCGGAATTGGTATTAAATATTGGTACTTTTCAAGGTATCATATCGAAGTTAGAAATTCCAGTATCGTGACAACACCACAGCCTATATATTTATCCACGAACTAACTCTACAAACATGGAAAAGAGTGATAGATGGACCTCTCAACCTTATCCTGAGGAGAAAATTCAGCGCGACTTTGAGCAGACCAAGCAAAAAATGATTATTGCTTCAAACAATGGTATAAAGCTATTCAAAACATCATTCAATGTAAATTGTAATAATTATAATTAATAATCGCAATTACAATTTCAAGGGAATCATTGACAATTATGATTTTTGTCATAATCGTGCAGCCCTACTTCTGTGTCATTCTCATATGTTGTTTACAGCCAGCTCTCCCAGGTTCTACGTCAGAACGACGACTCATTATTGGCCGGCTCTTCAGCATCACACGCATGCGTTGTGCTATGTAAGGACAATGACAGGGAAGAAAAGAGATTGTTGAATAAAGTCGTTATTTTTGTTTTGTTTTTGCGCACAAAGTATTCGCGTCGCTTCATAAAATTAATGTTGAGTCACTGCAGTCACGTCGACTGTTTTAACAATGTCTTTAGTACCTTTCTGGACCTTGAAAGTGTCAGTTAAATTGCTGTCTATGGACGAGTCATATACCGCTCGGATTTCATCAAAAATGTCTTAATTTGTGTTCTGAAGACAAAGGTTTTACGGGTGTAGAATGACATGAGGTTGAGTAATTAATGACAGAATTTTTCATTTTTGGGTAAACTAACGCTTTAACTTGTTGACTCAACTTTTTGGCTTTGCAAGCATGAACATTGGTTTAAGTTTTTGTATTGTGTGTTTTTCACATCATAAACACATTCAAGGTACTTTAATGAAGGTGTTTTCCATATAAATGTAAATATTAGCGCCAGCCATTGAAAAAACCCAAACTGCTCAAGCGCTACTCAGTTGCAGAGGTAAGGTGTATTTTCAGGCGTATCTGTTTGGATATACTGTTAGCTTATGCCAGTATTTTGCATAGTTTGTTTTCATGGCAGAACAGCAAACATGTAAACACTAGCACCTAATATTCCTCCCTCTGTGGAGCTAGAGACCTTGACCTCTCTCGCCAGCCTGCTGTCGTGCCTGCGTTGCGGGTGCGCTGATGTGCGTAAGTCTCCTTCACGGCACTGTGAGCCGTTCATAGATCTGCAGAGGACTGTGCTTTATGGGAGGGCCATGTGGCATCAGGAGTTAAATGAAAGTTGCCTAATGAAGTAAACTTGCGAAGACGGAGTGAGGGGAGGCGAAGAGACAAAGAGAGGGCAAGAGAAAAAAACTCAACTTTCTTTAATTATGTTTACCCAACAGGCCTTGCCTCCTAATTTAAATAGCATAAACATCTGGACTGCACCGGCATTAAAATCATGGCAGTAGTCAAGCAAATCTTGTGGAAAATAATGAAATTAGATCCCTGGTGTTGTGACAGAGGAAGGGCAGGATACATCAGCTCCATGTTAATAAAATTTCCATGAATGACTGAATACAATTAAGAAATTGTCAGTTGTGGCTGTGAACTTTTGTAACTCATAGATGTTTGCATCATTTGATTATGGTGGCAATTTGGCATTGTTTATCAGTGTCTGTGTTGGGGTATTAATTATGACCTTTTTTTATTGGTCACAATTAAAACAAACACAGGCTTAGGGGGAGGAACAAGAGCCGAGGTCTGTGTTGAGTACAGCAGGACTCATTGGAAATCATCTCTTTATAGTCTTTATTATCATCAGTGGGTTATGGCTATTATTATTAGTAGTATAGTAGTAGTAAATATATAAATTATTATTATTATTGAGGTAAAGTTGGTCTAGCATTCTTGTCATTATGAGTTAGAGAAGAGTTTTGTCTCTGACTGGGACTTTAATCCTCAGCATTTTTTTTTTAAATTATTTTATTTATTTATTTATTTTTATTACGTTGTTTGTCTTATTGCTTCTAAATTAAGATTCAGAGCGAGGTGCTTTGCAAATTGAAATATGAACCTCTACCTCTGTTTCAGTTCTCTCTCGACTTCAGCATTTATCTTATCAGCCGGCACAAGGAGAGGGAGATTGTATTTGTTGAAATGATTTGTCAGTTTAGGAAGTAATAATGGATTTGGGCTGAGAGCTGTACAAACAAGGCCTTCAGCATGGAGAGAGATTGAGGAGAGGAGAGGAAGGGACGACTGCTCTCAGTGCATTCTAATGCACTCTGAGAGAGGGAAAGGGATAATCACACATCTCTAAATAAAGATTTGTGAGCTTCCTTTCTCAAACACATGGATGCAGAAAGGCGGGGCTGGTGTTTGGAGGGAGGTGTTGAAATTAGCTGTTATGTTTTTACATTTTTAAATCAGACATATTTTAATTTAAAAATAAGAAAATACTGTAGTGTCCAAAAGTCTAAGACATAAATGTTTTGTGACCTAAATGTCTTTACTGTCACTTTTGCTAAATTTAAAGTGCAACTTTGCCGATTTTCAGCCCGCTTTGTATTGTCACAATGTCTGTAGTATATGTAAATGAATAATGTTTACTCATTCTCCATTTTACCTGGACCGAGAAATTCACATGTTTTGTTTGTCAGCTTGTCTAGCAAAAGCTACAGATTATACTTCTGCATTTTTGCATCCCCGCCCACGGACAGTCAGATCGACAAAGGGTTATTAACAAAAGAGTTATTGTAAGAGTAGGTTTATCACTGAAACCTGTATCATACTTCGTTATGGTATAATGGGAACGACAGCATTTTGCTTCGAGCGGAACTAACAGAATAGCAGTTTCTTTGTTTTTCCCCTCCCGCTAAACTAGGGGTGTCAGACATATGGCCCGTGGGACGAATATGGCCCACAAAGGTGTCCAATCCGGCCAGGGTAGTGAATTGAACAATAACAATACAATTTTTTTTTTTTTTTTTTTTTTTTTTTTAAATAGAGATGTGCCACCTACTGACAGAGAGTGAATTTGCATTTTCATTCAGTCCATCTGCAATTTTTGTTTTGTGCAGGTGTCTTATAGCATAATTTCACAAAACTATAGTCAGACCATGCTGTTTTTGCTGTAAATCTTTTAAATTGTATAATCAAATTTAAATAAAAAACAACTGCTCATGCTACAGAATCGGCAAATTTGCTTGTAAAAATTTGGCCATGAAAAATCAAAATCGGTGCATCGCTAATAAAAAATATTAAATAAAAGTAATATTAGATAAAAGTCAATAAAAAGTAAATAAAAACAAATGCCATTTTCAAAGAGCAGTGTCTTTTTCTAGTTTTCTTGCAAATTAATTTGTAGTTTGTTTGGTTAATATTAAATGTAACTGTCAGCGCACTAAGGTTTAAAAAAGGTAATTCGGCCCGCACATGGTTACATTTTTTCCTATCCGGCCCTCAACCTAAAATGAGTTTGACACCCCTGCGCTAAACATTTACTCTTTGAATTCTTACACCTGGGAACATTACAAGTGAATACTATTTTGACTAGTTTGCTAAGAAGTATTTCCTACTAAAGCAAGGTGGTATTTGACTCTGGTAAACGTATCCATAGCAGACTGGTGGGAATGGCTTTGGATGGCAATATGTCCAGTGCATTATGGGTGTTGAAGTTTTCTTATCTATTTGGCAATAGGGAAGACAACAGCCTGTTTTCTCTGTGTTCTCTAGTCAGGTAGCACCGATTTCAGTTTTTTCATCTTTCTACTGTCCATTTTGTAGGGCTGGGTATTGACACAATTTTCACAATTCGATTCGATTTCTATTCATGTTTTCAATTCGATTTCTATTCGATATAGATTATTTTGGATGTAGTATATCAGATACAGTACATGGCAAATTTTCTAGAGGAAAAAAAATATCTCAACTAATGCTGTAAACTACACATGGGAGTAAGTTGGTACTACATTACTATAATATTGAAGGTTAAAATTAACTTATTTATATACAAACACTTAAATTGTTTTTTTATAATAAATAAAGTTTAGAATTACATAATCATATTTCTACTCCAATTCGTTTTTTTGAAATATAAACATTTAAATAGTGGCTGTCATAACTGATTTATTTTAAACATGCATTAAATATTGAAGAACATTAAAAATTGTAATAAATATGTAGCAGTGCATATATTTATTAGAATGCTGCTCTCTAGAGTTCTAGCTGACTGATGAGTTTATGGTCACTGATATGGTTTTTCTGAGATAAATGTGACGTTACGTGACATTGTTTACAAGCTGTTTTACTGACGTCTTTCCGAGGTTAAAACACTGATTGAGCTATTACATGAGACATGATACAGATTTCGGTAAGTTGTACTGTATCTTTTAACCTTCAGATGTTTATTTCATGTTTATTTCACGCTGGTGTTAAAGCGGAGGAGAGGATGTTCACATGCACTCCGTGCTGCCGCTTCTCTTGAACTGAGGCGAACTGAGACGTTACAGCGATCTGTCACACCACATTAAACAGCGCCAAAATGGTATTTATTTTTTGAATCTCATAATAATATGGACGTCATTTGAAATCTGAGACTTTGCTTCATATCAAAAGTAACAAAGCACAAAGATTATTGCGATTTATTGGATAGGAGACGCTGGGACAATACATTGATACATCGAGCTTAGTTTTAACAGTAGATGGCACTCTAGGCTAGTTTTTACCCGCACACTCAAACGCTCACGAAGAAGAATGCTGGACTGCGATCGTGTGTTCGGCTGAGTCATGTAAGTGGTTAAATATACTTGCACCTCGGCTCAGAATGCTTTTATGACGTGAGATTTGTAATTTGCTTCAAACTTTTTGAACTTTATGAGTGATTATCTTAGGTTTAAGTGGTGTGTGTAAAGGAACTGGAAGCAGGCAGAATATGAGTGTTTCTAAAGCACGTATAGTGCCATCTGCTGTTAATAAATAAGCTCAGAATTGATTCAAGAGAGAATCACAATACATCGGAAAATATCAGAATCGCTCCAGATTCTTTGTATCGCGAATCGAGATTCGATGTATTGTCCCTACAAGCCCTACCATTTTGTCCAGAGAAGTACCACTTTAATGCTTCCTTGCTAAATAAAAATATTAATTTCTTTCAAAAAAAAAAAGAAAAGTGCATATTAAATCTAACCTTTTAGGTTGTACTATCGTGCACTTTAACATCTTGTTTCCTTCACTTTGAGCTTAAATGCCCTTCTCATAGTCCTCAACTGTTTAGATGTTGGCTATTTTGTTGTCTATAATGTATGCTAACATTTGTCTCCATGTTTACTGCACCACACGGTCTCACCACGCCACCATAAATCATTAGCAGGTGGGTCTTATGTGAGTTTGTGTAAGATGGACTTACTCTTGAATATGGGAATAACATACAGGACTGTATCTAATCGACTTTTTAGCTGTCGCCAGTTATTTTGTCTGTTGGTTGGCGTAGTCACTGAAATGGTTTATTCTTACTTGTGAAATTTATTTAGTTTTTTTCATACACTGACTCAGACAGCAGATGTGGAGGTACAGTGTGCTTTTGATATGGAATGAAGGACTGTACCACAAAAATGTGTATAGGGATAAGTTCAAAGCTAGTGGAGGTAATTGTTTCCATTCTAGCTGCCAGATCCAGGGTTAAGTTGTCATCAGCACTGTTCTTCTTATTGAAGGTTTTATCGTCTTGTCTTGGTCCAAAGCCTATTGTATTTTATTCTGATTTGGAGTGTCTTTTGTGTTCAATTCATATTTCTTTCCTTGATATGTAGGCTGTATTTTTTTGTTCCAGGAAAAGTGATTTTACCAGTTCTTTCAGTACCTCTCCATTTTGACCTCTCACCTCCACTCAGATTTTACAACCCAATAAAGTCATTCAAACAAAAGATAGTAGCTTTTCTTGCCACTGTTCTTTAGCAGAGCTGTCTAGTGAATTCCATAGACTCAAAGCTCTTCTCACTGGGTTTTCAAAGCCGGTACACAAATCATTGGTAATATAATATGCATGTTTGACTTTTCAGAACACTGCACATGTATCGTTTATACACCAGATACAAAACAGTCAACTATAAAAATTTCTTCAGGGCAGTTATTTTTATTGATTTTCTTGACCAATTTTGGTCTTATTTCCCTTGGCAAATATGTTTTTGATATGTTCCTCCTGTATAATGTAACTTAATGTACATTCAATATGCCTTCAAAATGTTTGGAGCGTGCACAGTATCATAGAAAGTTATGTGTGAGAGTGAGTGTGTGCGTATGCGTTATGACATAAGGCTCATCTATCAATCTGACCTCATGCATGCACTTGTCTGCTTTATCACACGTCGGTCCTTGTTGCGGTATGTATTCCTATACTCAACAGTGTCAATGTGCAATTTTCAGATTACAGCATGAAAACACTTGTAGACCAGTTCAAAGACTGAAGCATTGATCTTGATCTGAACTAAGAACCAGCTAATTTAAAATAAGATATATCCTTTCTTTGTCAGAAGCAAGTGGGTATGAAGTGGTTGGTTTATGGTAGATGTACACTTGAAAAATAACAAATGAATCCATATGTTCCGGCAGTTTCATATTTTCAAGGCTTTTATATAGAATAAGTGACACCACAACACGCGTTTATTATAGTAAAGCATGTGGAAAATGTTGAGTGTGGGCTGTACAGTAAATGCAAAATAGAATCAGGACAAAATTTGTACCTGATGTTCTTGATTGACTACATTTGAAGAGAAGTGGTGATAGATGGATGGATGTTTGGTAGTAGCTGTATTGTAGATGGATGAGTAGTTAGGTAGACAGATGGATAGATAGATGGTAGATAGAGATAGATGAATGAATGGATGGATGGGAAGATTAGACTCCAAGCACAACTATGCAATATGCTTTTTAATAATATTCGTATTTTTATAATGATATAAATTTATGGACCATTCGAGTTTATGGACACATGGATGGATGGATGGATGGATGGATGGATGGATGGACGGATGGATGGACGGATGGATGGATGGACGGATGGATGGACGGATGGATGGACGGATGGATGAACGGATGGACGGATGGATGGATGGATGGATGGACGGATGAATAGGCAGACAGGACAGACAGACAGACAGACAGAAGACACGAAGTGTGCCTTTGTCAGGGAATTATCCAGAAGATGGAAAAAGGAAATAAATACAGAGTCCATGTGAAATCAGGAGTGCCGCTTACCAGGAAGAAGGCAAGAAAGCTTTGAGGATCCAGGAGTGCCATGAAAGCACTGACCTCTCACAGGAAGGTTCATGTCTCTCCGTGCAGAAACAGATGGATAATAGCACAATGCTGAAATCATGCAGCACATATTATGGGCACTGTGATTGCCGACCTGATTACCTGCCATATGCTTGCTGAAGGGTTGAGCTGAGAATGGGAGAGTATGCAAACCCTTTTAAAGCAACGTTTTTATAGCACTCTCATTATACCAATGTGGAGACTTGCTCAAATGAAAGCGAGCGTTGCGGGGAAGGAAAATAATGAAGTCATAAAATTCAGGGTTCACGGTGCATGGGTTCCACAAGGGCCTTGCCGCTGCCCCACTGCTGGTTCTGTTGTATGGTGAGATGTGTATGTGTGTGCATGTGAGCGAGATCTGGATGAGTGAGGTGGAGAGAAGGACACTATGGACATGGTTTCTTGTGTGTACCTACGTAACGCAAAGGTCTAACATATAATGATATTGCACCGTATTTGTTTTTTGTATGTACTGTTTAGCTTGTATTGATGCATATCTAGCCTATATGAAGTCATATGAATATCAGCTTTTACAAAACCTTTAATATTTTCTAACCAAAATACCCCAGCCCAGCTCTCTCTATCCCCACCTGTCTTTATGTACCACAGCACAACTCCTTTCATGCCCTGTGGCTGTCACCACACACACGTTGAGACGAAAGGGGTGGTTACCTTTCCCTTGTCTGGAGATTTGCCTGTCTTTCATTTCTCCATGTCATCCATTAAAAGAGAATTTTGCATAATCTTTAAGTACCTTTATGACCTACTTAGCATAACACGATTCCTCTGTTGGTGAGATGATATTTGGGTCAGCTCCTTTCTAATTCTCTTTTATTGGGAATCTCCTCCAACATGGCGTCCCGTTCGGTACTCTGCCACATGTTTAATTGGCCACATGGCCTGATTTTTTTTTTTTGGTATTTACATCTTTAATTAAGACATTAATAGCAATGTTTATATTAGAATAGCTTTAAGCCTGGTTAGTCATCACCACTTGCATTGGGTTGACTATGCAGTTTATTTTCAGTATAGACCACAGAGTCTCAGGAGTTAAAGGGATAGTTCACCCAAGAATTACATTTCTGTCATCATTTATTTATCCTCAGTGTCTTTTTCTAATCCCACATAACTTTTCTCCCCTTAGAACTCAATAGCAGAAAAAAATAAATGGGGATTCAGACTGTCAACCTTTTAAAATGGCAAAAGTCTGTATTAGTAAAATTTATGTAGTTGTGTAGTTTGTGTTAGTAAAATTTGAGATTTACAGAAGATAAGATTAATAAATTCTGTAGAAGCATTGATCATTGTTAGTTCACATACACTCATTTAGTTAATAATGTTATTAAATGAAACCTTATTGTAAAGTGTTACCAAATATATTGTTAAATTTGTGGTAATAAATGTCAGCTGTTGTTGCCAAAAATTATATCCATATATTTCATTAAGTCATTAATTTTCTTGCAAATCTAACAGCCATAATAATACAGGTGGTACAATAGAAAGCCACATGATGAATCAGAATTCATTGTAAGTGGCCTGTCCAGCCAGTCCTCTGATATAGATGATGCACAGGGTCATATACACAAAGACAAAACACCATGCAGGAGAACACGAATGATACTAAAATAATGCAAAAAACATTAACTGAACAGAACATGCAACACAAAACACCCTAATGTACATTACTGATAATAAAAAAAAAATCAAAATTATTTGTATAAAATATAATATACTGTATCATGCAGAGACTTCTGGGAATGTCTTTTACAATTATTATTATTTTTTTTTTGGCAGTAAATGATCAATTCATAGTTTTTAAACAAAAACAATAAATGTAACAGTGTTTTATAGCCAAATTACATATAATGCAAAGTTTACAGTTTTTCACCATATTTATAGTAAGGCAAGGTTTTTACTATAGGCTTTGTACAATTTTTTTTTTTTTTTTTTTTTTTTTCTCCTTCACTTTCTATTTTCTTTTATTTATCTAAAAGTTTATATGGGTTTGGAACAACATAAGGATGAGTAATGACAATTTTTCTTTTTCGGGTGACCTTTTTCTTGAACTTTCATACATTCAGAATATGTTTTGTAGCATTTTTGTGACAGTTAAAGATTAAAATTGGACTGTTTTAAGAACGTGACCAAAAAAAAGGATTTTTCCACTTATCTCTCAGCATTGTGTGTTGCCCTTGTGGCTACATATACAGTTAATATTTCTCATGGCAACAGAGGTTAGAGTATGAATCTGAGTATCATATATGGATATGTTAAGTGTAAAGTTGAATGTGGGTTATATAGGTTTTCAGCCACACTGAATACATGCAGCCTTTCCCTTTTAAATCAGCAGTGGCCCTATTCAAAAGAGTCATCTGAGAGGGACCATCAGAAAGCCTGAGAAGTAGAATGAATAATAGAACGTGTCCATGGTGGTACACACTCCCCTCCAATGCCACAGGTGGTAAATGTATAC
Source organism: Ctenopharyngodon idella (assembly GCF_019924925.1). Lineage (NCBI taxonomy): Eukaryota > Metazoa > Chordata > Actinopteri > Cypriniformes > Xenocyprididae > Ctenopharyngodon > Ctenopharyngodon idella. Next base: position 10,372,779 of record NC_067232.1, on the reverse strand, counting down.
GTTTGTGTATTGCTCTGGTTGAAGAGAAGAGGTCTAGGCAATGACCCAGTGAATGAATCACCATGGTGATTCTGTTAAAAGAATTGTAGAAAACCTACTGGACAACATCATGGAAAGCGAGACACCTTACACACCATAGAGTTTATTTATTTATTTATTTTTAATTTCTTATTATTATTTTAACCAAGGGCATGTCTGAAAGGACAGTGGTTTAATAAGGAGTATTGATGTGGGATGTTAAGATTTTTACAGGACTATTATTTCTACTATTTTTATTTATCTTTCCAAGTACCCCTTAATTAGAAACTTCTTATATACATGTTGGGGTACCCAAGGTTGAGAATGACTGCTACAGTGAACTCAATTCAAAGGCCTGTGATTGCTGTTGCAGATAGTCTCGGAGAAATGTACTACTTCAGTATGCAGATCCAATAATGGGTATTGACTTTTTTTTTTTTTTTCTTGAGCAAATTGCACGTTTCCTGCTTAATTGCTATCGGAGATTGTATCTTGAAGCTGATGCATTGTAGTTTGAACTTGTTAAGCTGATGATGTTGTTAGAGAGGGAGAGTACGGTATGCTAAACAGTTCCTCTCTGCTTCATTAACGACCTTTAAAAGGCTGGAAGCTTGTTTTTTCCTGCCTTAAGCTCTGGGCTGGGCAGGGAACCCTCTCCTCTTGACCTCTATGTGCTATTTTATTAAAATGTAATACAGCACAGTAAACACAGGTGCGCAACACGTATAAAGCCGTGGTCAGAATTATTTGCACCCTTGGTAAATATGATCAAAGAAGGCTGTGAAAATAAATTTGCATTGTTTATCCTTTTGATCTTTCATTTAAAAAAAAACAACCTTTATTATACTTTATTTTACTTTATACTTTATAACGTCCACAGACCCTCCCGATTACAAAACATGGATGGCCGAATTATACTTTGGGCTTTAAGGGAGACATTAAATGTCTTCAGTAAAGAAGTTCATATCAACAATCATTTTATTTTGTCAGAGATTTTGGTTTTTGGATATCCAGTAGTTTTTGAAGCTTTTGATGTCTTTGAATCTATTGTTTATTTTATCTCTAGGTAGTGGATTTGTGTGAGGTCAGAAGCAATTGTACATTAGTTAAGAAAAAAAAAAAAAAAGAAGAAAAAAAAACATTCAATGTATCTTCAGAATGTTTTGTCAATTATATGTCTAGTTGAAGACTTTTTGATATCTCATTTGCTCAATATATTTGAGAGAAAAAAAAAAAAGATTTTACTAATTCCAAATAATTATAATGTAGCTATCACTTTTGTTTAAAACACATATTATTCATGAAAGCTAAAACAATTAGCACGGTATAAAAGTGACAACTAAACAGGATAATTAATAAATAGAAACAAATTTTCATTACTTTGTTGTGTGATCTTAATTGAGATACACTAGGTTAATACCATTGTTTGTTACAGTTGGGGGTGTGATGGGTGATTGTAGCACTCTGATATGAATTGGAGTTAATTTTGTGCAGGGCCTTTCACATCAACAGATAATTTTTTTTTTTTTTTTTTTTTTACTGTGACTATTTATTTCGCTATTATAATGATGCACGGTTATGTAGTTAGTTGCATGTTGTTTTCATGTAGCAGTGTTTTCTTATGCTGTCTGTGACCCTGTCAGAACATACCACTGTTCAGTGATCCTGCCAGTTGAGAAGCACCGAATAAGTCTAGTGTCACTCTTAGAAGAAAACTTTATATAAAACTATATAGAACTTTAAATGTTCTGTCAGGCGCTTCATATAAAGAACCTTTTAGAGGTTCCCATAATGGGATCATTATATGGATTTAGTTTTAATTAATTGTTTTAATTCATTTTTAAGTTTTATTAAATTGTATCAATTAAACATAAACATACTTTATCACTAGAATAAAATTGAAATAACCTGTTAAACATGAAAGTATTATGCAATCATTTAAGGCATTTCTCCTTATAGAACCTTTTAAAATTCTTAAAATTTCTTTAAAATTGATTCAGTAACTCTAGAGTCCTTCCTTCCTTCCTTCCTTCCTTCCTCCCTCCCTCCCTCCCTCCCTCCCTCCCTCTCATACCAACAGATTTACAGAAGTCTTTGAGTTTTGAAGGAAACTATTGCAATTACCCCAGGTCTCCCTAACATAATTACAATAGGTTAGTTTATTGTCCATATTTCTTATTATTTGTATTCTGTTACTGATTAACTACTGTGAACAGGGCAGTTGGAATAACTACTTTTGCCCCTTTGCTTCCATTGAGAGCAGCCCAACACAGAAAGGTGTGTTATCTGTTCTTCCTCTCAGTGTCTGATGGGAAATCTCCACCAGCTCACAGGATGGATGTGGACTGACACTGGGCAATCTGACAAATCTAAATCGTTATATCTCATTTGACATTAATATGGCATTTTTGGTAGGGCCTGCTAACAGTGACGTACAGTTCAGGGATTCATCATCTTGGCAGTATGAAAATGGCATATTCATATGAGCGGGGAATTAGCTCTTTGGATGTGCAGGAAACGCAGTGGGCTCTGACTGAGAAACAGGAGGCTGGGGTCTGCCTTATCTTCCCCGTCTATGAGCAATATGTCAGAGTGCCGAAGCCCATTCTGAATGACAGTTATCTTTTTAATTCTTTTTGACATTTGCCGATATGAATCTTAACAAAGCTCCACTACTGGAAGTCAGAGTTTGTGTGTTAACAGAACTGCTTACCTTTAGAGAATATGGGCGCTCTTTTATCACACAAGCAATTTGCTTAACACCGCTTTACGGTTGCATTGTGTGCACGGTTTGGGTGTCCCTTTTTTATACACCAACACCCTCATTAACAGCGACGATATTTCTATATTCCAGTATAATCTCACCATACCTTGATAAATGGCCATGGTTTTGATAGATTTAACAATCACTGACTGTTTGTACTCATTTTTTATTTATTTATTTATTTATTTGTGGGTGAATAAACGTGACGGACATATTATCCTTGGATTAAACTCAACCTTTTATCATTGATGAAAGCAGATGCACACATAAGAAGCAGAGAGCTTATTGTAATAACTGCTAGGGTGCAGACAAAGTCAATCCAGCGGGGAATGAAAAAACAGTTTGTCAATATTTATTTGGCCATTCATTTGCACTTATCAGACAGTAAGGGCAAGAGGGACAATATCCATGGGTAATGGAGTGGTTGAGCCGGGGTGAAAGTGTTGCATTATGGGAGTAATAAGTCTGGGCCCAAATGAAGGGGCAGATAAAAGGAAGTAAAGAGGCAGAGGAGCAAAGTTGGGTTTCACTTTAGCCTTGCTATCCTTGAGGAAGGGATCTCTCTTTGTTAGTGACAGGCTTTTTTAGATTAGACCTGGCTCCCCTAGGTAAAAGGCCAGTCAGGCCTTATCTGAGGTGATAAGAGCCCAGCAGCTTGCCTGTGCGACTGCATGTGAAACTGTGTGTGCATGCAAATATCCTCAGTTGTCAGGCCTTGACACACACACACACACACACACACACACACACATACAGTACACACACCTTCCAAACCTTCTTAGATGCAGGATGCAAACTTTGACAACACAGTGCTCAAAGTGCTTGTTTAGTGGTTTACTTATTTCCTTTTTTGTTGTTTTTGCTGCTTGAGTGTAGTTGTTAGCCAGAAACAGATTTTGTTAGTCCATCAAACATATATTTCCCTGCATTTGTGGCAATTCAACTTCAAATATCTATTTTATTATTTATATTATTTTATTATTTATTTATATTATTTAGATATTTTTATTTTGATATTTTTTATTTTTTACTAGTGGGTGCAGGACACTATAGTTCATTTATGTAAGTGAGGATAGCAAAATAAAGCAAACTGTAACATATTATACCCAAACAATCTTCATACAGTGGACTACCAGTAAAATTGATAAAAAATTGGAACCAAAAATTATTCAGATACTTTGACCTGACCATGTTTTGCTTAACTGTTATCTGACATAATTAAGATTATTTTTTTCTGACAGTTTACCTCTGAGATCTTGTCATATTTTATTACCATTTTTTTTTATATATATATATATAAATAAAATGTCCTCACAAATATAGTAATATAAGTAAATTTGGACCTTGTGGGCACTTTTTTGGTCCCCATGATGAAACGGCTTATAAATCATGCCGAATGATTTTTTTTTTTTGATTTTTTTTTTATGTATTTAGAATATCATCATCATTTTTTTTTTTAGATCAAAGTACTTATCCTCTAAATTTTGATAATCTGATTAATTGGCATGTCATTAATTTGATTACATTTTTATATTGATTGACAGCCATAATATTTACAATATCCATGTCATACCCACTATGAAGCAATACTTTACTAGAATAGATAATAATATATCAATATGTATTGCATATCATGTTAAAATGAGAAATTTCTCTTATCTCAAGAGAAAAGCACCATGCCAACACGCTCTTGCAAATATAGAATTGCTTGCTTTGGCCTGTTCCTCCACATTGCAATTAACTCTTAGGGGAAAGCATGTTGTATTGTTATGATTACTCAAGCAAATAATAGAACAGTCTTGCGTTGACATGTCATCTCCACAGTGTCTCCCAGAAAATGGCTTTTTTCCCCCACTCTCTTTCAAGGAATTAAACATTTGTCACGTTTGCATGTAAGTCCAGTCGAAAACTGCAATTCATAATGTGTTTTGCCCCGATAGTCACCTTTCAGAATCTTGTCAGGTCATTTTAATGTGACCTGTCAGTTTCGCTTTTCGGTAAACACGCTCCGTTCCAAACGCGCTTTGTTTAAATGCAACAAGGCTGCGGTATGAATATGTATCCAGGCTCTTAGACGGGGGTCTTTTTGGCCTTTCAGCGTGGTCAACAGCCGAGATATTTTCTCTTGTGATGTTTTTTCCTCTGTTTTGCCTGAGGTTGTTGATTGTATTGAAAGGGCTCATTTATTATCTCTCGCATTGTTTAAATATGCATGGTGACTCTCTCCCCTCTTAATCATTGAGATTGCTTGCAAAAATGTGATCGATGTCGTGTAAATATTCATCATTAACAGAGCACGGGCACGTTGAGGGCTTTTCTCTCCTTTAAAATCCTCCGAATGCAATTATTCACCAAGGCTCTCGCACAAACTCGCTCTGAAAGTCCAAACAGAAGGTATCTGCTCTCACACACACATTTGTGTGGGTGTCTCTGCATGCGTATACCGTCTGTTTGCATTTTGCATGTGAGCATGAATGCATATGCGCACGCTGTATATGTGTGTGTGTGTGTGTGTGAAGGAGTGCGTATCCCCGTTTGTCCATGATGCATGTGCATAGATAAAAGGGCAGAGCCCAATTGTGTATATGCTCTTTCTCTCTCTCTCTCTCTCACCTCTCGTCTTGCCCACACCATGGCACACCCTCAATCATTATTAGATGCAGGCAGTTGAAGGCGAAGCCTCACCGCTGTTATGTTTCCTTGTGTGATAAAATGAAAAAGCCCTATCAATCTTTATTGTCTGTCTTGCTTACTGTAATTGCATTCAATAGTCCACTGATTCTCTTGTCTGGGCTAATGTCACGAGCAGTGAAGAGCCAGATGCTCCGACTAGATCATACACGGCCGCCGACCACTCTGATAACTTGGCGGCGCCACTCTGCATCCTGTGATAAATTGTTGACAGTATAGATTGTGAACAGCTGAACATTGGAAGTATATATAGAATAAGATTCATACCTTGTTGGAGCTCTGGCACCGTGATGTCAGCGAAAGGGCAGGTCATGTATTATTCAAATGCATCTAACACTGGAGAAGTGCCAACCGGCGATTGTATCTCAATGAATAGTAAAAAGGGAGAGTTGGGGGGGGGGGGTTTGTGGAGGACAGCAGTGTTGCCAGATCTGAGGAAGGAAGGAAGAAAGAAAAGAGAAAAAAAAATCTGAAATGTTTTCATCCGTCAGACACGCATCACTCCATTATAATACATACAATACAAGGTGTTTATAATTATGGCTTTCTGTCCTGAGGTGCCCTCCTGTCAGCTGCAATTTCTTAGAGGTTAGCTGCTGTTTCTTTTTTTCTGAGTTTGTTGTTGTTGTTTTCGCCTCCTGTGGTCTTATGTGAATAGGTTTGCATGTTTTTTTTTTTGTCTGACCGTCCATGACAGAGCAGACCGTGTCATTGGCTCATGTAGCCACCATGTCACAACATGCTCTTAGAGCTGCATGATTAATCGGTAAATGATCGCATGAATCAAACATGAATTGACAATAATTTGCCTGTGTCTGTTAAACAATGATAAATGCACAGCAGAAATTTCAAATCGGCATTCTCATAATTTTTGTTGCAAATATTCATATTATCACAGAGGTTCTGGGAGAAAAGTTATACTTGGGATATAAACACTGATGTCTACGTTTTTTGAGTGACTCTTCAAATAACGATTGTATCATTACATTGTTACACCACTAGGTGGCGACAAGTGACTTTAAAAAAATATGTATTTGTCATTCAATGATTCATTCAAAAAACGCTGATTCATCCAGTAACACATTTGTGAGCGAGTCATTGAATAATTCATTCAAACCGTTTTTTTTGCAGCAAATAACATTTTGTCAGAACCTCTTGTAAATTACATGTTATTTTGTTTAGTTCAGAATCGTGGGAGAATCATGATCTCTTTTTTGGAAAAAAAAAAAAAAACGTGATTCTCAATTTATCCAGAATTGTGCAGCCCTACATGCTCTGCACTTTTTTTTTTTTTTTTTTTGTATTTTCAGGTATAATTCTGCTCAATTTCAGATTTAAAGTAATTGTAAATTGCTATTTGCAACTTGCTGGATGTGAAATAACTTAGAGCAGCTATGATTTTATCCATCAGGAACTGATTGGATGGTGAAAAGTAGGCACTACATACTGTACCCGACCTGAATGCGAGTTTGTGCCCAAATAACTATTTGACAAACATTACACAAAAATGATGGGTTGTTCAACCCAAATTTGGGTCGAATATGGACAAACCCACCCACTGTGTTAAAAATAAATAAATAAAATAAAATAAAATAATTTACAAATTTAACCCAACGGTTGGGTTTGTCCATTTTTGACTCACATTTGTGTTGAAACAACCCAGCATTTTTAGAGTGTTTTTAAATATTAGTACATTCATTTTAAGTAAGTGTTAGATGACAGCAAAGGTAATCTAAATCAATATTGTCCAATGCAATAACTGTCCATATCTGATATGGTGCTGACATATTGTGTATCCCTAACAGATAGGATCATTTACTTAATTTGATCAAAGATTATGAAGCTAAACAGTTGTTTTATTCTTCTGGAAAATTTACACAGATCATTAGACCAATAATGTAAATAAAGTATAAAGTAAATAGGGTTCGTTTTCATTTTGATTTTTTTGATGTTGACTTAAAATTTTAGGTGGCAAACACCAGAACCTACAGAAACATTGTCAGTCTAAATTGAAAATGAAAGATGTGACCATTGACAGGTTATTCAGCACCATTTATTCATCAGCTTTCTTTGTCCAGTCTGAGGTTTAGAGTCATACAGTGGAATCGCTGTCCCTGCTGACCCTCCACCCCCTGCTGCCAGCACATTATTACCTGTGTACAACATGTGCAGCCACCATCACGTGGATATGTAGATGTGTCCAGCCAGTCTATCTGTGGAAATAAATAAAGAAGTGAGACTAGGGGAAATTGCCCTTCACCTCTGTGTATAGGAGATCTGCATGTGTGGAGCTGGTGGAATTGCTTTGTGGGGAGCCTCCCTGGGGGCTGTCGGCCCTCCTCTCCACGCTGCAGTGGGTAAAGGCTATAATTTACACTTTTAGGATTCCATTAATCTCCTTGTTCCACAGATCCTGACGCACGGGACAGGGCTTCTTTGCATATTAGCTTCCCAAGATGTGGACCTATTTACATGAACGACTCCACACTGAAACTGATAATCAAGAACATGCTGTTTCTTCAAACGCGAGCAAAAACAAAAACTGTTCTTGAGGTAAATTGTCTACTTAAGTCAGCTTAGGAGGGTTTTTTCTGTTTTGGTGATGCAGATGTGGCTCCATCAGGCTGTATTTTACTCTGGCTCATTTCATATTTGGTAAAAAAATTAATAATAAAGATCATATTGGCTGGCTAGACTCAAACTCTGGAGCGTGACAGGAAATAATTTTGTTGTTGGCCATTTGACCAAGGTGAGACAGCAGATTTTAGCCTTTTTAGCCTCACTAGGATAAGAAAAGTGAATGTGATATTTCTATTTCTCTCCAAATATGAGGAAGCAAATTGTAGAATTGTAGAATCCCTTGTAATAAGGGATCTTTCAGTAGAGATGGACATTTTCATGTTTTGTCTGGACGATATACGAACAGTTACATTTCTATATTATTATTATTATTAGCATCATCATCATTATATATAATAATAATTATAATTATTATTAGTAGTAATACTATTAATAATACAATTTGAATAAATCAATAATCATAATCAATAATTACTGAATAAAATATAATTAAATTTTTATATTAATTATAATTATTTATTTATAATAATATATTTTATTTTAATTATATATAATACGCAATTACTATCATTCAGTAATTGATTATTATATATAATTATTATATATTTATTATTATAAATAATAAATATTATAATTAATATTATAAAAATTCAATTATATTTTATTCAGTAATTATTGATTGATTATTCATTTATTCAAAATTTTAATGATTTAATTTATTTGTTTTTCGCCATGAAAAAGCCTTGTTGCTGACATAGCGCAAATAAATAAATAAACAAATAAATAAATACATAAATACATTTAATAATTAATAATTAAAATAAAAATAGTTAATAGCCATGAAGATTAGTGAAAAAGTATGACATTTTACATCGGACTTGAATTCGACATAAACAAATAAGTGAGAAAAATATGAAAACATTTCCCCCAGCCACATCTACAGTGTTCTGTGCTCAGATCATATTAATCAATTACACCAAGCAGATGTTTAATTGCACCTATAGAATCAGTGAAGGTGCAGCTGCTAAAGCCAGCCTGTGAAAAGGAAAATGAACACGTCCTGTAATGACCTGCCGTCGATGGAAATGGAACTGTTTACTCAGTGTGCACTGCTCCTCCATATGGCAAATGACGGGAAGAAATGAACAGGTGAGGAGAGAGCGTGAGCCGGAGGTGAAGATAATGGACTTCAGGAGTAGTCAGTAGCCTCCACTGCATTCTCTCTCTTTCTCACATGCTTTCTCTCTCACTGATAGTCATGTTCCCTGTAGCTGTCAGCGCTGAAAGAGCAGTTGCAGAAAAAGAGGAAACACAAAACAATATCCGTCTGATCTGCAGATGCAAAACAACTGGGCAGTAATTATTCATACCAGTGGACTGTAGACAAGCGACCTCATCTTATATTATGTCTTTATTCGTGTCCCTTTTTGTGCAGATTTTTATTTATGTATGTGCTTTCTATTTTTGGTGATCCAAATTATCAAGAATATTTTTTTTATATAAATCCTTATCCCTCTTGTTCAGTTAACTTTACTGTTTTATTAAATTATATGAAAAGTTTTGGTAGTAATTATTTCAAAATTAACATCAGTGAAAACCATTGTTTCCATTTATGGTCAATTTGGCCCCAGCAAAAACACATTGTAGAAAAATAAAATAAAATAAATAAATATATAAACAACTGTCGGGAGTGTATCTCTAATACAGTATGTTAACACCAGACAGAGAATTTTAGCATGCACAAAATTAATTACAGTTTTAATGTTTTATTTCTTGGGTCTCTGAGACCCCAAACATAAGTAATGCAACATTCCTTATGGAGAACATTTAAAGCATTTATCATGTTTAAAATTTTGTTTCAACATTTCTCATGATATTAGGAAAAGTCATGAAGTATCAACCTTATACTTAAATTATATTTTCAGAGTGTTTTTTCTCTCATTCTTTTACATTTTTTTCATGCTCTTTAATATATAACGTTTCACCGAAATGCAAGTTCCCATTCTGTGTCACTGTTCTGGTTACCTCTCCCTATTTTACTTATACATGTATACGTTCCCATTTAAGAGCCCTCATCTTTCTCCATGGAGGAATGAGTGCTGCTGCCTGACAGTGGTTGTAGTCCGTTTAACAAGAGAGAGAGGAGCTGAGGTAGATGATGGTATTGCTCATTAAATATACGCAGGGTTAGTCGTGAACGCACTGAGCCCATGACACACACACACACGCTCCCACCTGCTTTTAGGATGCTGTATGTGTGCGTCCCCCTCAGATCAGACATGAAACAGAAGTCTCCTTCAGGAAGGAAGATGCCACCTTGTGGTTGCTGAAGCCCAAGGGCTCAGCTGTCTCACACACGAGGAAACTCACCCCTTTTCATGCACACCCCCCTCCCCCCAATACTATACTACCATACATTCTAAAATCACCTACAGTAGTCACTATGCAAGGGGAAAATTGATTAAAACTATTTTGATATGTCAATACTGTATCCTTATAGCCACAATATGTTTAGTTTTAGTTTAAGATTTCACATTGATATTTTTGTTAGAATCACAATATAAAATTATACTCTAAAATATAAATATAATATCATATCCCCAGGTCCCTGCTGATTCCCACCAGTAATAGTCACTGGCAAGATTGCGTTTTTAATAATTACACTAGGTAAAACAAGATTTAGTTTCCTGAAATGCAGACTCTGTATGTTTGACTAATATAATCAAAGCGCCTAATGATTTTTCATTATTCTCTGTGTAATTTAAGGCAGGGTTATATAGCAGAAACCAAATTAAAGGGCCACTGGAGTGATGTAAATTCAGTCCATCTTGCTTGAGTCCCTGATGAGATTTTAAAAGTTGCTCTTTTATTTTCCATTGTGAGTGTGTATTTGTTTGGCTGATGGGAAGAATACAGATGATACGCAGGGTCGTTCTCTCGTGGCAGCTTGCATACGGGCGCTGCCACACGCTTCTTTGTTCAGGTGTCATTTTAGCATTCATGCTAATAGAATAAGCACGCAGTAGCATGGCTTTATGTAATATTGAGTGTTTCTTTGAAGTGACAGCTTGTTAGGTAGTTCTCATGCGACCCAAGTTGTGCAATTATTCATGAACAGTGTCTGGAAACAAAGCCATTATACACTTTTTCCTCATGTACTTTTTTTCTATTTATCTATTTGTTGATTTATATATATAATATATAAATTATATATATATATATATATATATATATATATATGTGTGTGTGTGTATAATCTTGTTTTCTTACTCTATTCTGTTTGTCGGATAACAGCTTAAGGAATCTTTTAGATTTCAAATAATCAAATTAGGTGTGGTGCCATTTTGACATTAATACGATTTACTATCCTTTAGATTGATTTTATTTATATAGAGATTTTTTAAATGTTTTTAATGCATTTATTTGATCAAAAATACAGTATAAAGAGTAATGTAGTGAAATATTATTACAAATTAAAATGTCTGTTTTATTTTTATATATTTTAAATCAATTCAATTCACATGTATTTGTATGGTTCTTTTCACAATATATATATATCATTTCAAATCAGCTTTACAGGAAATGCATGTTTCTACAATACATTTTTAAGTAATCTGTTATCAGAGGTGACCGTGCCAAAATGATGTCCGTATGGCTGAAATGTACAGTTCTAAGATAATACAAGTCATCCAGTTAGCTGACATCATGTGTTATTTTAAGCAGAAACAATATATTTCAAATCATTGCATATCAAAATATCACAAATGTCACATTCAATGTCATTAAATGTAATTTATTCCTGTGAATTTTCAGCTGGGATTTTGTCAGTCTTCAGTGTCTCATGATCAGAAATCATTCTAATATGCTGGTTTGATGCTCATTTATTATCAGTTGTTATTGGTGCTCAGTAATTAATGATGGTTCTGATTATTATCAATGTTGAAAATAGTTTTTCCTGTTACTATTTTGTTAAAACATGAACAATTTTTCAGGATTCTTTGAATAGAAACAGCAAAAAAAAAAAAAAAAAAAAAAAAAAAAAATAGAAATAGAAATGTTTTGTAACATTATAAATGTGTTTACTGTCACTTTTTAATACGGAGTGTCCTTGCTCAATAAAAGGTATTCATTTATTTATTTTTTTATTTTTTTTCTCTTACTTTTAAAATCTTACTTACCCCAAAGTTTTCAATAGTAGTCTATCACAGTTTTCACAAAAATATTACACAGCAAAAACTGTTTTTCAACAATGATAATAATAAAAAATGTTTTTTGAGCACCAAATCAGCATATTAGATTGATTTCTGAAGGATCATGTGACACTGAAGACTGGAGTAATGATGCTGAAAATTCAGCTTTGCCATCACAGGAATAAATTTCATTTCAAATCAGTTATTATAAGTTATAATAATATATACTATGTTTTTGATCAAATATATGCAGACTTGGTAAGCATAAACTTTTTTCTTTTTTCTTTTTTTCTTTTCAAAAACAAATATTCCAAACTTTTGACCAATAGTATATGTATGTATGTATGTATGTATGTATGTTAATAAATAATTTTACACACACATGCTCTTGTGGCGACTTGATTTTTACATATAATGCCCTGTGTAGATATTATGGTAAAGATTTAGTGTTGGGGCTAAAGGACAGCTGATGATGAAAAAGAGATACTTTCAAAAGAAATTTTGTAATTAAAACCTTTTATTGCTCTGACTGGTGCAATTAATAGCAATAGACTTATAGACATATAGACTTTGACAGTCAGACCACACTGTAATGTTTTTCTGTGCATGTCTGCCACTTTCCTCTCACAACCCATCACTTGTTTTTCATCTTCCAAAGAATGCGAGTGTGTTATGTAGCCACACACTCAGCCTGGAGGCTCTGCAAAGGAAAAAAAAAAATGAAATTATTTAATTGACTTAATTAAAGCATATTTGCATATGGAAATTGTCTGAACATTGTATTCGTTTAGGCAACCTTTAGGCAAAGCAGAATGGCTTTCATATATTAAAATGAGACCCAGAACATGAAGCAAAGAGACAGCGATAACAAATCATGGATCAAACACTAATTTAAAAGGTTGTATGTTGTGATTTTGTTTTTCAGTGCACATACGCATTGCATTTTTGATATTTTTGGTTGATGAGTTTCAGGTGTTGTTTGTTTCAGGTTTATGTACCAGTGTATCTTGGATATATGTTGAGAAACATGTTGTCTATATGTTGTCTTTTTGTTTTAGACCTGAAAATGCAAAAAAACAGTGGTATGATCCAAACACATTTCCTAGAATCTCAGCAAACTAACCTCTGTTATTCTGAATGCAGAGCGATGATGATGATGAGTATGGGGAGGAGAAAGAGGGGGAAGGGGACAAACTTAACCCAGCTTCCTGTAGTAGCTAACTTATACATCAAGAAAAAAGAGACCTAATTAATTAAGAACAGTATTAGAAGTAATGGGATATTACAATATAAATTGCTACATTCTGGAACCAATTTAATCCAATTACTGGAAACCCCTCATGAATACAATACCTCAAAAATCACTCTGTAATAGTCTCAGGGGATAGGGTTGTCAGACAGTTTAGAAAAAAAGAAAGAAAAGATCCCATTCTCTTTAAAGCCAATGATAATTTGCTAATTGACATTTTAGGTCATTTCCACCTGAATACCTCTGTCTGTGCACCGTCACTCTTGCCTCAGTCAAGGCTGTGAGTTGTTTTTAGTGGACAGTAGACAATGCCAGGGGTCATACTGAAGTGTGCTATTTTCAACTTTTTTCTTTCAGTCTCAGTAAGTTTCTTTCCTTTGCATGGAATATTAAATCTGCGAGCACCGTCATCAGACATTCGTTATTGTGAAAAAACACATTTTATCACTTATACTGCGAGAGGTGTTCCACATTAGTGTGTCTTACTGTTTTGATTGCCTGTCTCAACATGGCCGCCAATATGCTCATAATTCACCAGTGTTTGGGGGGAAGGGAGAGTCACTCAACACTTACAGTGATGTAAATTACTAAAACAGGTCTCTTAATCAGTGACAAGTATCTTTAAGTAGAAAACTCAGTTAATTACGACCATTTTGCTGAAGCCCTCTCAGTTATGGTGTGTTAAATACATAAAGACATTAAAGGACATTATTTTATGAAGCTGTATGAAATTGTATATTTTAGCTGTTGATGATGAGGTTTGATGTCTACGCTTTGGGACTACATATGAAACATTATTAAGAAACTGGTGCTCATTTTTTTTTCTCTGCCCTTATCAAGGTCACCTGGAAATAATTTTTTTATTGAATTTATTATTAGTATTATTATTAATTTTTTCATGTTAATTTCACCCAGGTAAATGGCATATTTTTAAAACATTTTGCCAAACTTATTAACATATTAATACATTTGTTTTTGGCTTGAAATAATAATAATAATAATAATCATAATAATAAATAATCTGCTGCACAGAGACATTCTAAATACTGCTCTTTCATGAAAGCCTTACACTTTTAATGTAATGATGGCTCCAGCATAAATGGAAAGGGGGTCATTATTTTGTAAATCTGCAAATGTAATGTTTTCCTGTTCATGACAGTCATTAACGTTTAGAAAATGAGAGGCCTCTATTTGACCTCTGGATCACCACCATGCTTCCATCCATACTTGCAATTTAACCTGTTGTGTTCATGCACTATATACTATTTTTAATGTTAATTCATTTCAGCTCTGTGTGTATATTGCCTGTGTGCAGATATTTACTGTGTCTGTAAGGCAGATATCCATGTGTATCATTAGCACTCTTGTTTTTTTTTGTTTTTTTTTTTTCTTTTGTGCATTTCATTTTCATTTTCTTTTTTTGTGTGTGTGAACGTTTAAGAGCCAGATGTTGGGAGGTGATCCGATGAGAATTCTCTGTCCCCAGGGGTTGGTTACCATAGCAGTTAACATCCCCGCCTCTGCTCGCCCATCTCTCTCGCAAGGTGCAGATGCTTTTGATAAAATGGTTTACAACTTTGTGTGCTTCTGCTGGTGTGCATACAATCATTAATTTTTAGGGAAGTATATATAATCGCTTGGCTGTGTTGACACCTTGAGACGCCTTGAGAGGTTATGTTTGTGAGAGCATGATATTTTATCTTTTTGTAAAGAGTCCTTGAAGTGATGTCTGAAACTAAACATGAATGCCCACTTGATAACTTCTTTAGGTCAAAATCTTCTGATAGATAAGCTGGCCTTATTGAATAAATTTAATTTCATTTTAAAGCTTAAAGAAAAAATCCAGAAGGAGACCTGTTCCACATGGCACACACAAGCAGTGTGTAAGAGAAGCAGCAGCGTAACTGTACACAAAACGTTTCTTTATGTACACTAATGTTCAAAAGTTGTTGTTGTTTTTTAAAGAAATTAATACTTTTATTCAACAAGAATGTATTAAATTGATCAAAAGTGACAGTAAAGACATTTAGAATGTTATATAGATTTGTATTTCAAATAAAGGCTGTACTTTTGAACTTTATATTTATCAAAGAATGCTCATAAAAATGTATCATGGTTTCCACAAAAATATTAAGCAACTGTTTTCAACATTGATAATAATAAGAAATGTTTCTTGAGCATCAAATCAGCATATTGATTTCTGATCATGTGACTGAAGACTGCTGAAAATTCAGGGATAAACTACATTTTAAAATATATATTTTAAAAATTGTAATACTATTTAACAACATTACTGTTTTTCCGATATTTGTCTGATCAAATAAATCTTGGTGAACTTAAGAGACTTTTCAAAAACATTAAAGAAATCTTAACCAGAAAATAGCTTCATAAAAGCCCATATTGCAGAATATCGAATCAAAAATAGTACATTTACAACTTGTTTTTCATCCAGTATTTGAGCTGTGCATAATGACGAGACTGAAATATTCATATGTAGTAGTCAAGGTGATTTTTAACAAGTTTGTCTCTGTATTTCACTGCTTAACGTATGCGCGATAGAGAGAGAGAAAAGAAGAGAGGTGTACATTAACACAGTGAGTTCTGAGCGTTCACACGTTGTTGCAGGAGTGTCAGGTTTGGTGTAGCACCTGACTGCTAAAGGTTAAGTAGTAAACAAAATTATGTTGTTTCACATTGTTCAAAATAATCAAGATAAAGAGTATCATTGGGGGGTCAGGGTGCTTTTCGTACTGAAATTATGCTAAACAGGCAGATCTCCATCACAGTTATTAATTTCTGTTAGCTTAGCCTCTTGGCTTATCTCCCTCCACCCTCCCTCCGCCTCAAGCTACAGCACATATCTCAGATTAGACTAATATTTAGAGAACAGGAGAGTGGGGCGTCAGATCGGGGGGCAAATCGCATTGTAGCGATGTTCATACCGCTGTAAAGTCGCAATGATAAAGAGTTAATCACATCTTTCCTCTTCCTGTCCTCGTGGGTGGGGATTTGTCCTTGTACTGCATCCTGTGTCTCATGTAGCCCTCGGCTACTGCTCTGTCAGGTTTAGGGACTGTGGGACGGAGGTGAGGAGGGGGGAACGTGTTTACCCTGGAAACAAATGGCTCCTCGCTGTGTACTCCTTGAACTTAAAGGATAGTTCAGCCAAAAATGCAAATTCTCTCACCATTTTTTCACTGTAATGTCTTTTCAGACCCTTTATTTTATTTTTTTTTTTTTTGACACATATTTTTGGACTATTCTTTTAAGTTCATGAGATGCATGTTTCTGCAGATGACACCCTACTGCCGCAATAGACCCATGCACATTCACACAATGACTACTTCTAACCTTTATCTTTGGAAGTCAATTATGCCTATTGTTCGTGACCCATGTTCAGTTTTAATGATGTATCCCTTTACCGTAATGCTAGTGCGTTTAATGGTAATACTCTGTTTCCATGCTGGTTATTTATAGAACATGTCAGGATGGTAATAGATGTAAAGCGTTGTTAATGTGTTGCTAATGAAATCTGGACACCGGCAAGTCTACGAATTGATATAATTCAAACTGCAGTTGCTGCAGAGCGTATGGGTGTTTCAGAGTCGTAATTCAAAAAAACGGAGCAGGGTTCAGCGATTAGGTGTTGGACTAATTTGCTACAAAATAAGTCAATGAGTTTTCAGTGTCTTGGGCCAGCGTGAGCGGCAACGGCTGATTGCATTAGTGCTATAGAGAGCAGGGCTCATAAATATATTTATTAAGCTTGATATTTCAGGAGCAGTGGAGACAGATGTTATCTCCACAGACAATGTGTCATTAATCTCCTCAGAAGTGCGGAGTTTGTGTAGAGAGCAGTGATAACACATTGAAGGACTGAGAGAGAGACTTATACGCACCGACTCTGGTGGGAAGCACAGCAAGGCCTCAAATTTTCATGAATTTATTGAACCACAAACTCAGAGATAATCAAAGATAATCATTTCTCAGATGGGGTGGCTCTGTGTGGGTTTATAGTCGGTAGAAGCAATCAATAGGAAACGCTTACGGAAACAGCGGTTTGGAAAAAAAGAGAAAAGGGAAAGGGGAAAAAAACAGAGATGGCTTAACATAAAGTGCAGAATACATCAACTGAACTAAATATTGCTCAGTTCAGTCACATGATGTCTAAAGGATTAAATTGGGATCAGAGGTGTGTTGGGTTTATTCTAAATTGTTCTCTGTTTTTTCATTGGCCCTTCTTATGGCTTGCATCATGTCTTATATCAGAAGCAACATAATTTAAAGCAAAAAACACCTTTTATTTGAGCTTATTGATACATTTTGTGCTGTTTGCATCTTCAAAAGAATTCTAGGTTTACGTGTCCTCCTAACATCACCTTTTATATACAGATAATATATATATATATATATATATATATATATATATATATATATATATATATATATATCTAAATCATATATATCAGATATTTATCAGATGATGTTGACTTACAGGGCAATAGATTGCAGAAAATATTTAGTCTATTAGATCACTTGGTTGTAGCACTGTCCCTTTAAGAGATGCATGTCATTATGCATTAAAATTGCTTAATTGAAATTGGCTTATATTATGCATTTTATTCTATAGCACATTTTAAAAGGAATAATATTGTCCATGTTTCATACTATATGATGATGTTACCCCCTGATAAAGTAGTATAGCTCTATAATATTGCCTGTTCGTCGGTTATCAGGTTTAATATAAAAATATGTAATAAAATAGATTTGTTTTGCCAAATGTACGAGGTGTGTCAGAAGTTTTGCCACAGCAGTTGTTCTTCATACATTGAAGTCATAGTACATTCTCTCTCTTTCTGTTTCCTGAATAACTTCCTGTCTCTTCATTTTAAACGACAAATATACTGATTTTTCCATTCACCTAGACAAAAGCACAAAACCTCTACTGAAGGTAGTTTTTACAACGGGTGTGTATGTGCGTTTCTTCTATATCTGAGTGAGGCACATTCAGACACAGGACTGAGTGCCATCTTATTGCTTCCTTGAGCTTCTTTGAGAAAAATCCTCCTGATTCTTTCCACCCAGTCCCTCAGGCTAGACTTCTATATAGAGCAGATGTTCCCTACAAAAGGCCATGAATGTTTAATCATTTGTGTTATTGATGCAGGTTTTGTTTGTTAGTTTGTGTGTGTGTGTGTGTGTGTGTGTGTGTGTGTGTGTGTGAGAGTTTGTGTGTGAGTGTAATGCAAGTGTCGGGTGCGGGGGGGTTATATGAAGGAGATAAACCTCCTCTAAATCCAACCCAAGCAGGACAGACTTGTAGAGGAAAGACATTATTAGATGTCATGTCTGTGCCAGCCCTCCATATCCTCAGTGCATTTCATCCCAGCACATCTCAGAGTGGCGCGGACACACACTCATGATCCTTTGTTTTTACACCGCTGTATCTGTGTTATCCTCTCAAAATTGTACTGCGTGAATGCTGTGATTCGGAAATAATCCTGGATTCTGGAACAGCCGTTCACTAGCCAATCACAAATTCACCTCACAATTTATTAAATTGAAAACAGCATAAAAACTAAATGGAAGGGTAAAAATGTATATATAATTATTAAAAAAACAAAAAACAAACAAACAAACAAAAACAACAACAACAACAACAAAAAAACTATGTTTTATTTTATTTATTTAATAAATGATTTGCATAATATCTTGTCAACGAGTGTACACTTATTGGGTTTATTGTTTAAATTTCCCCCAAATTCAACTTAAAAACTTAAATTCAGTTTGCTGCCTTAAATACATGTAACTGTATAAGTTGTTCCAACCCATTTTAAAAAAAAATCTTGCCTAGTTAATCTTGTATAACTCAAAAAATTCTGTTTTTTCAAATTTGTTTAAAGGGGTAGTTCACCCAAAAATGAAATTTCTGTCATTAAGTACTCAAAGAGCCTGCATTCGGACGTAAACAAGGAGTTCACTACATATGACAACGGTTCAAATTGTTGAATAAAGTCGTTATTTTTTTTGTTTTTGCACACAAGTATTCTCGTCGCTTTTCAACATTAAGGTTGAACCACTGTAGTCATGTTGACTA
This sequence comes from Ctenopharyngodon idella, assembly GCF_019924925.1. Taxonomy (NCBI): domain Eukaryota; kingdom Metazoa; phylum Chordata; class Actinopteri; order Cypriniformes; family Xenocyprididae; genus Ctenopharyngodon; species Ctenopharyngodon idella. Next base: position 10,353,190 of record NC_067232.1, on the reverse strand, counting down.
TTTTAACAATGTTTTTACTACCTTTCTGGACGTGAAAGGTGCAATGAAGTTGCTGCCTATGTATGGATCAGATACCCTCAGATTTCATCAAATATATCTTAATTTGTGTTCTGAAGATGAACAAAGGTATTACGGGTGTGGAACGACATGAAGGTGAGTACTTAATGACAGAATTTTCATTTTTGGGTGAACTAACCTTTCAATTATTTTGATGAGTTAAAGTAATGGAAATGCATATGTTGTCATGACTTACTAATCATATAATTTTTACAGTATTTTCTTTTAACTGCACAAAAGTAGCCTTAGACTATTAAAAATATATGCAAACATGGGAAAAAATGTACTGGTGTATATAATGTGTCCAAAGGTTCAAGGTTTTCTTTCTGCAGGTAAAATATAATATGCAGTTGTCCTTCCAATTTAAACAATAAATCACATGGGTGTCGAACACATCATTCCTAAATCACTGTGTTCTATTTTAAGTGTCACATTTGTGTACAGACATTTTTTTATAGCAAAGTATTGCAGTTTGAAATGAACATGTATAGACGTCGCTATCAGTGATTATTTAATTGGACTAATTTGGTATCACACCCAGTGTTCAATTAGATAGGTCTAATTTACCTCAAACTGCATTTGAAGATAAGTCCCTCATAACATTCATGGACACATGGAAGCCACCCCTAAACATTTTAGCGGATGTTCCGTTCTGCTGAAACGATACCCCGCCGTTCGTTATCAGCGCAGAAGCAACCGCCAAGGTAGGCTTCTCTGCTGCTCCCCGCTCATCAGGGACGGCAGACCTGCCTGGTTTCGAAACTGAATTTTTATTCAAATAAAAAGTGGTATGTTAGTATTTGAACTGACGGCTGAAGCTGATAATTAGCCTGCATGGAGTCAGCTTTGATTGGCGTTGTAATTGGATTGTCATTGGGCTGAAAACCTATTATCTTTGGCTCATGCCCCATGAAATTTGTTGGAAAAACTTTGCTGCCAGTCATCCGAGCGGCCATCTTGGGCTTGCAAATGAGGTTTAAAGGGAGGGAGATTGGTACTGCTGGGAGGCTCACTTGACTGCGTCCCTCCACACAATTCCATTGGTATTGATTAATGATATTAACTTTGCAGGTATCTGTTCCAGCATGCTGTGTTATTGGCCATTGCTTTGGACTGCTGCTGGTAGAGGGGGAAAGATGAGAAGAGAGGGAACGTGTGAGGTAGTGGAATAATGAGAAAGGAGAGGAAAAAGGAGGGAGAGCGTCAAACTGCGGGCGTCTTTTCATTTGCATTAATGTATATGGAGAATACCGAATATATGTCTTGTAGCAGTGGGTGTCGTTCGCTTATAGTGCTTATCAAAGCGATTGTTGGAGTGGGAATTGAGCTGTATCTTAACATACAGTATTGTCAGTTGCTCACACACACAAACAATGTCATGTAGTGGCATTTTTAACGTGACCCGGGAAGCTTGAAAATGCATCAAACAAAACGGATTAGCATTTTTTTGTGTTTGTCGGTGGTTGTGAGTTTAAAAGGTGTGACAGCATTCCCATGTGCCTCACACGTACACAAATGTGCCCTAAAACAATAGGCTGCAGTGATGACGCCTTCCTCAGGTGTGCGTGGGTGTGTGATTGGCTCTCTGCCCTCTCTGTGTTTTCTCACTTCACATGCAGATGGCACTGATACATATATTCACACCCATAAGCCCTTGCGCTCAGCCGCCCCGGCCCCCGGGACCGCTGCCGCCGCATCCGTGTGAGCGTTACCATCGTGCAGGAGACGTGCACAGAGAACGACGCCCCACGGTGAAAATGATTATTTTCTGTAAAGTTGAGAGGGAGCTCAGCATGTTGGAATGTGTTGGGAGGAGACGGGATAGCAGATCCCCCAGTAGATCCCATACAAGCGTACTGCATTTAATGATGGCTGTGAATATACATTCACATAAGTATAAACGTTATGTGGTTTTATATACCAGTGCGTAAACCTGCATCTTATTTAGTTAGCAGCCACTATCCACTGGCTAATATGTTAAAATAGCGCTGCACTGTGACTATTTACATTTTAAAAACTATTAAACAATATTTAATAGAGAGCGTTCCCCCCAAAATGAAAATTGTTGCACCCTTATTTCATTCCAAACCTACGTGACTGACTGACTTCTTTTAAACATTTTTTTGTCCATTCAATTAAAGTCAAAGGGGTCCAAAACAATTTTGGACCCCATTGACTTTCATTGCATGAAGCCGAAATATTACTTTTTATAGCCGCCTATAGTAAAGTGAGTGAAATTCACTGTTATAAATATATCACTGTTGTAATTACAATGGATAGCTGTACATATCCGTTTGTTGACAAGCTAAATGATTTCAAAAGCCAAAAAGAACTATGACGACTGACAAGGTGATTTTGATGAAATACAGCTTACGTTTTCACAAACATTGTGTGCTAAGTGTATGAATGTGTATGTTTGTAATCAAATGTTGGCGACACCATAGACCAGATTGCACACAATAGGGAAGCGTGGGAAAGAAATCGAAGCCATTCGCCTTATTAGAAGTCATTGTACCATCAGAATGATTTTGAAACTGATATTTCAAGGTAAAAAAAAAAAGTACAAATAGACCTTAGTCAGATTAGACACCGTATTTAATTTAATGCAGATGAAAGCAAGGTTGTTAGGGATAGACATACAATATTTACAATGGAACGCACTGTATAAAGGTCCTAGATCACATGATTTTCATGACCCGCAACTTTTAAAACTGTTTTATGGAGTTTTTGTCGTCTTTCTTTTTTTTCGGAAAGACATTTTGTCAGCTGAACAATCGGTTTGTTATTGAACAACATTACAATCCATTGAGCATAGTGTACTTCTATCCCTTACAGCCTCGTTTTCATACCTCTAAAAAATTAAATATGGCACTTCCCTGACTAAGTTCTATGTATTATACAGTGCATATAAGGCTTCTTTCTGCTTGCATTAAGTTTGCATGTTTTATGAAATTTAGTACAGCAGAGTATGAAAATTGGGATACTTTGTGATAGATAATTTGCTAGTTGCACACAAGGGAGCTGATCGTAATTGAGCGCATTGGTTTGTGTATTTGCTTGCAAACATGGACACGCTGTGATATGGTAGATGACATTTTTGAAACTGAGCGCAGTACACGGCAGTATGTAACCTCTTTATGCGAGCACTGTTGATCAGCCCATTCCAACTGTCATCTTATTTGCATGCGATGGACGCATCATTATTCACTACATTTGATGTCCACAAAACACATTAGAACTGTTTCCTTGAGCAAAATATTAAGGACCCGCCGTAGCAGACATCATTTGTGTACCCAAATTGTAAAATGTAAATTGATATGTAAGAAAATGGCCCATTAACTTTTTCATTAATGGTTATAATGCATTTTGAGTGTCATCTGTGCGGAGAGAGCACATGTTCATTTGAGACACGAACTGGGTAGCTCACACAAACACACTTTCACTCACAGATATTTATTAATTTATTTATTTATTAATTTCTCTGCCCGCTGTGAAATCATGTGTCTGTGTTTATGGTGTTACTATTAATCAAATCAAGTCAGCAATATGTTCAGCAGCACTTTCTATGAAACACTTTTTTATATATAATGTATTATACAGAGATTTTGAATGCTTCATAAAGATATTCATAATACTTTACAGTGCTTATTGTTTTCTATTATACCTAGGTTCGCCAATCTAGAAGCATTTTTTATTTAGAACAGTTTGCATTTTTAATACAATATTTAAATGACATTTGTTGCTGTGGCACTGAATTTACAGGTGCTTCCTCAAAAGTACAAAAAGAATCATTAACGGAATTTTAAGCTACTGTCATTTTAAAGTCGATAATTAGCAGAAGCAGAATAATTTAATTCCTAAATATTAGCATTGCTTGTTATTTTATTTTTTATTTTTTTCACAAATACAATGGGGTCCGAAAGTTTTGAAGTGTAAAGTGAACTTTTGGACCCACTGTCAGTGTAATGTCAGTGTAATTAGAGTTGTTATACATTATGATGCTTATAATTCGTGATTCATTGTCACAGATAAAATGGCTGATAATGTTTTAATGCACTATACTTGAAAAGATATAGTTTATTATAGTTAATTTACAACTGAGGTTACAATCATTTATGAAAACATTCATGAGATTATATGATTATTATTAGGGCTTGGACAATACATCGATGCATCGCAAATCGAAAAATGATTCTGGATCGATTCTGATATTTTCCTTATGTATTGCGATTCTCTCTCGAATCGATTCTGAGCTTAGTTTTCAACAGCAGATGGCACTGCGTGCTTTAGAAACAGACATACTCTGCTTCCTTCCAATTCCTTACACACATCACTTGAACCTTCTATAAAATAATCATTCATAAAGTTCGAAAAGGTTGAAGCGAATTACAAGGGTGTTTGCAGTGGGCTGTTTACATTAATCTTGCGTCATAAAAGCATTCTGAAGACGAGCGGTCTTCTTCGTGAGCATTTGAGCATGCGGTTAAAAAAAAGCCTAGAGCGCCATCTGCTGTTAAAAACTAAGCTCAGAATCGATTTGTGATATATTTGGAAAATATCAGAAACGATCCACGAATCGCGATGCATCGATAGTATTGTCCCAGTCCTAATTATTATAATGTACCTTTTAGCTATTTTTTGATAGAAAGACACAGACAGACAGACAGATATTTTAATACTGCCAACTGTGTTTCATCAGAGAAAGTGTTCGTTTGTTCAGACAAAATTGTTAAATTTGGCTCTCTTCAGAGCGCTGTTCCTGAGCGGTGAATAATTAGACAGGTTTCATAGAGGATTCATAATGGTGAGACATGCTCTTTGTCTTCATTTCCTATGTTTCGCCTTCACTCTTCTGCTGTTAAGATACATTTACCTGCCATAATAGATATTATATGCCCTGGTGCAGTGAACAGTATAGCCTCAGTTCCACCCCATATACAGGCTTGAGCACATTTAACACAAGTGATTAACACACTTTGATGTTTGAAGAGGATCTCTAACTGTGACCAGCCCTGTTGTGAGTCCACCTCTGTCCTTGCAGTGGAAGAGAGGATTATTTTTAGTACAAAGCAAAACACGATTCACTGAAGTATGATGACGACATAATGGCCGCTGGTGTGCCGAGGCGTTTTGCTTGGCTGCCTACAATGGATTAAATGATCTGTTCTCATGCTAATACGTGCATATATGACACATCTATGATATGCCTTTTGTTGGTGTGAGTCTTTGGTGTGCTCAGTGCAAAAATGTGAGCAACTACAATACCTAGGACTAATTTCAAAGCTTGAGTGCACTGACGTAGCACATGAGTTCACCCAACTTCGGAATAAAATCAGTGTAATTTTGAATTCGTTATAATTAACACTTAAAAAAGACAAGATGAGAAATAAATAAATAAATATTTCCAATAAAATGACAAAACAACTTCTCAGAGACAGCTGTGAGAGGCTGAGTTACTGTTGGCGTAGCAACCGTCACAGCTCGTCCCCGCCACCCTGCACGAAAATGATCGATTTTCTTTAATTTTCTTCTGCATCTTCCACCAGAGAAGGAGAGGGAGGGAGAAGCAAAAAATGAATAAATAAAAAAGAGGAGGCTATCTGTAACCTATCCCTTCATCCTGGCATGAGCTATTCAATCCTGTCTATTAGATTTACTGGAGAGGAGCAAGACATTAACACAGGCACACAGAAAAAAAGAGAGAAGGAAAACACTGCCACAGATAATGTGTATGTTTCATGCATAATCTCTAATATGAGAAATGTATTAATAGGGAAATTATTGTGCATTCAATTATTTTGAAATGGCTGGCTGAGATGTTGTGATTTGGCGGTGTCCTGATAGCAGTGGCGCAGCAGGGAGCTCGGTGAGTGATGAATAACTTAATCTCCTAATCCGAAAATGGGCAGCGATCAACAGTACCGCTCTGCGGAGCGGCCAATAAAATGAAAGCACCGAAGAATGACAGATGAGAGCCGGGAAAAGACGAGGAAATAAGAAATAGATAAACAAATAGAACAATAAAGCAGACGGTTTTAAAGCGGTGTAATTCTGTCACATTCATTAAAGCCAGAGAGCAAAATAAAACAATGCGAGATGGAGTGGCAGAAACATTACCTTTAATGTGGGTATCATGTGGCGCGTTTGATGAGCTGCTGGCTCGGCTTCATGTCCGCTGTATTCAGTGTGACTCTGAAGGAAATCAACATGGGATCTTTAATCAACCTGAAAAAAGCCAAGCTTTATGGAACAAAACTAGATCCCTGTCAGTATGTACAGTAAACCGTGTGGGTAATGTGTACTGTATGCATACAATACTGTTCAAAAGTTTATGGTCAGTAAGATTTTTTTATTTTTTATTTTTTTTAAGAAATAATACTTTTGTTCAGCAAGGGTGCACTAAACTGATCAGAAGTGAATAATGTTATAATGTTAATGTTACAATTAAATCTTAATTAAATGCTGTTATTTTGAACTTTCTGTTCATCAAAATAACACAGGCACTACATACAAACATTTTAAGCAGAACTGTTTTCAACTGATAATAAGAAGAAATGTTACTTCAGCACCAAATAAGCATATCAGAAGGATTTCTGAAGGATCATGCGACACTGAAGACTGGAGTAATGGCTGCTGGAAATTTAGCTACAAATGTAAACATTAAAATGTAACATTCATTAAAGCTGCAGTTTGTAACTTTTTTTCTTTGTGTTATTATGTCTCGTCTGATTACATAAAGGAGTCCCAGCTAGTAGGCTATATGGCATGTGAGGATGCTGCTGGTAGCGGATCATTTATAGCCTTTTCTCACAGCAGCTGGAATAATTAAATTTATCAATGTGATGGCAGATTGTAATCCAGAAAGGTCCAAATGACAATCATCAGTGACAACTGGAGATTAACCCGTAGTCAAAAGCAAAAGACTTGAGAACAAAGTATAACAATAATAATTTGCACGGTTTGACGTGATTTAAGCTAAGCAATCGTTAGATTTGATCACCATTAGCAGAGCGATTTATTGTAATGCTTTTTTTTCCTCAGCTGGTCAGAACAAAAGTGGCAGACACGTTACTTGTTCAGATGACATTTTCTGGTGATAATTCATGTCTTGTTCATACTTTCAAGACATGGCATCTGTGATTCCAAAGTACAGTATCCACACTGATGTGGTGACTGACAGTAAACATTAGATTCATCCGCGCTGAGGAGCCGGGCCAAGGCACAACCCACGTAAAGATGATAATTCCGCAAATAACTGCAATTGCAGTTTTCAAACAGAGATGGCGACAAAGAGGCAAAACTTATGGACTGCAGCTTTAAAATGGTTATTTTAAATTGTAATATTTCACAATATTACTGTTTTTACTGTATGTTTATCAAATAAAGGCACCCTTGGTGAGCATAAGGGACTTCTTTCAAAAACTTACCGATCTGAAACTTTTGAATGGTGAAATTTTTTTACTATGTACTAGGTGTGTTTTCCTTGAAGAGGCAAGGGATAATCTTCAGTGCAAAAATGAACAATAACACGTTAATTTACATTTATACAAGATCAAAGGGTGTGTACAGTATGGTGTGAATTTGAGGTGGATAATGGTGAAAATGCAGGCAAAAGGTCACGTGACAGGAAGCAGTGCCTTCATGAATGGACAAAGATTTTGCCACCACATTCCACTGATACCTACTGTATACTGTCACTTAAGCCCTATTCGGACAGAAGTAGTTTTCTAAACAACATTTGACTTACAAATCTTATCACCCAACGTCTTGGGATTGCATATACCGATTTTGGCGGGACTAACATCAGTGTTTATTTACAGAGGTGGGAGTGTGTGTTTTCTTTTTGTGGGCATTAGAGAAAGTAATGTGCTGTGTTTGCGTGCATCACGTATGATGTATATGTTTTTTAATGAATTATTTACTGATATTACTTAAAAGTATTATAAAAATCCAATTTAAATAAATTTCATGTTTACCCACATAAGTAAGCAGAGACATCTAGACAAGTATCTTACAGTACATGACAAATGGGCAGTCTTCACAATTTCCGTTATTTGGCTCTGTTTATTAATTTTATTAAATTTATTTTTTTTGTCAGATACCATCCATATTGAAATGAAAGCACACAAAAGATTAGTGTGCTAACGGTAACTCAGGTAGTCAAAAAACACATGAAGTGTTAGGATAATACTACAACAGCAATCACAGACATTCACATTTGGACAGGATTAGATTTCTCAGAGGACCACTGAGTTAGCCGAAAAACAGTAGGTAATTTGCTCTGGAATTTTTACTGAGGTTGTGTGAGAAAAACACAGACATGGCAGATTTGGACGGGATTCAAGTCACAAAGTACGCCTGTGAAACACAAATTTCTCTCACATCCTCCAGGGAAACTAGTCCCTTCCGAATAGAGCTCAAGCCTGTGAAACACAAATTTGTCTAACTTCCTCCATGAAAACTAGTCCTGTCTGAATAGGGTTTTAGTTCTTTTGTTTGTTTGTTTTTATTCATGTTCATGTTTTCATGCTAATGAATGATGTTTATATTATACTCTGGTCTTGCACTGCATTGTATGCTGCTTTTCAAGTGCATACCCACAGTTAGATGACTGCAGGTCATTTGTATGTTGTCAGTGTGTTTGTGTTGTCCTCTGGGCTGAAATAGCATCTGTTTGGCCCTGTTATGTGTATCTGTACAAGGAGCCAGTGTCCAACCGTGCCCTCAGAGACTGAAGAATGGTGTCATCAGAAGGTCGAGTCTCTCTCTCTTCAATTTTAGTGTGCCATGACAAAACTGTACATTTGTATTGTCAAAGCTTTTGCAGCTTAGCTGTATGCAAATTGTGCAAAGTTGATATTGCCAAAGACTATAGATATAGAAAGATGGTTCACTCCTATTACTTATGAATGGGAGAAAGTGCAATATGGCGGAATACGTCCTGCCTTCTAAATAAAAGAGGCAGTCGCTCATTGGTAAAGTCATTGCATCATTGCCGTTAGAAGCTCTGGTTTGAAACCTGACACAGTGTCTACACCAGATGCGACTGTTGTCGCGTTGCATCACACCGCAACTGCTAAAAGCTGTCTACACTGAACGCGACAAACCGACTGTTGCAAAGCACTTGGACTACGTCAGAAATACTGTCAGGAATTTGTTGTCGTGTTGCGTCGCGCCGCACTGCATCCAGTGTAGACAATATCACTGATTATAATGGGTTCTATTGTCTGTTGACGCATCGCGAACTTGGTCTTGGATGCCCAAAAGAGTTGCCTAGAGGTGTTGCAAATATGGCTGCCGAGTGAACAGACTTTTCTTGAATGGGACTTTGATGTTACTTAGTAGAATAAAGCAAGATCGGATGGATTTAGACAAAATAGTAGTTTTATCTAAATAGTTAGTTGTTTATTGGTTACAATTATCCAATAGCCTATGCTATTGCTGTTAATGAAACAAGTTGTTTCAGAGGAAAAGTGCATTAATTTAAGCTTTTTATTGAAGGTTAATTTATAAAAATTAAATTTGAAGATGACACCTTTCTGCCACAGAAGACTCGCCCACATTTTTTAAAATCATGCATTATTTTGTTTTATTTATTTATTTATTTATTTATTTATTTTTTTTGCACTGATAGACAGACTTTATATATAGGAAGACGGTGCACTCCTATTATTTATGAATGGGAGAAAGTGCAACACCCAATATGGCGAATAAGCCCCGCCTTCTAAATGAAAGAGTCAATCGTTGCTTAGTAAAGTCATCGCGTCACCGCAGCTGCAGTTAGAAGCTCTGGTTGCTATAGAAACAGGCAACATTCTCAGACTCGCGCTTATGACTGCGCACTGGCTGGTCTAGCGTGAAAAACAAGCTTATTTAAATGCTATTTGAACATACGAAACAAGCTTTATGAGACTGTTGTTGTCTGATTTCATTGGTGTTTTTAAAAATGAAATTTAATTGCAAGCTTAGTGAACAGTTTTGGAGAATTTGATGTTTCCCCATTAAAAAAGATAGGAGCTGCACTTGGATGCCCAAGAGGCATTTCAAAGATGGCCGCTGAGTAAAAAGACTTGTCTTAAAGGGACTTTGACTGATATCATTCATAATAAGATCTGGAAAGTGCTGTGAAATCAGTTTTAATTTAACATTTATTTTGTGTATTATTTAAAAATGTTTGTGTATTGCTGTGCTTTCTTTTAAAAAATCTAACTTGATTTTACACTATTCTCTTACATGCACAAAAAAGTGACAGGACAAAAAGATCCCATAAGGAAGTGTTTGTAGGAAGTAATATCAGGATATTTTACAGTTTTGCCATAAAGATTCTTGTTTAAACATAACTTTAAACCATAGAATTGATTTACCTGTTTCGTGATAAGCACATAGCACAACACCATCTGCAGTATGTCACAACAAACCATTATTTTGACTCTGATGGTACATGTGTTTAATTGAGAACACTAAAATGTCTTTGCCTGTGGTTTTTCTCTAAACAATTAAAACATTTTTGTCAAGACAGAAGGCATTACAAGTGTTAGAGGAGGAGTTTGTTGTGTATGTGTGTAAGGGTGTAGAGGCTTGCGTTAGTGTGTTGAGGGTCCATGCGAGGGCTGAATGACAGGCAGCAGACGGGCAGGTCAGGTAGCATGTGGCGTATGGCAGGTACGTTTCCTGTGTCTAAACAGAAGCGTGTATAAGTGTAGCCCTGGCCCTCTCTGACAGTAAGACACCACGCAGCTGCTGGCTTGATTGAGACATCTGTATGAAGCAGATGGAGTTTGAGAAAGAAACTGGGTTTGATGTCTATCACTGACATTTAAACGACAAAGCTCTGCGTTCACTCAGCTGACGCTGGACAGGAGACCACTGTAAGATTGACTGCTGGACCTTGACTGACTAGGACTGCTGACGGTCTCAAAAATACCATTTGTTTCATTAAGTTTGTCTTGCTTCATGTATTCATAACTATGTTCCACCAATCATAGCAAGCGCAGACTTTCAAAAAGTTTTGCATTTTCACTGAAAACTAGGCTTCTAATGTAGTGTTTCCTAATCTTTTTTCAGGTATTTTCTGTGTTGTACATTTTCTGCAATGATTTTGCGGGGAAATTGTGTGAAATTATGCAGAATAAGGGTGGACGATATGACCAAAATTTTCTATCATGACATAAGTAGTAAAATAGTAATTTTATTTCATGATAACGACACATCACAATATAGTTATTTTTGCTTTAAAGTTTTTATATCAAAATTATTGATACAATTAAAATAATTTTATCACAAAAAATACTAGCGTAAGTTTAAAAAAAAAAAAAAAAAAAAAGCTTACTGAAGACAAGTAAACAGTGATAAAAAAAAGAACAAAGAAACTAATTACAAGCATATAGGAAACCAAACTACAATAGAACAAAGACACAAATTAAATAGACCTACCTGGAAAACTTCAAGTACAAGAAATAAGGAATACTACATAAATTGTAAAGTAATCAAATGTACAAAAAAACAAAAAAAAAACTGCATAGTCTTCACTGTGCAAATTAAATGTATATTTATTCTTACTAAATTTACAAAAGTGATTTATTCAAGAGCAGTGAGAGATTTTCTCTTTTTTGCTGTTTGATTAATATTTATGACACAGCATTAATATTAATGACACAGCAGGACGACAGCAGGTATATTTTTGGATGCTGTCACTTCAAGACCGATTGCACGGATCCAATATACTCGTGCGTTTTCTTTCTCAACTTTTTATGTTCACATAAGACATAAATGTCTGTGGTTACATTTTGACAAATAAGTATGTGTATTTAACCGTTCAAGCCCAATTAGCTGGCAAAATGAGCAGCGGCTTAATGCGGATGGGTCTCTTAGACAGCGCTCAGAAACCATCTCTCTGACAGCGCGCACATATAGCGAAATGAGTTGTCTTAGTTCACTTAACAGTTTAACATCACTTGTTTTTAAACTGCAGTGCTTAAAAGTGCATGCAAATGATAAGCTTTCATGACCGCGCAGCACAGCAATGTCACGTGACCGTAACCACGATAACAAAAAATCTCTACCTGTTGACAAATTTCTACCGATTAACATGTCTACCTATATATCGCCTACTCCTAATGCAGAATGCATTTAAATGTGGGTTAAATGGAGAGAGCTCGACACTTATGTGGCTAATAGCATTATTGGATAAAACACAGAAATGTTAACTCATAGTGGATATCATTTAGCATTGTCATTTATATTATTAATAGTCACAAACTGAAAAACAGGCGTATATTTCAAATGGTTTTCTCTCAGTTCTTGCATTTCCTTTCTACTAAGTCCTAAATAATGGACATTTAATAGGTTTTAGAAGTGAAGAAAAGGGGAGAACAAGTTTAAAAGTGGATTCCAGTGAGACAATATAATAAATAATTGGACATTATTAATTGAATCATGCAAACATTTTTCTAGAACGGTGTCCAAAAAAAAAAAAAAAAAAAAAAAACTCTTTGCCATCACAGGAATAAATTACATTTTAAAATATATTAATATAGATAAAAGGTTATTTTAAATTATAATTTTAATTTATTTTGTTATAAATATTTTGTTGTAAATAAAATAGCCGTGGTGAGCATAAGAGACTTCTTTCAAAAACATATTAGAAATATCTTACAGATCCAAAAGTTTTTAACCGTAGTGTATATGAATATTTGCAGTGTAACTTATTTACGTGATCTGGATCCCTAAAACACATTAATGCTTTGTGTATATCAGAGCTCTATAAATGTCATTCACATTTATAAAATTTGAATACATTACAGTACACATTTATTTGTACATATACGCCTGGTTGGGAATCACTGATGATATCCACATCAAAATCTCCCAGGTGTGTATTTGTGTCCTTTGTGTTTGTTATTTATGTACAGTCCTGTTTAGAATGAGTGCGATTTGTCACATTCTTTCAAGTGTGTGAATATCTCTCTCTCTTTCTCTCTCTCTCTCTCTCTCTCTCTCTCTCTCTCTCTCTCTCTCTCTCTCTCAGCGCTGCTGTAAATAAATAAAAGATAGGGTCTGGTGATACAGCAGGTCTCAGATGTGTAAAAGCCACAACTCTCATATCAGATCTGGATTTGTCTCTCTCACCAGGGAGTGCAAACACACAGTTGCAGCCTTCCAAAACATAAACACTCTTCCTCAATTTTCCTCCCTCTTAGTCCTTTTCTTTTTTTTCCCTCTGCCTTACTAATGTCTATTCCTTGCTGTGTTGGCCAAGCAGGCCGTGATTCCTAATGAACACGCAGAAGACCCTCGGGCAGCACTTAAACTTTAAAACGTCTATTATTAGGATCACTAAAACGCCACTGGTGACCTTGCAGAAATTTAGAAATGTGCCTCCTTCTCAATATCTCTACATTTCTTCCAACACAAGAACCGAGCACTGGTGTGGATTGGCGAGCAACCTAAAGTCCGACGGCTGAGCTTGCTTTTGGTTGCCATAGCATTGGGATTATTAAAAGATCCAGTGGCTGCCTGGTTCCTCTTTTATGATTCTCAGACTGAATAAAAATTTAAAAGGCCATTAAACACCATTACCCCCTCCATCGCAGGTGTCACTGCCAGCGATGCAGAGTGAAGTAGCTTATTTTTCTATTAGGCAGAGAGAAAAAAAGAGAGAGAGAGGCCGATTGTAAGACCAGTGCAAATGAATCTTTGCTCTAGAATGGCCAAACGGTCAGACTCTAATTAGCCTGCCCTGCTCCTCTTTATCTAATGGAGCTTTGAGCGCTGAAAAGGGTAAGCCTTTTCCAAACGCCCAAATGGCTTATATTAGTCTTGCTTGGCTCAATGGTAGTTTGACCATCCTTGAGTATGTGAAGGGCGAATGGGGGTTTTGAGTCTAAACTTGAGGAAGAACGACCACCATGAATGACTAGCAGAAGCATGAATGGTGATGTGAGATATTTGCTTTTGTGAGCCCTAGGGTTGTGCAGTATACCAGTACTGGAAAAATATATACCAGTATATATTATATTTTAAACAGTAAAATATCATGATTTTGCTCATTTCGGTAATTGATACACTGCTGTTTCGAAGTTCACCGCTATGCCGCAGTGTTTCCCAAACTGAAACCGGCAAATGTGACAACAGAGGAACAAGATGGATCAAACAGATAAAACTTAATCTACACGATAATTGTGCTGACGAGAGAATATTGTGAATAACGAAATAAAGTCTATCAGTGGATCTGTCTCACAGCAGATATATTAGGGATTCGCTGATAGATGCCTGCTGTGTAAGCACTCTGTGAAGAGCGTCAAAGATGTCTATTTACAACATGTTTTTGAAGTGTTGATCATTGTAGCCAATCACAGACATATCTGTTGAGCATATGAACACAATGGCCAATCAGAGGTGTTAAAGAATCTGCTCAACAGCGCTCAAAATTCTAGGGGGAAATGCTAGTATCGTCACATATTTCAATTTCAGTAAAATTTTCATTTTGGTTCCAAAGTTGGTACGTTTGACAAGCCTAGTTCACATGCTCAACAGATATGTCTGTGATTGGCTACGATGCTCAACACTTCAAAAACATGTTGTAAATAGACATATTTGACGCTCTTCACCGAGCACTTACACAGATATACATGGGAGAGTTTGAAAGCAGGCATCTATCAGCGGATCTGTCTCTCAGCAGATATATTAGGGATTTGCTGATAGACGCCTGCTTTCAAACACTCCCGTGTGTATCTGTGTAAGCGCTTGAATAGCGTCAAAGGTGTCTGTTTACAACAAGTTTTTAAAGCGTTGATCATTGTACCCAATCACAGTCATATCTGTTGAGCGTGTGAACACAATGGCCAATCAGAGGTGTTAAAGAATCTGCTCAACAGTGGGGAGAAATGCTGGTATCGTCACATATTTAAAATTTCAGTACCAACTGGGTACCAAAGTCTGTACTTTTGACAACCCTATTGTGAACGTAATGGCCAATCAGATGTGTTTAAGTTGCTCTGAATCCACTAAACACTGCTGAAAATGCTGGAGCTTGTTTAGAGTGAGCTCATAGAGTTCAGCCAAAGCACATTCTTGAATCCTTTAATTAATAAAAAAAAACAACAACACAATGTAAATAAGAGATTCATTGTGCAGTGTTGTCAGATTCATTGATTATAACAGGAGTTTTCACCAAGTCAGTAAGGTGCCGGCACTGAGCTTCAGCGTTTATAATGGGAGCACTCTTCTCCTGCTTTTTGTATATAATGTACAGTACATTTGTCATGCTTCTAACTGCACATTTCAAAGTTTCTGGATTGACAACGTTATTGAATCCAAAACTGCGACGATTGACAGTGATAACCATAGCAATGGATGAGACAAAAAAAAAAAAAAAAACTGATACTGTATGTCAAAATAGATCTGTGCATCAAATCTTGGAGCATAAATGCAAACTAATAGATCTAATAGTCACCTATGGTATCGATTTAGTATCGATACTGAGGTATTAGATTCTGGTATCGTACCGAAGCCAAAGTTGTGGTGTCAAGCCAACCATAGTGAACCCTTTCCTTTTTAAGTGTGCCTAATTAATTGCAGTCTGAATTTCAGATTGCACATTTTTGGTGTTAATTTAAATGTTGATTCAGTTGATATGAATAGCAAGTTGACAGAAGCTATCTTCAGTGTTGTTGCTAAAATTCACACGGCCTGAGTAATTTGGTACAAAATTGTATTGTATTGTATTGTATTGTACTGTACACCACCTTTCCCTGTGCCAGAGACGTTCATCATAACTTTTAGAAGTTTTGAATAGTTAGCATCCTAACTTTATTTCCTTTGATTAACTGCTCATCAGTGAGACTCGTGTTCTCGTTGACGCAGGTGAGCAATGGCTTGGACCTGCAGAGTTAGCTGGATGTCTCGTTCTCTTGGCTTCAGCCTGGAAAAGTGCTGATTGTGGAAGGGGTGCTGGAGGAGCTCTCTCTTGGGCAGATGGTGGGAAGACAGGGGGAGTAGTCACCCTGCTGCTTAGCCAACAGGGACACACACACAGACGCATTCACATACGGCACACCCACACAGGAAACATTAGAACAACGATTTGTCATAGCCTTTCATTTCGACGGAGGAGTTCTTTTGTTGTTGGAAATAAGCCGTGTGAGTTTATTATTATCTTCCTCTGAGTCAGTACGTTTAGAAGTTCAACAGACACCTCTTAAGATGGTGACGGACCGCTCTTCTTTCTCTAACTGTCCACAAGCTATTTATGAAGAGTTACTCTCAAACTAGCCATCAAAGTTTTCTTGTTTATTTTGACAGCTTTTATGATGCCAAGACAAAAGAATCAAACAACACATCTTGCATAGCAGGACTCTGCATTAAGAATTGTTTTTAGTGATAGACTGATATATCAAACAGACTGATATTCAAGGTGATATTTGGTGGGTTTTTTTTTTTTTTTAATTATATGCTTTCTTGATTATGTTATCTGGCAAAAAAAAGATTGTTCGGCTGCTTTTTTTTTTTTTTTTGGGCCCAGTTGGTCACAATTGTCCTTTACCGACAAAAAATGTGTGCGTGTTTGTATGTATGTATGTATGTGTATGTATGTTTATGTGTGTGTGTGTGTGTGCGTGAGTGTGTATAATATATATATATATATATATATATATATATATATATATATTGTGTGTGTATATATGTGTGTGTGTCGTTGTATGTTACATTACAACAGTAACATTTCCTGATATAATGGCAAGTAAAAATAAGCATAATAAATTGAGTATATACTGTAGGGTTGTCAAAAGTACCGACTTTGGTACCAAGTCGGTACTGAAATTTTAAAATTGTGACGATACCTGCATTTCCCCCTAGCATTTTTAGTGCTGTTTAGCAGATTCTTAAACACCTCTGATTGGCCATTGTGTTCACGTGCTCAACAGATATATCTGTGATTGGCTACAATGATCAACGCTTCAAAAACATGTTATAAACAGACATCTATTACGCTCTTCACCGAACACTTACACAGATACACATGGGAGTGTTTGAAAGCAGGCATCTATCAGAGGATCCTTAATATATCTAAGACAGATCTGCTGATAGAGGTGTTTAAGAATCCGTTCAATCGCGCTCAAAATGCTAGCGGGAAATGCTGGTATCATCACATTTTTAAAATTTCAGTAGAACTGAAGTCGGTACTTTTGACAACACTAATGTACTGTACACACAACAATTTACACTAGTACACTACATAATATCTGGAAATGTTTCTGCTATACTGTAACTCTGAGAGGTAAACTTTGCTGGCATAAAAGGCTTAACATCTCATGTACATGATCCACAAATATATAATTGTTGGAACGTAAGCTCTGGCAAGTGACAGTTTCATCAACTGGCCCCAAACTCTCTCACACTGGCCCTTATCTTCATCATTGAGCTCTGCCTAGAGAGATCTGCTTCAAACATTCTTGACAACAAACAGCGAGGGATGCAGATTGTGGCTGTCTTGTCTTTTAGACTGGTGGTATCAGGAGGGGCGTCTTCATATTTGAGATCCCTGTAGCTAAGCTTACGCGTTTGACTCCGTTCCACGTAACCCAACATGCTGTTCGACACTATCCATCCGCTCCCATATGGTAAACCTGGGCTGCAGCTTTGTCAGCTTCCAGGTTTTTTTTTCTTTCTTTCTTTCTTTTTGTCAGCCTTAAAAACAGACAAACACAGTGAGAGGTGGGCTAATTACCACAGGCCTTCCTGTAATTACTCTTCCAGAGCAGCAGACAGGTTGGGTACAGACAGATCTGCTGTCTCTCTTACATGCTTATCTGCTGCTCACCAGACAGCTCACAAGTTCTACGTGGATTTGAGGTTCAGCTTGTCCAATGAGTTGAGAGTCAGGAGTTGTCAAACATGGTTATGGTGACGTTCTGGTCTTCACACTCTTGTGTGCCAGTGATTGGCCATGGTTTTCACAGCAGTACTCAGCAGAGAAATATTTCACTTAGTTAAAAAAAAAAAAGAAAAAGAAAAAAAAGTTCAAGTTCAAGTCCCTTAGCAAATTCCTCAGAAAATGCTTTTAGAGTTTCGTCAGGAAGAAAGTAATGTGAGAATGTCCTGAAATTGTGTCCTTTGTAAAGGTTATGGGCAGTACTTTAAACAATAACTGTCAGCGCTGGGTTGAAGAAGTTATTTGAGTCATTAAGCTGCAGATGGCATAGCCATTCATCGGCTGATAGTAATGAAGGATGCTTGGAGTTATTTGTATCTGCATGTAAACTGTTTTGTTAAAAGTAGGTGAGTTTTGCTAGCCTGATACATTTATGTATCCCATAGGGAATGCTGGCCCACTAAGATGCCACGGTTGCTCTACATAATTATAATGGGAAGGTCCTTGTAAACTCATTAATATTTCTGTGAATTTAAATCATGTTATCACTCCCGTCATACTTGAGTGAGATCAGTCTAGTTCTAGTATGAATTGGAAGGGTTTTTTTTTTTTTTCTTTTCTTTGTGGAATTAAAGAGAGAATTTACCCACAAATAGAAGAATTGTCATCTTTCTGTTTTTGGGGGAATAAAAAAAAAAGTGATTTTGAAGAATGATCTATTCAATCCAATGACAATTCATAGTGACACAATTTGTTTATTTTAAGCTCCAAATATGACCAAAACACAACAACACAAAACATCAAATTGTCATTATAATATTTATAAGAACTTTATGTAAGGAACAGACCTGAAATTTAAGTTGCTATTCACTTAAAAATGTTTCCTGCCAGTGAACTGTTACTCGAGAACTGCTGTGACCAAATTATTTATTTATTATTATTATTTATAATTATTAGAGTTTGATTCTTGATAGAATCAGTTTTACTCACGAAAGAATCAGTGCAATTCCTGAAAGAATCGTTCTGTCACTAACTCACTAACTCACTGACTCAGTAATCAGTAAATAGCTCACTGGAGTGAGTAACTACTTTTTTTTTTTTTTTCTATTTCTTGGATATCATGGAATGTAGTACATGAGTATGAGCTACTTTTATGTTGCTTTTTTGTGTTATTTTTAGAGTTCATCAGATGTGGTCACTATGAATTAGTTGTGCAACGGATCACCAAACTCATCGGATCATTTTCGCAGAATTGGGCTACTTTAACACTGTTGCCGCGGGTTGTTTTTCATGTCTGCGGGTTTAAGCGACCCCAAATAACATGATATTTAGCCCCTGGAATGCGAATATTACCAGGGGATCCCTCCTGAAACGTGATTGGGCTAGTTTTAGTAGCAATTGGGTGGGGTTTGTTGTAAAAACCTGCCAACCCTGGTACGAATGCACAACCGAATGCATGGAACCAATATGATGAAACGCATCCGATTTCTTTCTCAACTGAACTCTTTCTGTTCACTTAAGTCTTAAGACATGACCCACTGTATACAAGAATACTTTTAGAGACGTGTATTTTGAGATCATTTTGAGTGTTTGTGTCCGGTCAAGCACAAGGAGTCGCAAAACAGAGTTCGATTACGTGTTCGCGCCCCATCTGAAAGGCGCCTCTGTGTGCGTGTGTGGTTTGAGTGTGTGCGCAGAGAAGAAAGTGCGCGATTGCGAAGCGAGATCTCTTTTGCCTCTTCTTGCATTTGAATTGTTTAAAACCGCTTGAGTGTTTAAATTGGCATGACTTAGAAAAATGTGCAACTAATAAACTTTCACTATATAATGTTTAAATGCAATTAATCCGTGAATCACATGCGTTCCGAACCATGGGGCCTGGTTTGTACGGATCACGGATCAACTATGATCCGTTGCACCTCTACTATGAATTATAGTTGACTGGAGCAGAACTATGTGAAGGTTCTTTAAAATGTTGTAATACAAGGATTTGCTTCTGTAAACCGGGCGGTTGTTGTTCACTAATTAATGTTTAGGGAAAATGTGTTCTGATGGGCACATTTAGAATGCACGAATGTGCCAAATCTAGAAATATTTAGTGTGTCGTATTATTGTTCTAAAGTCACGAGGAAATGTTTCTTGGGCTGTGTGTGTTGTCTTGCATGTGTATTCTCGGGGCCTTTGCTCTCCAACTTGATATAAAGCTACACTTGTGTCAGGCACAGGTTACATTCCTCCGATTAAAATAACACTTCAGCCGCTCCGAACACGGACAGTATGCTCTCTCTTTCTCTCACTCTCTCCTTTTATTTCTCTCGAAAGCTAGCTGCCCATGCCACAGGCCAATGTACAGTCTGAGCCTTTGAGCACATGCTTTATGGGATGCATCAGTTTGTTGTGCAGAGAGGTTTTCTAGGGGATTATTGTGGCCTAAAGTAAGTTGCCCTTTCATTAACCTTGGCTGGCGATTTCTAGCTTTAATACAATACAAATGCGTAATCTGGCCCGCACAAACACAGCTGAGCCACTGTATTACTGTCTGATATTGCTTTGGGTTCCCTCTCACCATTTCACTAATTAAGCTCCGAGCTCAACCCCAAGTCCTGCTGTACTCTATCGTCATTTTAAATTTATTTTGATTGATTTGTGTCAGCCTTAACTATGCTCTCTGCTAGATCAATAAATAAAGATCAATACTGTAATGTTTTCATCAGAACCGTTATTAAAAAATAGATTGGCTATAAAGAGAACTGAATCACTGATAGCACTGATGCTTGCAATGCATGCCAACTTTGAATTTAATTGAACTACGTCGAAGTCTTTGAGATTAGTTGGGGGAACGCTTGCAGGGAGAGCAGACGGAGTGAGATCGCTAGGTATTTACTCAAAAAACAGCTCTGAGTAATGACGCTGACCGTTGAGAATCACATCGTGTCTTAACCAGCAGCATACTGATGACTGCGCTCATAGAACTCGCATTATAATTACCGGCTAGCCAATAGAATTCATGTGGTCGTATGTAATATGATGACACGCTGTAAATTACAGTCAAGATGAATGGAGTTGACCAGCTGTAAAATGTTAAAACAGTAAAACACAGCATGAAAGCTGGAATTGTGACTTTGCCAGCGAAGATGATGGCTTGTGGTCTGGAGTCGTGCGCACGCGTGTGCGTAATATGAGTTCGTCGGCTGTTTCGTATGGCTAAAAATGTTTCCACAAAGTCTCGTCAGGCTGAGAGATCAGAGTCTGGCCTTTTAATAAGAGCCGTTGAAATACGTCATGAGTCCATCGATGTTATTGTGCTTGGTTTTAGCCACAGGATGTTTGTTCGCTGGAGTGCTCCTCTTCTCTCAACCACCCCAAAGGCCCCCCTTTCTTACCCACGAGGGGAGGTTGGGCGGCAGCTTGGACTCTGCCCGATTCTCGCTCTAGCCAGCTGGGTGTCAGGCAGAGGGGGGACAGCTGGGGCTCTGGCCCAGCCAGGGCCCGCAGGGATCTCGGGGTTAGCACAACAGAGGCCCCGGTCCCGTGCCTTCCTTTAATAGCCCCAGTTTGACCCCGCCTCGCCACACACAACGCTTCCATCGCAGGCGTATGATTAATGGCCTAGTTTTGCTCTGGCTGGCTTACCGTATGACATCTATACACACACACTTACGCACACACAACCACTGCACAGTTTTACTGCTTATTCTGTCTTTCTGTGTCTGTAGAATAATGAAGCTTTTTGTGTTTTGGATGGCACTGCTACCTGGTGTACGGGTCAATGACATGACATTTTTGTCCTTTCTATTTATTTATTTAAAAATGCATTCAAATGAAATCATATATATAATACGTGA
Source organism: Ctenopharyngodon idella (assembly GCF_019924925.1). Lineage (NCBI taxonomy): Eukaryota > Metazoa > Chordata > Actinopteri > Cypriniformes > Xenocyprididae > Ctenopharyngodon > Ctenopharyngodon idella. The sequence goes on along the minus strand of NC_067232.1, from coordinate 10,331,416 downwards.
CCCTGGACCACAAAACCAGTCATAAGTCGCACAGGTATATTTGTAGCAATAGCCAACAATACATTTTATGGGTCAAAATTATCGATTTTTCTTTTATGCCAAAAATCATTAGGATATTAAGTAAAAATCATGTTCCATGAAGATATTTTGTAAATTTTCTACCGTAAATATATAAAAAAATTTATTTTTGTAAGTAATATGTGTTGCTAAGGACTCCTGTTTGCGTATCTCGCTTTAAGAGCCAATAGTAACTGCAACCAAGTAGGTAGCACAATAATTCTTTTTGACTTTACACGTTCAGATCATGCCTCCAACATGCTCCTGTTGCGTTGTTTTCACCCTCTAATGAGTCTGCACAAATTGAGTTTACAACAAAAACAGCGTACAGGCAATAACTGAAAACAAATATGTAGATTTTCACGTGGCGTTTTTGCTCATAACTTCATGAAAAAAATGCACAGATCATAGATCTTCACATCACCATTTAAAGCAGAATCTTACGATTAAAATGAGCCCAAAAACAACATAACATTCCAAGATATTACTCATGGAATTATGTAACATATTTGCCTAAAAATATGTCTCTTGTCTTTCCAGGATGCAATGTGTTATCCAATGATTCCGGAACAGTCCATGCTTGTTTTCCAACGTGGAATAACACAAAATAGGTATCATGTTAAAGCCTAGAAACTCTGCTTTTTATGCATCTAACCATTTTGATCAACTCTTAATGAGTGCTGAGTAGTCCCTATAAACCGGAGTGTACCGCCCGCCGTCGCCACCTAGCAACGAAAAAATTAATAATCATATTTTTAAAAACTACTGCCTTGAATAGGTGTCAAAATAGGTGTCATTTGAAAGCTTAGAGTCTGAAATTTACAATGCATATAGTAAATAGTAAAATCGTTATTGTAAAAAATAGTAAAAATCTCCATGAAAAAATATATATATATATATATATATATATATAAATAATACATTTTAAAACCTTTCTTCCAAGACAAATTATTATGTGATCAATTAATGTGTATGATGGAAGTAGTAGTTTGTGATAGTGAAGTTTGAGTAGTTTTTTCCCCCTCCAGACTCTAGTGCTAAAGTTCTTTGGAACCATAGTTGATGATTAAAATGTAATTCATATAATTTTAAAAAAAGTACCTTGAAAATGTATTTTAAGATGTTTTTTTGAAACTATTAAGATGTGTACATGCATGCATTCAAGGTTTCAAGAAAATAATTTATTTTTTTTACCTGATTTTACACCACATAAATTACACATTTGTAACTTGCATAAATATAACAAGTACATTTCTAAGAACAAATAGATTTTTTAAAGATTTTTAATTTTCTTTATCATGGAAACTCTTGTCATTGACCCATACAACAGACTGTCTATGCTGTTTCAGCAGAGCATTTGAAAAATGTAGGGCTGCCCCGACTGAAGGTTTTCCTAGTCAACAAGTAGTCGTTCATTTAAGCCATTAGTCAACTAATTCCACATTTATATTAATTTAATTACTTAAATATATACTGAGGAGAATACTAAACCATATATAGGCGTAATAGCCTATTCCACGCTCACCTGCACACATAAAGCTTCCACAAAGCACCGGCAAAAGTAATGATTATGAAGGTGTCGGGAAAAAATAGCAAGGAGACATTTGAATTATTTATTAATGAACTACTGTTTATTAATACTGTTTAGTCAGTGTCGGCTGCAAAGATGAATTTGACGATGCTGACTCGCCATCTCTGCAGTATAATGGATGCGCCTTTAGAGAGAAATACACATTTTACATGGATTACATAAGCAGAGAGTATTTCTTTTCGATTTGAATTGGTTTGTTTAAAAAGTAGACATTCCAAGCTTTCTATAGATATTTCTCTATAGAATTCATGTCTGTGAGCCTACACGCTGATTTTTGGTTCATTTTTTTTTTACGTGCTCCAGTTCACGGAGACCAAGACGGCAGAAAGCGCATCCTGTGTGTTTTCTTTATTTTACAAAGACACAACGCTGTTATTGTGAGTTTACCAAAAAAAAAAAAAAAGAAAAAGTAGTTTCCCTAATGGACTGAATGGCTTCGAACGACTTTTTTTCTTTTTTTACTTTTTTTTATGCGACTAACCGTGTAATAAAATTTTGGTCGACTATTAGGGGCAGCCCTAGAAAAATTTATTCTTTTTGGTTGGGCATGTGATTGTGGTTTTGAATGGTGAGAGAGACATGGTTTGATCCAATTTAAAGAGACATGATTTCCCTAGAGTGTGCGTCTGTGCATGTAAGCTTGAGGTGGCTACACAAGCTCATAAGTCCAATGACCACAATGAACTTGGTTAAACCCGAGCAACCTCATCAAGCCTGGATAGCCCCAAGCCTGGCCCGCCGCAGGATTAACATGCTATTAAAGTTATTTGTTGCATCAGGAGAGGACATTCAGTGCTTACATCCTAACTGACACCTGCATGTTCTGTTGAAAGAATTAAAAAAAAAAAAAAAAATAATAATAATAATAATGTCTACACTATGCCAGTGTTTGTCTACAAGAGGCATATGGTGTGTGTTTAATGGGGGTGGGTGAAATGCAGGTATTCCATTTTGTATTTTTCTTCTTTCATGTCAGTAGAATAGATACATGAACTCTAGTTAACACGTTAACAGCTTTAAGTTGGACTTGGCTTTGTCATCAGAATGGTTTTTATGATAAACTGTGTCAAAACATAGTTATTCACTGAATCTAATTTTAGTGCTTGCATGAGATGCTACATACGGCTATAGTCAGTACTTATTTTTCTTCATTATGACAGATGTCCTTTAAAGTCATTAGAAGGCTGTTGTAATAGATCTTCACGTGAACAGTTTCATTCTTGGTCAGTCAGAACTAAGGATGAGAATCGTAACAATTCTTGTTTCAATTCTTATTCCAGTGTCCAACTATTCTTTAGTACTCTTGAGGAAGCAACTCCCATTAAGCCCCCACAACCCATAGAGTGATAGAGTGGACCTAAGTTTTTTTTTATTTTTCTTTTTTTTTTTTTATTTAAAGGGGTGGTTGATTATGATTTCACTCTTTTAACTTTAGTTAGTGTGTAATGTTGCTGTTAGAGCATAAACAACATCTGCAAAGTTATGATGATCACAGCTCAATGCAAAGGGAGATATTTTCTTTTAAAAAAAATCGCTGTTTAAGGACTACAACAAATAGCTGGTAGGGACTACAATGAGCTTCTTCCCGGGTTAGTGACATCACTATCCCTAAAATTGACATAACCTCTGGCCCTGTGAACACGCAACAAATGGGGTGAGGCCATGTTGGGCTTCTTTAGAGAAGAGAAAGAGTTGTTGTAGTAGTGTTGTTACCATGTTGCCATTTTACGCCGGTCTGCTTCACAAACAAGGGTCAATTCAATGCTGGATTTGCACAAAAGATTAACATGACGGCACATGCTAGTCGATGAGTTGAATCAATTCCACAGCAACTACATAAATTCCTAACCATTCAGAATCGTCCAGTTGCATTCTAAAAGTTGTAACTTCTTCCTGAGTCTCTCCATCAGTGTCTGACTCCGGTTTGAACAATGTAAGGCTGAACACCATTACTGCCAATCGTCATTTTGGCTGCGTAAGATTCTTCAGCTTTGCTGTTGTTGAACAACCGAAGTGCGAGCTGTTAAAGCTCCGCACTCTTCTGGAAAGGGGGCTGGGGGCAGCAGCTCATTTGCATTTAAAGGGACACACACAAAATGGCCTGTTTTTGCTCACACCCAAAATAGGGGCAAATTTGAAAGCTAGAATAAATGATCTGTAGGGTATTTTAAGCTGAAACTTCAGACACATTCTGGGGACACCAGAGACTTATATTACATCTTTTAAAAGGGGCATTATAGGTCCCCTTAAATATTTGGTTATTTTGGTTCCAATAGGAATCCAGTTCTGAGTAAAAAAAAATATATATTCTTAATTTCCAGCAGCAGTCTGAACAGAGCATATTGAATTGGCCAAAATTATGTTTTTTTTTTTTTGTTTGTTTTTTAAATTTTTAATAATTGTGTAATCAGCTAATGTGTATGATGAAAGATGTTTCTAACCCTAAATCTGATACCATTTCTTTCCCCAGTCTCTGTGGGCTCCATCTTCAATCATACTGGATCCACATGCACAAAGTCATGGTTTATTTGTGTGCAGATTCCCATGCTATATCCATGTGCATGTTGTCCTCTGGAATCTCTTGTTGACCTTATTCCCAGAAATCTTGACGAAACTCAATGCACCCGCTACCCTTGTTCTTTACAATACAGTACTCAAAAGCATGGATATTTCATGTTGGGGGCGAAAGGGCATTGCATCCTCTTTCTGTAACTTTCTCTGTGCTTATAAGGCCTTTAACCAGAGAGATTCATTTCACCCCTGGTACACAGAGTAGAAACAACATAAGAACAGGAGGTCAGAATACCGATGCTGATTTGCCTACGACATGAGACAAGGAAAGGGGCTTCGTCCACAGTTTTAGGTGCTGGTTAGGTACCTCATTTTTCTGTGCGGTTCGCAGTTGATCAGTCTCTCCCCGAGGAGGTGTGATCCACCGTATGTCCGCTCGGCCAGACCTTGGCCCTGCATTCAACCCCAGCTGTGCTGAAGAGGTTAAACTGGCGGGAGCTTTCGGAGACACAACTGGACAGCTTTAGTGCATTTTGTTGTAATTGTGTCCCAGTTGTCTTGTCAGAAATCAATTCAAGTTGGGAGCTGGCTAGCACAGGGAGGTCAAGGATTCTGCAGCCTAAATATTTTATCTGTACTACACGTCTGGAGCTTTTAAAGATGCGTGCTGGCCTGTTTTCCCCATTTCTCTGACGCACCGACGCTATTGGTTCAGCCTTTCTGCCCAGGTCAGGGCCAGGTTAAAATCAATTATAATCAATTATTAAGGGTACTGTGTATCTGGTGGAAGCTGAAGGGAGTGATGTGGAGAAGACCAGGCCTCGCTGAAGTCCAGTTTTATTTATTTCATTCTCCTCTTCTCAGCCTAGATAAGAAGATTAACCCAAAGTAAAGTTTTTAGGATAAGAATGTAACAAAATATTTTTTTTTTCTTTGATTCTTTATTCTTTTCTTTTTTTTCTTTTTCCGTTATACATACCATTGGCTACTTGTTGCACTGAAGAAGTGGCTCTCAGATTGATAAGTTTAGTTTTTTATATATAAATGTTCTGAAAAGAGGTCTTTGCATATATTATTAATATCATAAAAGACTGGGGTGGTTGTAACATGGGGTACAGTCTAGTATAAATACAAAAAGGAAAACTATTTTGAGGAAGAAAAATCAACATTTTTACTTTTGGACTATAATTTGAATTGCAGACAGATTAATGAATGTTAAAAATAAGTGAAAAAATAAAATAGAAATATATCATGTTTGTGCAGACAAGGAGAGTTGTAATGCTACGTTCCCATTTACTTCTACCGAACCCACAAAGAAAACCAAAAACCAGCTTTTGTTAACAACGTGCATAACTGTCCGTTATGTTTTTTTTTTTTTTTTTAATTGCTAGCTCATTTTTTATGCATTTATTTAATATTTTTTTTCAATTTGTTTGGTGTTTTAGAATTAAATTTGTAATATTAAATAGAAAATTTGTGATTATTTTTTAAATAATTAACAAAATGTACAAAAATGTTTCCCGCCTGCTGTCACTCTTCATCACGTTAGTAGTCAGTTGTAGCAACAGCGCTCTTTGTACTTGATATTAATTTACAGTACACTATATTTTATATTACATAGTATTAATTTGTAGATAATAAGTTATAGATTCAAAATCTAATTTGTAGCATATACATTTGGGAAAATGAATACAAAGCACCCAAATACTGAGTTATAGATATTAAAGCAAAACATTTTACAACAACCTCTACTTCCTGTCCTCTACTGGCATGTCTTGATGAAAGCACTCTGAATACCTGAGCACATGTTTGTGTTATTGTGTGGCATGCTGATTTCAGTAAAAACCGTCAAATGACACTCGAGTCCCAAAGGGTTAACCGTTCCCCAAACACTTCCACTGAGACTCTTCAGAGAGTAGAGTTTGGTGATTTAACCAAACAAATGCAGAGAGTCAGATGTGGCTCATCCTAAACTCAGTGTATGTAATACATAACAAATCATACGACATCCATCAGCCCCTCTTTCATTAGCCCAAACATGAAGAGAGCCACCATAGTGGCCAAACAATTGTGTAGCACTGTCCCCAACTCCTTACTCTCCACTCACCCGCCTGTAATTACTCTCAATGAATAAATAACATTGATGGGCATCACTACTTCACGCTACGCCGTGCCAAAAACACGCTTTTCAATCGCAAACATCTGCGGCGTTGACCGTAATACCGTACAATTGAAACTGTTCAAGGTGATTTGTTTTCATCCTTGTATAAGCACAAATTTGATTTCCTCCAGTCCCAAAACAGACAGACATTGAGTCTGATTTGTTTTTGGCGGAAACTAAATGAAAAATGTTTTCAGCAGAGCACAAACCACGCAGTTGGGGGTGAACCGAGGGAGAGACTTGCAGTTTGGCCAGCACCATCTTCATGTGCCTTACTCACACAGTCCAGATGAGGTGTGGTTGGCAATCGATGGGCCTGGGCTTCAATGTGATCATAGCGGATGAGAGATGAGGACGTTTCCCTGCTTTGGTGACGGCTGCAGGCGTCAGGGTCGATTTGGCGGCCGGCGGATTGAGAGGCGTTATATCTGAGGAGCATGAGGTTCCACTCCGATGAGCAATCTGCTTTATCAAAAGGCCTTTTTCTCAATCAATACAGCTTTCATCAGGGGAGCCCAGCGCTGTGCTGCCCGCACTGTATCGGCTCTCCTACTGGGCAGATGCCACGTGTGGGACAGGCTAATTCCCGCACAGCTGGAGTTAGTCTGGTCAGCAGCTCTCTTGACCTGAGAGAATTTAGTTCAGATAAACATACATGCATGCTCTCTCTCTCTCTGAGGTCATCACTCAATATCCAAGAAGAGTAAACTTTTTCTTTATATATAGCTACATAGAAACTGTTGTGTGATCGCATAAAGGATGTATTAAAGGGAACATGGTGGGGTGGGGTGGGGGGGGAATGAAATGTCTTCATTTTTTTTATTATTTGGTAACACCTTACAGTAAAGTTCTACATGTTAACTTAGTTGATTTGTCATGAAAGCAGTATTTGACTTAAACATGTCATGTTTCTACACATACTAATACATTGTAACATTTCAAGTTATATAAATTAACACAAGGTAATGTTTTATGAACAAACATTAATTAACAATGAACAATAGTTTATAAATTGCCATTAGCAATTACGAATCCAAGTTAAATAATTGTTGATCATTGTTTTTTTTTTCATATGTCATGCATTAACTAACTTTACAACAGTGTTAATTTCGTTGACGAATAATTTTCGTCAAGGACATCTTTTCACGGACGAAAACGAGACGATGACTAAATAAAAATGCATTTTGAATGACTAAAACTATAACTAAAATCTACTCTAATTTTCGTCAACGAATAAAAACTAGACGAAAATGATAGAGAGGGACGATTTGGGAAGATTTCCAGTCAGGACTGCTGTCCTGTGTGGAAGATGCACACATTTGAAGTGTAACGTGCTGATCTAACCGCGGGAAACGTGGAGATGTGGTTGTGGGTCTCCCTCGGTAGAAATCGCATTCCGGCGGAGGAGAAATGGGAACGTGGGGGCACCGCGATGCGACCGCAAAGGGCACTTTCACTTTCGCGATCAAAGGGGCAGGGGCATACTAGGGAATTAAGCATATTAGAATGTGTGCTCTGTATAGTTTTCTGGAATTCATGCATTTTGTACCAACATATCTGGTATCATAGGAGAACCCATTGCTGGGAATCAAGGTGAGGATGTGGCGAGGGCTCGTTAATGAAGTGGCATGGCGGCGATGAGCAGATCTGGAGGAGGATGGCTGCATGGGGATTACTGCCTTAGTCCTCTAGCACAAGGAGAACAGTGAATTAATCTCCAGTCTCGCCCATTCAATGAGTCCCCAGAGCTTGCTTAATTAACCTAATAAAAATACTAATAGAACCATTTCCAAAGGTAAATTTAATTTACTTGTCAGCGTTGTACATCAATAGGGATAAGGACGGGTGGGCACTCGTGTCTCGGTGAGCGTCCACGCCGGCCCCTAATAAATACCAACTCGTTTACATCCACATCTGATTATGCCTGCTGTCAGTGGCCACAGTTAAATTATGATGAAAAGAGGGGCTGAGAGCAGAATTAACATGACCAAAGATTAACACAATATTTGTCTAGTAAGATGATGGGATTTCTTTCTCTCTCTCTCTGCCATTAGCGGCTGCTGACCGTAAATTTAGGTAGGGCAGATTCTGGGTCTTAGCGCTAGTTTATGATAAACATTTTGTAAGCTTTATATTCTAATCGCTGTACACATGCAGAACACTTTTGATTGCGTTATTCAACCTGAGGGTGGTGCTCTAATGTTGATTGACAGGCTTTAAGTACACAGGACACATGCATAGAATGCTATCTTAGAATTGCCTTCATGTAATATTTACTGCCTTTGAATGTTGTTTTAGAATATTATAAGTTGTGGAGGAATTCCAGTGTGGAAAAAAATGTCATGTCTATTCTCATAACAAACATAAACCAAACACAACTGAACTTTATAAAGGCTATTCACATGAGCATGTTTAAACGAAAAGCATTTATAATTTAATTAATTTGAGGCGCTACTCCACATAGGAAGAACAGACATGCCAACTAGTTACTGACTTGATGCAGACTAATATACACATGGCTGAAGCGGATTGATAACGTCTTGGTCTGGAGCGAGGTTTGCATAAGGTAGCGTGAAAATAAGTGGGGCAGTCTGAAATCTGCCTCAATGGCTCTAAAGTAGAGTTTGCTGCAGTTCCATTTTTCACCACATATTTACATTGGGAAATTGTGGGGCGCTGTCGAGTTTGGGAGGGCTCAGGTGCTCTCACAGAGGATGGTATATTGATATCATAATACATGCCTGTCAAAGCCATTCATTAAATTTGAATGTATCCTCTTCACTTTACGACTTAAAAAAATAATAATCTGAAAAATACATGGTAAAACCCGAAAAGTTCAGAATACTCAAAACTTTTGTGGACGCCGATTACCTCAAAACATTTACATAAACCAACTCAATCAAGTTAACTAACTCAAAGATTACATTAGCAGAACTTAACAATTTGTATTTTGTACTACACAAACTTGTTAATTACAATTTAATTTGAATAAACAAACTCATAATCTTTATGGTGTTAGTTAGCAACAGCACACTAGCATGTCCTAATGTAACTATCAAAGAGCCTATCACTATATACTTGCATGAATTGTTAATTAACATGCAGTATATATAGCCTTGAAGTTTTGCAGCCTATTCTCGACCTAACCACACGCACCACTCTTCACTAGGACGATAACTGTACAAAACTTCAACATAACAGAAACACCTTAAAATAGCAAAATGACAGAGCATTAAACAATAACAATTTTTCCCCATATTAATCTTGTGCAAAAACACACAAAATAACACTTAATTTCAACATTTATTCTCCTTACACAATCTGACGCAAAACATGGGAACTAATCTGCTGCAACTCAGTCAGTTTAAAGGGTTAGTTCACCCAAAAATGAAAATAATGTCATTTATTACTCATCCTCATGTCGTTCTACACCTGTAAGACCTTCATTCATCTTCGGAACACAAAGATAAATAAGATATTTTTGATTAAATTCGATGGCTCAGCGAGGCCTGCATAGACAGCAATGATGGTCTAATGATGGCCAATTTCAAAACACTGCTTCATGAAGGTTTGGAGGTCTGAATCGAATCAGTGGTTCAGAGCGCCAAAGTCACATGATTTCAGCAGTTTGGTGGTTTGACACGTGATCCGAATCACTAATTCGACTCAAAAGATTCATAACGCTCCGGAGCAGTGTTTTGAAATCGGCCATCACTAGATATTGTTAAAAAGTCGTTATTTTGTTTTTTTTGGCACACAAAAAATATTCTCGTCGCTTTATAATATTAAGGTAGAACCACTGAACTCAATTAAGCTGTTTTAAATATGTTTTTAGTACCTTTATGGATCTTGAGAGAGGAAGTACCGTTGCTGTCTATGCAGGCCTCGCTGAGCCATCGGATTTAATCAAAAATATCTTAATTTGTGTTCCGAAGATGAACGAAGGTCTTACGAGTGTACAACGACATGAGGGTGAATAATAAATTACATTATTTTCATTTTTGGGTGAACTAACCCTTTAAGTTCTGCTTACTAATATCACATTTTGAGTTTACATAAAGAACTTTCAGTAGTAATTGAGTGAAACAAACATTTCATTTAATTAGTTTAAACTGTTTGGTTTTACAGTGTATTTGTTTCAGAATGCTGAACACATTTACAATTTATTATTGATTCAGTTTATATAGGTCTATGTTTTGAATGGATATTTTGGTGGGGCACTGCCCCACCTGCCCTTATAGATGAGCCACGGCTGCTCTCTGCCACTCCTTCTCCCCTTGATAATATAATTGCTTACCTCAGCCATGAACAGTGCCAACTCGTAAAACAAATTTCATTAAAACAGATAGCTATATATTTGTTCACCAAATGGGGTTTAAGCAAAGGCAGTTCATATGGAACAATCATAAAAAACTTACTGGCGGGAACTTTGTGGCGATGTACTACCGATGTACTACCAAGAGCCATTAAGCCCATCTCATTACTGCCCTCCCAATGACTGTGTAATGACCTGCAATCATTTGTAAGTGAATAACTATTAAAAGCCCTGGCAGCTGGGAGAATGCTTTTAAAGTCAAATTAAAACACATGGGAGGTAGCCTCTTCCCTGCATAATATGTATCTATAGACACATTACAGGCTCCCCATCCTTTTTTTCACTACCAAGGATATTTCATCTCCAAAGAGACAGAGAGATAAAGAGGGACTGGAATTTAAAAAGCCGTCTCGTCGACATGCTCTTGTTTCAGGCACTATGATTGAATCTTACGGTCTTTGGCGTGATTGTGGCCTCCCAATGATGGGCCTTTGCGTTGCGTTTGCGTGTATGTGTAAGCCCTTTCGGATGTGCATAGACAGCTGTGGTCCTTGGAGTGAGCAGACCCTCACTAGCGCATTGTTCTTTCGCCGCCATGCGTGAAGGGGACCAATCAGAGGCTTTTATTTTCTTAACTTGCTTTGTGAATAGATAATTACTTCTGCAAGAGACTTCTATAAACTGTTGATGACTTTTAACTTTCTCAACAGTGACAGCAGGGTTAAACCCTCCAGGTTTAAGATTCTGTGTTGAATGCAGACAAAAAGAGTTCTGAGAGAGGAGGTATTGATCAGTAGTCACATGGAATACAATATATGTTTTTACAAATCTAATCACAGATAATGAAGACCAGGACATTTCTGTATGACAGCAGGGGTTACTCATGCTGAAAGAACGACCTTATACCATGTACTTAAACCCCTTTTACAGATTTTTAGAAACCACTTGTTTTCAATAAAATGCCCCGATAGGTGAAGGCCTGCCTCATATGGAACAACAAAGCGAGGGGCGCATCATCCTCTACTGTTTTTGAAGAAATTAGAAAACTTTTAGCCTTGATTTCTTCTAACTAATGACTTCTCTCTCTTTCTGTTTCTCTATATATTTATGTAATTAATTTTTTTTATTAATTTATTTTCATTGTCATTTTAAAATATATTGAAATAAATTATTATTTTAATGATGATATCAAAAACAAGATATATAGGAATATATCTGTGATTAGATTTGTAAAAACATATATTGTAAGTTAAGGCATATATATATATATATATATATATATATATATATATATATATATATATATATATGTATGTATGTATGTATATGTATGTATGTATATGTGTGTGTGTGTGTGTGTGTGTATGTATATATATATATATAGTTTAACCATGTGACTTAACTCCAACATACAGTGTGTGGACTGACATACAGTTGGAGTTACCATCACCCACCACAAGGTGGACTAATATATATATATATATATATATATATAATATATATATATATTTAATATGACAACATATATAAATATAAGGACAAGGTTGAGGGATTTTGATGAAGAGGCTGTGAAAGAGACTTTTTATAGATGTCATATTTGATAATATCAGGGGGTTTAATTTTTTAAGGCTATAACACTGCTTTGACCTATATTGCAAACTTTGACCCTTTTTTTAAAAAAAACGCAGCCATTCAAAGCAATAAGACATAAAGTAGCAACGCTCCTCCTCAACTTTAAATTCCCCCTCATTTTCCAGTCTGATCAAGATTTCTCTTTGAGGACTTGATATGCTCCTGTATCTGTACGGAACCACAGAGGACGGAAAGACAGGAAAGAGCGAGAAGAGAAAGCAGGAGGAGGGAAGAGAATGTTCTGTGTTTTGGTGTCACTGGGGGCTACGTGCTTTTTATATGTCCCAGTAGAGAAGAGAGAAGACGCATGTAAAGGAGTAGAGAGGGAGAGAGAGATAGAGGGATTCTCTGGAGGGGGATCTAAGGCTGTGTCCGCCACCGCCACCTTAAGCCACCATCCTCCTGTTGGTTTTAATTCACTTCCACAGGAAATCTAGATCCGCTTCCCTACTACACAGAGCTAACTTGTCTGTTTCTTTCTATCCTGTAGAAACAGTTCTCCAGGGACGTTTGTGTTTGTGTGAGTCATGTTTTGGCTGCATTGTGGGGACCCCGCAAAGATGGTAAAACCTGCAATCACCTACATTGTGGGGGGCTGCCTGAAGAAAAATAACATTTAGCAAATATAATAAAAAATGACATATTGAAAATAGAAAATTACAATATAATTTTATTTTATTTTTGCAGTCAGAAATATAATCCCTTGAAATCTTATTCAGCGTGATGTTGCAGATTTAATAATAATAATAATAATAATAATAATAATAGATCTTATGTATAGCTAGTGTGTAAATATAATGGAAATTCTTATTAGCTATTAACCATGCTACGTGTGTGTGTGTGTGTGTGTGTGTGTGTGTGTGTGTGTGTGTGTGTGTGTGAGATATTATACCTTTATCAGCCTGTCTCTTCATCTCTCTCTCTCTTTCTCTCTCTGTTGTCGCCACATATACATAGCAATGACCTGGCGCTCACTATACAGACACCATGCTGTGAATTCCATCTAACCAGAGAAACAAGAGGAAATTGTTATGCAAATGAAAATGCACTGGCTATTCTAGAAAGGTTGTAATGTTTGTGTGTGAGTGTGATTGTATTTGTGTGCTTATATGTTAGAGTAATTCAGAGAGTAAAATAAATGCAGAGAGAGCGAATATACCAGGAGTGTGTTTCAGAAGCATTCTCATTCAACGTGGATTGTGTATACAAGAAATAAGCATATATATTTCCTGCCGTGAACAGAAGTCTCATTTGTAATCTTTGTATAATACACAGCTTCCCCATTTTGAAATGAAATATACTTTATTGTCCCTGATAGAGAAATTTGGAGTAGACTCAAAACCAACATTCCAACATCACATGGTATCCCTAAAAATACTATACATTAAATGAACATACACATCCATATACACCATCACAGATATCATAAAAAAAAAACGAGGAATCATGTACCTTCTCCCAGAGGGTAACAGTTCATAGCTGGAATGTAATACATGGGACGGGTCACTTAAAATCCTTTTAGCCTTTTTCAATGTACATTGTTCAAAAAGAGACTGGATACTGGTATAGTCTTTTTGTCCTGTCAATTTCATAGCAGTTCGTACAATACATTGTATCTTTGTTTTGGATTTTACGTTGAGGTTTCCGTACCAGGTAGACATTTTTAAAGTGACAGCCTTTTATAAGAGCTGCTTGGCTGGAAGTTAAAGGTGATGTGTGTCATTTCTGCTCCATTAGCATCACCAAGCAGGGTTGCAAAAATAATGTTTTCAAACAGATTTCCCAAATACTCCTGCTGTCTGCTATTGGTCAGACAAACAAATAGCCCCGCCCCAAACTCCCTGCTGAAACTGAGCAATGTTTTGATAGCACCGCAGTTTTTACACTTCTACATACAAAAAAACTACACTTAAAGTATTTAGTATTTGAAGAAAATAATACTTTCAGTAACTTTCAGTGACAGTATTTTTTTACAAAAATATTTTGTTTCAAACATTTGCTTTTTTATATTTTCGTTCATTAAAGAATCCTGAAAAAAATAAATAAATAAATAAATATGGTTTCCACAAAAACATTAATCAAAACAACTTGTTTTTTACATTAATAATTAGAAGAAATGTTTCTTGTTTTCTGAATTATCACTTGACACTGAAGACTGGAGTAATAGCTGCTGAAAATTTTGCTTTGCCAAGACAGGATTAAATTATATTTAAAATATATTAAAATAGAAAACAGTTATTTTTAATTGTAAAAAGAGAAAATCACACTATTACTGTTTTTTTTTTTTTAAATCAAATTAATGTCTTCTTTCAAACATTATAAAATCTTATGGACCCCAAACTTTTGAATTTTTATTATTATTATTATTATTTTTAAATGGCATTCCAAAAACTACACACTTTCAAGACTTCCTTTCATAGGAAGCTTCAAGATTTCAGCTCGTCAGCACAAAATCCACCCTCAGTGATTCAGCGAAGCAGGATGGAGGTTTTCTCTCGGGTGGGTGAAGTGATTGTTCCCTGGTTTGAGTGTTTATAGGCAGGAGGATGTAGTCCTCAGTGTTACTGCCTAATAAAAAAGCTTGCATGCTGTGTGATTAAATAACAGGGATGGCAGTAAAGAGAAAAGACATAATGATGGTTACATGCAGGTCAGTTACAATTTAATTGTCATTGCACTTCATTGCGAACGTATCAATTCGCTGCTGCTTAGCTGAGCAGAAAACAATGCTTTAGCACATAGAGGGAGTCCTGCTGACTGCCTGTCAATTTACCTAGTCTCATCCTCGTTTTATTTGTCTTCTCTCTTCTTTAAGAAAACAAGTTGAATTTTTCCTACTGTAGATGGAGTAAACTAAAGCCACTGGTCACTTTGGTTGTCACTCCACCTTGTTTAACACTACTTTCGAGAAACATATAATAACTTGAAATAATGTGCGCACCCTAGATAGATTTGAATTGTATGAATTACTTAAAGTAGACTTTCATAACTACTCTGATTGGGGCTTTTGGAATAACAGTGCTATGTTTTTGCTCTGGTTTGGTTGACACTTAACAGAATTTTTTTTCTTTTTTTTTTTTTCTGTTGACATGTTTTGTTTTTGTGGCTGTAAATTGCATCAGGTTGCATCAGGGTTAGCCATACTTAGAGCCATGCTGATTCCTTTTTGGGTCTGTCCAAATCCTTTTATGAGTGGGTCTCTAAATGGCACAATCCACACTAGCTCCAAAGAAGATAATACACTGGTCGAGTCTGCACACTCCAAACAGTCTCCCCACTGAGCTATCTTTAAGTCCATAAGTCTTAGTCAAATGTCACGACATGACTGATGCATTTTTAAAAAGGGAGCCGTTCAAGACAATCAAAGTGCGGGCCTAGTGGGCTTGTTAGGGCTCCCTCTGTCTGTCCGGTTCCTCTGAAGTCTGTTCGGACCGCTTCTGTTTATGTTTCTCAGCTCGTCGCCTGTGACAATCCACATATGGTCATTTATCAAAGATCTGCGCTTCACAAGAAGCTGTTTTTGTGAAGCTGTCAGCTCAGATATGGCCAGTGATAGCTCTGTAGACTTTATTGTACAAACTTGTCAGAATTCCCATCAGACTCGCAATCGCAGCCAGCCATGTAGTACCCCCTTCCATCTCTAGCCCAATGATTTGTGTTCAAATGAAAAACCCAAACCATCCCAATAAAGTTTTGGCAAGGATGGGCCGGTTTAATTGGCAGGCAATTGACGCGCCAATAGACTGTCATCCTGGGGGTCAAGAGTAATTTATTGAGATGCTAACTGCCTTTTTTTTTTTTTTTTGGCCTGCCGTTCCATATTGAAATTCCCATCCAGACTGTATTACACGAGAAGATGATGACTTAATCCCCTGTTAATTAGAATAACATTTCCAGCAGCTGAGGCTTAGCTGTTAATGCAAGGGCCACACAGGAAAGGCCGGCCGGCTGGATCTGCGGCCCCAGAGTGGGAAGCTTGGCCTGGGCTCAGAGATCCAGGCAGCGGGGGCAACTCTCCACACCTCCAGCGGATGAGTGGTGGAAAGCTGTTAAATCCGCCGCTGATGACTCTCTCGTCGGCTAATAAGCTCATGTTTATTGGCAGGCTCTGTCCATCAGTGGCCTATTTTCAGCAGCAAATGGAAATATGTATTAGAAACACAGAATCCTCATATGGTAGTGCAATATTTTTAATAAGCTAATTTTCCATCGTCACAGAAATTGATTACATGTATTATTTTTTATTAACAACTGACCTAACAATATATTCACAATGTAGAATGGCCTCTCAAACCTTATTACAACATCCATCCATCCATCCATCCATCCATCCATCTCTTTTTCTTAAAACTGTTTATTTCCAGATTTAAATCCCAGATTTTCAGTGTGATCTCAAGCTTTTAGACCTTACTGTAAATAGACACAGTAAAGTACAGGTTTAATGCAAGATTAAAATATTTTTTTTCTTTTCTTTTTTCTCTGCAAGGTGCTTTTTGCAGTGATTTGCTGCCAGCTTCACCTTTGGACAGAGTGCAGAAGTGAAACCGGAAGTGGCAGTGCCAGGTTTGCCCTGTTCTTTTTCTATCCCAGTATTAATCCAGCAGGCTCTCTACTCTTTAAGAAAGACCTCATTACCAGCCTCATTGATTGTGCTTCCTGCATCAACGACCACAGCTTCTACTACTACACCAGCTGAGAGAGAAAGAGAGAGAGAGTGAGAGCGAGAGAGAGAGAGAGAGAGAGAGAGAGAGAGAGAGAGAGAGAGAGAGAGGAGGCTTAGCAGTGCATCTGTGTGTCCTGCATTATGGGTAGGGAGGTAAGCAGTAGGCAGGAGGTTTATGGTGCTGTAATTGGTAGTTAGTGTGATATTTGTAAGACAAATAGAGCTATATGTGTGATTCCTCCTCTCTCTCTCCTCTCTAGTCTTTACAGCCACCAAAGGGCCTCATTATAGCCCACCACAGCCCAGGCCTCACTGCACCACACACACACACACACACACACACACACACACACACACAGAGGGCTGGAAGTTGTGTGTGACAGTGTGGCTGCCAGGACTGATAGATGATACAGTAAGTGTGGTATTCATTGAGAGAGGACCCTGACGGTCAGGGGAATGAAACAGCTCTTCATTACAGCGCACCCGGTGGACGTTTTACACTCACGCTGTGCACTGCGGGACTGACCGAGTTTACCGTGGTCACTCATGCATATGCAGGGTTCAGAATTAACTTTTTTTTGTGAGACCTGCCACTGGTGAGCAAATAGAGAAAATATGTCTTCGGACATCATGTCCAACACAGTGTTGGTGTTGTTAACTAACATTAAAACTATAAAAAAATCAATCAGAAATTGAAATAAAGCTGGAGTAAAATAAAATGTAAATAATAGATGAAAAAAAAAAAACTAACCATGGCAACTAACCGAAATAAATAAGTTGAAGTAATTGAAAACTGAATTTAAATAAAACTAAATAGAGATATAAAAAAGAACAAGGTAAATATTTAATTAAAATGAATTAAATATTATAAAATGAATAAAAACTTATTCACATAATGAATAAATACTATAATAGTGTATAAATAATACTAAAATAACATGGATGCATAATAAGCCACTGTTCCTGCTACTTGATAAATATTCAGTATTTGCTCCATTAAAATGAACTGCAAGGAAGTGCAGTTAGCAGTGAGAACTCACTTTCTTTCATCCCTTTCTGAACCAGCTGCTGTTTATTCGCAGACGTGTGCTCGCTATGCGCCCGTCCCCTCCTTTAAAGGAACTGGAGCGGGCCGCAGGGTAGATTACCGCTGAAATCACGACTTGTTCTCTCGCTGTCGGCTACCAAGTGTGAACACACTTCAGCTCTGGGAAGAGAGGGATAAAAACACGAAGAGAATTATACAACCAAAGTATCTGAAACTCTCTCTCTCTCTCTCTCTCTCTATATATATATATATATATATATATATGTATATGTAAACACAAGCCTCTGTTCTCTAGTACAGTTAATTGCGAAACTGTAAAACAGTAAACGATCTGAGAGGAGTAAATAAGGTGTTTTTTTCTTTTTGTTTTCATTAAAAACAGCATCAGCACTCAGTCTCTTTGCCGTCACGCCAGCATTCCGGATTCGTATTCCTGGATGCACAAACAGTGTGTAATTATCCCAGCCTCCCTGCTGTTCTCTCTCTCTCTTCCCCTCATTCGGTCTCTGCATATCCCACACTGGAGAGACCGAGACCCAAGATGATTCTCTCTCTCTCTCGCTGTCGCTGTCACACAAGAGGAAAAGAGCTCCTCTCTTCATTACAGAAGGACCTGATCCAACTTGAAAGATGCAGCCATTATTCTTGACTGTCTGGACTCCCCCCTCTCTTCCCTGTCACTGGCTTATTGTTTGGCCTCCTGGGGTTGCATTTTAAACCTGCACTGTCGCTCTAGCCCACAGAACGAGAGTTTCATCGACTGCTCATAATGTCTGCATGCTGTTAGAGGAAATTCTGGGGAAAAAAATGTAAATTGTTTTATGCAAAAATAATGACATTTGCTTCATAATGCAGAGGGAGTGATGCATGTATGTGTTTATAGTGCAGAGGTGTGATGCAAAGGAACGTTATGACAAATGCAAATAAGAAAAACAAAATGATCACATTTGCACAGTAGTCTGAGGCCAGTTTATGAAAAAAAAAAAAAAAAGTTTTCAGTTTCTGCACTTCTAATTACCTTGAAATTTTTTTAACCATAATATTAATTGATATGACTTAATAGTTCAAAGCTGTCTGGTTACAACATGATATAAGAAAAAACTAAAGTTTTTTTTTTTTTTTTTTTAGTTATATGTCAGCTGTAGTCATTTCACATGAGTAGAGGGAGTTGAGATATTCAATGCTGTTCAGTTTATTTAATGTACATTTTAATTGTAAATTTCATAAACATTGCTAATATTAGTGCAGTTTCAGCCAGATGTCTTCATGGTCTATGGTAATGTGCTCACAAGACTTGAGTAAATCTTTCAGATGTGTTTACTGGAACTCTAAAAGAGAAAATTCTTTACTTGGTAGAAGTCACTAGAAATTTTGGGTTTAGGAAATAATTTGTTTATTGTAATATGTACTTCAATCTCAATTTTGGGATAGAGAATGGATTTTAAAAATATAATAATAATAATCAGCATTATCATTAGTATTTTTTTAGATACGATTATTTTTTATTTGTATAATAATAATATAATAATAATTTATTATTATTATTATTATTGTTATTGGTAATAATAATAGTAGTATATGTTGTAGTAGTAATAGTGTTTTTGTTTATATCTCTTTCTTTTTTCTTTTTTTTTTTAAATTTCCATTCAACTAGGCTGCAGTCCCACACACATTATTCTCCATTTATTTTTTATTTATTTTTTCTTCATTTTCCCCCCTTCAGGACAGCAAGTGAGTGTTGCAGTTCATTTGAAACGATTGTCACTGGAATTGGTTTTGCAAGGCACTGAGAGAGTGATGGCCCCAGTCATTATGTCTCTGCCCGCTTAGCATGCTGGTAATTAGGGACGGAGAGAGAGGGAGAGCAAGCGAGAGAGAGAGAGAATGAGAGGAGAGGCTGCCACTCTGGTTCACAAGGGTGAAAGAGACTTTATTAAGAGTCAGAGACAGATCACAACTGCTAAGTGACCCACCAAGGTCAGGATCAAGGGCAGACTTTGTAATTAGTATGCTTTTCTAGGAGGGAGGCTACAGTGCCATTGTTCTGCCACAATCAAATTAGCCCCTCCACTGTGGACCCTGTATCACGACCTCAGGGCCTGGACGGCTTCTTCTGACAGAATAGCAATGATACAAGAGAATATGTACTCTGGCTTCGTAATGGGTCCAAATTTCAGATTAATTTATTTATTTGTAACTAGGATATCAGACTAGACTAGGCCAGTATTTCCCAATCTTTTTTGTATTTTATATTACCCCATGGCCCCTTAAGTGAGGCTCCAAGCCACAAATGTTCCTTTTAACACATATTACACCGTATCCTAACCAGATGCAATGTGATAAAATTCTAGCAATAAGCAATTTGTCTGTCCACACCAGACATCATACAATATGCAAAAAAACAAAAAAACACAGCCAATCAGAGGAGTGTGTGGGCAAGCCCACTTCTGTCTAGCTCTCACAGTGAAATGGATAAGTACATAAACAATTTAATAAAAATAAACAATTTTAACATTTATTTATATATTTGTTTAAAATACAACATAGTGACTGATGTAATCTTTGTCATGGAATACCCTTGTTTGAATGCATTGAGTTCACAGTTTGAATCTTCCTATATCCATTAAATTATTTTCAGGATCTGAGGTAAATTGTCCATAGTCTCTTTCATTATGACAGTTTAAAGTCACTCAAAATTATATTCAAGCGCAGTTTTCTTTAATATGCAAAGCACAATCAGTACCTGAGCTGTCAGCAGCAGCGTTGCAGAAATAGAAACCACTCCAAAAATAGAATCCCTGTTCACTCGTCGCATATCACTGTTGCGACTGGTTAGAACAAAAACTGGAAAATAAAAATAAATTGAAAACATGCATTTTATCATGTTGTGGTGTTTCACCTGGTTAGCACACACATATACAGTACTTGATTTTCTCAAAAATACAAACTTGTGCATACATGTTGCTCACATATTGTAGACTTTAGCCATTGAAATGTTAGAAGTTACTGAAATAAGCATAAATGTCAGGGCATGTCAAAACATCTCCAGAGCCTTAAAAAATCCTCAGACTCTAGAAGGTTAAAGTGGTCAATATTACGTTAATAACAATCAGTACAGTTGGGGAAAAAGAGACTGACCAAGTAGCTTCCTCTCTTTTTAATAAGACACTTGAGCTTGTTTGTCTACAGTTGAGTGAGCAGTCACAGAGAAACTTTCCCTGAGAAAGACCTAACCACAAATATGTGTATATATATATATATATATATTTATAAATGAAACCCAAATGAGATGTTTAACAAAAGTACTCAAACTCATTTGCACTCTTTGTGCGGTGGAATTTAAATACCACAGATATTCGACTATGAAATATCACCTATACAAGTGAATACTCTGTCATTTGTACAAATTTTAATGAGAAGTTACGACATACAGGTACCAAAGACAAAAGTTTAACAAAGCAAAATCTGAAACCAAGTGCCCCCCTGGGGTACATGTATTGTAAGCCTGGTTGGAAATCACTTGACTAGACTGTTTTATTTACATTTACATTTAGTCATTTAGCAGGCGCTTTTCTCCAAAGCGACGTACAAATGAGAATAGTAGAAGCAATCAAATCAACACGAGTGCAACAGTATGCAAGTGCCATGTTAAGTCCCAGTTTAACCAGCAAAGTGCTCGTAGCAAGGTTGTTTATTTATTTATTGTTTGAGAAATCAAAAAAAGAAAAGTAAAGATATAAATAAAGAGAAAGCGCTAATATTCCTGGGTCAAGTGTTGACGAAAAAGATATGTCTTTAGCAGTTTTTTGAAAATGGCTAAAGACTCAGCTGCCCGGATAGAGCGTGGCAGGTCATTCCACCAGCAGGGAACAGACCAGGAGAAGGTCCGTGAAAGTGATTTAGTGCCCCTTTGGTTGGGATGGCACCACAAGGCGCCGTTCGCTTGCAGAACGCAAGCTTCTGGTGGGCGCATAAGTCTGAAGTAGTGAGTTTAGGTATAGTGGTCCTTCATTCTAGCTCTACAAATTTGGATTGGTTTTTTTTTTTTTTTTTTTCCTTCCTGGGTTACATGGCTTCACTTCGTTTGGTGGTTCTTATCATTCTCATGAAGAGCGGTGAGATTGTATCTGAGACTATAACCTTTTAAGACCTGTTTAGACTGAAAACTATAAAGATAACCTATGTTAGCTGAAAGTGATTCCAAGGATTTTGTTCCTCTGTGACGTTACTGTTATAGTTGTGATGTGGATTTCCCTATTCACATAGAATTAGAATAATTATTAAAGCTTGATAGTTATTGTTATCGTCCTTATTGTGAATGAGAGAGTGTAAGTAGCCATTTTTGTGGATTGTGAGTGGAGAGATGACAACTTTTCATAGGCCTGTTAACTGTAAGTGTCCCGGTAGCAGGACTCTTGTCACGCTTTTTTATTCCCTTTCCCCCCCAAATACATTGGTAATCATCATAAATTGGATATCAATCGAAAGCTTAAACACTCAAAATTCATCCTGTGAAAACCGTTTTGAAATTGGACATTGTGTTACCATGAAAACAGTACTTTAACACCTTTTAGCTGGCTCAATTTTTGTTATATGGCTTTGATTTTCTAGCAATTTTGGGGTCTAAAGTATTTTGTAGGATATTTTTGGTATTAAAAAAAAAACAAAAACATTTAGTTCAGTACATTTGCTTTGCAGTCAACGTAAACTTTTATAACTTTTATAATCTTTTTAAAAGTGCTTTTACTTTCTGCAATAATCTAAGCCCAACCTTATGTTTTATGTATGAAACACAACCATTTAAGTTCAGATCTTCACAAAAAGGTAGGGGACGGTTAACAAGTTAACCAGAAACCCATCAATTACTTTTTTGTTTTCTGTCTTTGTCTCTTTCACAGTAGACCTCAATATGAAATACCATAGCGAACATCTCTGGACACACTATCCACTTGTTCGGTGTCATAAACTATCACACTTCCAGATGAATTAGATACATCAGCTACAGCACAATCGACACAGCGAACGACAGGGAGATGAACCCAAGACGCCGGCAGCGTTACTGCAACCCTGATGGCAGATACACATCTTCACTCAGCCACATCCTCCCCTCACACACACACACACCCTGCATTAAATGCTCCGTTCTCTCCCTTCAGCATCCTTCCCATTAATTCTCTCCCTTTCAGCCTCTTGCGTTTGTCTGATTTAACAAGATAAGATTTGAGAGCTGATGTTGGCTGTTCTTAATGTACCATAGGGTCCACAATGGGAGCTGCACCCCAGCTTCTGAGAGAGGCATAAATCGACTATTCAGGGGGAATTGGGGGGAAAGAGAATTAGATATGCAGCATAACAATTTTACAGCCCTAGCCTCAGAAATTGAAATAGTGGAGATTAATGTATCATACATTATACACTGTCCATCGAAATCAGCTCTAATATACTGAGCAGGCTTGCATAACAAGAATAAGACTTTCTAAGAAGTGCTCCTAAGGCCAGCCTGACCTCGGTAATTGATTCGGATCCCTACGCTGCTGTCGAGCAGTCTTACCAGAAAGCTCCTGAGGAAAAATAATCTCCTATTGTACGATTCTGATTTAGATCATTGCAGATAATTCAGCGCCAGTGACCGCAGATACGAGAGAGTGTACTATGAGTGAACTCTAAAGGAAAATCATAAAAGAGGGAATATTTGAGTTAAAATGTTGATGTTAAATGTGCTAATGTGCTGTTAAATTGGAGTTTTTGTTATGTTGTCAGGTTTGGGGGATGATAGTTTGCTAAAAAGGAGTTGTTTAGGTTGAGATGTAGGTGATGATTGTTCTATATGATGCTTAAGTTCTAGATCAGTGTTTTCTTTCTTGCTCTTCCAGCTAACAGATAGAAATTTGTATTTAGTTTATATATATTTCATCATATTTCTTGTCACTCCAATTCAGTTTCCTGTGGGGTGTGATCAATTCAGTTAAATTTGAATGGATTGGGAAGGAAGTTCTTCAATTCTGAATTTTGCACAGTCATGTTGATTATACTGTAGTTTGAGTTAAATGTTTAGTTAAAGGAATAGTTCACCCAAGAATAAACATTTTTATAATTTACTCATGCTAAATAAAACAACTTACTTTCTTCTGTGTAGAATGAAATGGGTTAGGCAGAATATTCATTGCATGCAATACAAGTGAATGGTGACCCAGTCTGTCAGTCACAAACATGCTGCCAAACATCTCCTTTTTTTTGTTTCCCAGAAAGCAATACAGGTTTGAAATCTGGTCAGAGAGGCGAGCACAATACAACATGAGACATGATTTTGCATAGCATGTATAATCTGTACTTTTTATCTTTTAATTGCTCATCATAAATGTTTATTGATCATACTTACCATAGCATACCTCCACTGACTTCCTGACTACTGCTGCCTGTATCTTTTTGTCAGTCTGTCTGTTTCTCTCTCTTGCTCTTTCTGTCTTTTTCTGTGCCTTTGTGATCACTGATTGGCGATCCCCTGGTTTTGATTAACTTCACTCTCTTTGAAATCAGACAGCAGGCACATATCTGGGGGCATCACACAGAATATATGGGTTAAAAAGCTTAGAGAAAAGGATCACGTTTCTAGCCTAATAAAAATCAATTCAATGAAACTGGTTAGAAAATGAGTCATAATGTTGGTTTCAGAGTGATTTGCCATTATGCCATTATGGCTAATTTCATCCTTTATACTTGTTTTTCCATTGTTGCCCTATGATTCTTAGAGATGGGCATCTAAATGATTCATAACTATATTCTGTCATTATGTCAACATGGACAAAGCACATGAGAGAAAATGACTTTTTTAAAGAATTAGCTGTTGTTTAGCTTATCGTATTTTTAAGATAAGATAAAGTAATATTTCACAGGTCTGGTTTATAATTTTATTTGTGATTTGTATAAATGGATGTTGTGTTTTGTTTTTTTCTTTTAGAGTTGTGTGTATATATATATATAGTATCTCACAGATTTTCACCATTTAGACGTAAGTGGTAGATTTCCAAAATAATTTAATTTGTTGCAGATAAATGTGGTAATATTACAGTATGTCAAAGTTTGATACTTTTGAGTTTTTTTCTTTGTTTTTGTACATTTCAGACATTGAAGCACACAATTCCTAGTCTCCCCTATTTTCATTGTGATCACTTCACCTATTAGTTTTGTAGTGGCCATCATTTAATATCACTAAATACTGTTGCTTTGACCAGCATCATTACAGCCAGTTTTATATTAGAACATTATTACAGCTGCTTTTATTATCTATTGCCACATGGATTCATAGTAATTGTGTTCAGTGCAGCACAAGGAAATGAAACAAATACAGACATCCTCAGAGAAATAACAATACAATGAAGTCTGGTATTTAATACAGAGATCAAGACATTAATTGCAACAGATCTAAAGCGGTACTATAATACTGGATAAGACCATACTGAATAGTGCATTATGGCCCAGTCTGCTGTACTGATTCAGGGTAGCGTAAAAAAAAAAACAAAAAAAACAAAAACAAAGGACCATTATTGCTTTAATTCTAACATCGATCAGTGCCTGTCCAGTTTTTCAGCAGCCTTGGTTACGAAAGTATAGGGATTTTAAAATAGTCATTGTTAAAGATTAAAAAAGGCATGAACCAAATCAACTAGCTAGGTGCATCACATTGAGTTATTCAAAATTACAAACTTTTATTTAAAGCAAAAAAATCAGACAAAAATAAATTAAATAAAAAATAAAGGTACAATACTGTATGCTTAACCACTTTAATGAGGAAAAGAACTACAATCCCATGAAGCATTACTAATGTCATGAATTTTAAAATGATGAATAAATATAAAACTATTAATTCTGTACATTGAATCAATATATTTATTGCAAAATATGCATATACAGTATATACAAATATTTAAGTAGTAGCATAGGGAGTGCATTTGCAGTGCTTCATGGGAGTGGACGCACACTAAAGTGTTCTTTTGAGACTATTTTCTTGTATTGATTTGCAGAATTATGGATAATGTAGTTTTTCACAAGGAATTCCACTGTTAAAAAAATAGTTGAAATAATGCAGGTTTCGACAAAAGAGTATACCATCAACTAACAACCTCGTAGCTCACAGTAGGTCTGTATCACTTCCTATCTGAATGAATGTTGCTTTTTTCTTTTGGAACCTGACTGTTGCTCTCAACTCTAAGCCTAGCTATTGTTACATAATCACTAACATTGTTACATTACTAATGCTAAATCATTGCTAACACTTTTAAATCTATTATGATTATTCCAGTACTGCCACTCTTGCATTTCCACTGTTACTCACATTATAAGGTCTTTACACTATTTTTGTACTCCAGTATTACATCAGTAGCACTAGTTCTGCACATTATCATTACAATAGTTCTGTTAATATTTATGTGTTAGCACACATTACATAACATAAATATCCAGCTGTGTCTTTATTATGACAACTAATACCTAGCCCATGAAATTAGTCCTCTTAACATAATGTTCGTATTTGTGAAATTTGTTAGGTTGGTAAGCATACGTGTTCTTATTCTGGATGAAGAGGAAATGAGAGTTTATGTAATGTAACAATAGCACTGGTAATCTCCGCCATAATTTCCCTTGTCGTTGGTCATATCTTGCACATGGTGCCTTAGAGATGAGGAGATAAAACTACTTCATTTCTCTAGGTAAATGGAGGAGGGGTCCGCTTCATCTCGTTCGACCAAAGCAGAAGGGGGGAACTGTGATCCCAGCGTCTTTGCCCCTCCTCTGGCGCTGACAGTTACTGCTCGCACTCCTCGCACGCACTCCCTTCCCTCACCTCCCCTCGAGCTTCCGTCTGTATCACACAAACAGTAGGAAACAGTTGATTTTCATTTGCTGTTGCCGGGCAATGCGACGTGATGTCTTAACACTTGTAAATGAACACTCCTCCTCCCTCTAATCTGTCACTTTAATGCGCCATAGATTTTATTTCTGACGCTGCAATATCACATTCTTAATAACAATAATCAACTGCCTGTGTTGTTTTTTTCTCGCAGAAATTAAATCCTGACACAGAGAGTAGGACTAATAAAAGATGTAGCTGGAGGAAAAAGGAATAAATAAATATGACAAATCACGGCGGCTGAGAATTTGTATTCAGATGCGAGAGACAATTACACAAAGAGTCAGAATGTATCAGGCTCTCCGCAGATCTGTAATAGCTGTGCTGTGGGCCTGCTTGTTTCCTGCTTAAATGGACTACGTGGGGTACTGTGTGGTGCGACTTACGTTGTCCAATACAGTCAATGCTGATAATAGACACACAAATGCATACGGACTGTACACATGAATGTGTGGCTGTTAAAGATTGCTGCACAGGTTAACAACCGGTTTAGTATTAAATATGAGAACGTTGTTGTTGTGTTTTTTCATGGGCTGTATAGGACAAACACTGAATTTAAAAGACTCGCAGTACAGTGGGGTCCAAAGGTCTGTGACTACTTGTGAAAATAATTCAGTGTTCCTAATTGTAACGCGGAATGTTTCAGAAACGAGGAAGAGGAGGATCCCAGTGCAGTATAGCAGTTTATTGACAAAATAACATGAGAACATCCAAGCAACAGTAGACACAGGCAAAAACCAGAGTAAATTCAAACTAGGGGCAAAACAGAACTGAGAACAACTCACACTATACATCCATTAAGGACAACACCAGACAAAGAACATGAGAAACACTGGGGAATTAATAAACAGTGGGTATTTAGCAAACAAGACACACCAGGAAACCATCAGGAAATAATCAACAAGAAAAAACTACAAAGGACTACAAAACATGGCATAAAACAGGAAATAACATAAAAGTCCACACAAGACCAGGGGAACATAAGACAGGAATCATGACACTAATTAACACACATTCTGAATTTAAATGACATTTTAAAACTTTTTTTTTTGGACCCAATTATTTTTGTAATTTCTCTAGTTCTCGTTTACTGTTGTGTTGTTTGTGTGGCGATTGGGTTTGTTTGGGCAACGACTGCTGTTTAAACATTATTTTAAGACCTAAAGTGCTCAATAATAGGTGAGATATTGAGAAAGTGGCCAAGAAAATATACTTTGTTTATTGTTTTTGGTCATGGTTGGTTATATTATGGTTGGTTATGTTGGTTATGTTCACAGATCTGATTTCACATCATCGAATCTGTCTGTGATTACATGAAGAAACAGATGAAACTGAGGCAAACTACATTCAGAAGAACTGTGGCCGTGTCTCCAAGACGCTTGAAGAAATTGACCTGCAAAGCTACAGTACTGTGAGAATTTTTAGGAATTTGTGTAAAAATGCTGTAAAGTGAGGATGCTTTCAAAAATACTGTCATAAATAGATTTTATTTATCAATTAACTTCTAGTAACTAAATCAAATCAATATTTGGTGTGACCACCCTTTGCTTTTGAAACAGCTTTTGTCCAGGTACGCATAATTTTTCAGGTAGCTTTGCAGGTCAATTTCTTCAAGCGTCTTGGAGACACGGCCACAGTTCTTCTGGATTTAGTGTCTCAGTTTCATCTGTTTCTTCATGTAATCACAGACAGATTCGATGATGGTGAGATCAGATCCGTGTGGAGCCCTTGTGCATACAAAAATCTCACTGGATTATTACAATTTATATATATATATATATATATATATATATATACACACACAGACTTTCAAGTATTGAAACTAATGTTGCATTAACAAAAAAAAAAAAAGTTTTCATTTTTGCCCCTTAGTTTTTTACTGTGGTTTACTGTGGCGCCAACTCCTGCGATGACTTCAGAAGATGCAACATCTGGATCAACACGCACATTCACATTCTATAAATCCTAATTATTGTTAATATGTAATTCATTTTTCCAGGAGCTCTTTGCTTCTACCTCCAATTAAATTGCTAACAGTGATTGTATGTTAATCGCCTGAATTATTACATTATTAGCTAACTGCAGTCTCCAAATTGTAATGTTGATATGCATTCTCTGTAAAGCTGCTTTGAAACGATATGTATCGTGAAAAAGCGCTATACAAATAAATGTGAATTGAATTGAATTGAATTGGTTTTGGACCCCACTGTATTTTTGTAATGTGAATGTGAGCTATTATTCTTACAATTTCTTCCTGTTTATTTATTTATTTATTTATTTATTGTGGGGGTGGGGGGGAGATTAACTATAACCTTTCGTTCGCCTGATATCAAGTATCCCAGATAGATTATTATGATTTAAAAAAAAAAAAATAATAATGTTTTCCTCTCTGAATCAAATTGAACCGGTGGACAAATAGGTCCCATTGCTTCTCACATGTTGACCACAAGCTTGGGCATGTCAGCTGCCTCTGCTCTCCTCTCTGGATGACAGATACATCAGGTCTGGGTTCAGCTGCAGGGCCTCAGGAGAGTGAGAGGGAGCTGCTCTCATCCTGGCCCAGTGTTGAGAAGTGTGGTGCGGGGAGAGTTTCCAGTTCCACTGGGAGCACCGGCTGGTGCCTTTGCCTTACGCTCTGGCCATGCGAGAAGCTGTTGTCTCAGACCTCTTTGGACCTCTCAAACTCAATACCACCACAACAACTAAACATTTTCTATTGTCCAGTTACATTCCCTTTGGTCTCTCCTCTGTGTCTGTTTCTTGTCTAGTCAGAGGACGATGATGTAGGATGAACTCCGGCGGAGGACAAGATTAAAAACCAAACTCGGGTGATAACACTCAGACTAGACATGTAAGTCTTTGTTTTAGGGTTTATTATGAGCGCAGATGAAACACATGCGCGCACTCGCTCACACACTCATGCTCATTGATAGGAGTACTGTATTTTTCATTATCAGACTCTGTATCATGCTGTGCCTCGCTCTGGTCTCAGTGTGTGTAGTTCAGGCCTGCATTATCTTGAGAGTAGATTTGCTCATATTTGCTGATGGTTTCTTTTTTAACAATGGTCCATCAGGCTGCTATCATCAAAGGTCCTGGTTTTAGGTTGAATGGCTGCATCTTGGGAGCACATTAGGCTGTGTGTGCATGACCTGGTTGTGTGGCTTTGATGTGCCTTTGTTCTCTGACCCATTTGAGTCTTGGCTGGGCATGTGGTGTGCCTGTAAATTGAGGGTGGCAAAAAATCCACAGATTTGGGTGTATCCAAAACCCTCTTTCAGCAGGGGCTCCTTGGAAAAGGACCCTTTATGACAACGTGCAGCAAGTTGAGTGCATGGAGTGCATAAAAAAAAAAAGAAAAAAAAAAAGTAATATTTAAACAAATTATTAAATTTAGATGCTTTTAAATATGCGTAACTTTGCAAGGTATAAAACTAGTTAAATCAATGCCAAAGCAAATCCAGTTGATTTGCCTTTTACCAAACTGGATTATTTAAAACTTTTAATTAATTACATTAACTTTTAATTAATTTATTAAATAATACTCATTTATTCTGAATTCATAATACTGCATGTATACAGCAAAAATACTTAATTCAATTAGATGGAAATGTGTCATACAGTTAAAATACTTATATATAAAAAAGTGTACATTAGAAAAAGAACAGTGCACTACAAAAATGTTTATATTTTATACAGAGAAATACTGCAAAAATGCTAATATAAAAACGTGTGAATTTGTTAACTAAGTTACCTTACCATATTCAATTAAAAATCATAAATGGTTGAACTTAGAATTATTGGTTTTACTTTAAAATGCTGTAAAATATACGGGGTTTTAAGTACAAACAAATGACCAGTAAGGACATTTCCAGAAGTCCCAACATGACATATTGTTATATTTTATTTAAAAAGTTTTGTTTCTTTTTATTTTTGTTATCAGTAATATACATTAGGTTGTTTTGTGTTGCAATTTCTGGTATTTAGTTAATGTTTATTGCGTTATTTTAGTGTTCTGTGTTACTTTGTGCTGTTTTTTTCTTTGTGTATGACCCTACTGTCTATATATGAGTACTGGACATGTTTTATGGATAGGCCACTTACAATGAATTTTTGTAATTATTTCTGATGTGGCTTTTTATGCTGCCACCTGTATTATTATGATGATTATCAGTACATTTTAATTTTAAAATGAGATTTCGGTAGATGAAGTAGATGGTTATATTACCATTGCCACTTAATGAAATATACAGTACAGTTAAAAGTTGTAAAATTGTCAGGGTTCTGTTACTTCGGTCTGTTTATTCTTGGTTTGATGACAGAGCTCCTATTGTCTTGTCTTGTCATGGTGAGTGCGCGGTTCCGAGTTCGCTCGGGCCATGTGCTCTTCTGTCCACGCGAGTCGTTTTGTGTGAGGAGCATGGTCTTGGATTGGTTCTGTGTCGGGGCTCAGACATTCATGTTTGTGTGTTTGTCTTTTATTGTGAGTGCACAGGAGGAGCCTTCGCTCATTCTCCGTGCGCTCTGTCGGAATCAAGTTCACTCGGGCCGTACACTCTTCTGACCACATGTGTGTTGTGTTCAGTGTAGCATGTGGTTTGCATTTATTTCGGCCATGTGCTTTCATGTTGTCATGTTTTGTGTGGACACGCAGTCACTGAGAGCTCTCATCGGCTGCGTGTTGGTGTCATGTTTTGAGATTGTGATTGTGTTCACTGGCCATGTGCACTTGGTTTTTGGTGTGAGCACATGGCTTGTCATGTTTGTTTCTTTGTGCCATGTGCTCTCCTGTCTATTGTCTAACCCCGCCTTGTTATCTGATTATTGGTTCATTTGCCCCACTTGTCCTCCCTCGTTACTTGCTTTGTTTGCTGCCCTATTTATTCTCCTTGTATTTGCAGTCCTGTGCCAGTTCGTTGTCTTACATTCCTTGTGTTCTGATCCCTGTATCCATGTCGTGTCCTGCTACCAAGTCTTGTTCTGCCAAGTCAAGGTGACCGGTCCTGTTTTCCCCTACAGGGTAGTTTTTGTTTTATTATTTTATAACAAAATACAGCCTATTGAATCCTCGCCTCATCCCTCAACCCCATACCTGACAAAAATATACAAGAATTGTCAATATTTTTAGAAGTGAGATTGTCAAGCCCAACTGTCAGTTTTTTACCATATATTTAACTGGATAATTTACAGTGTGTATTTTCAGTTATATGCTTTATAAGAAATAACCGCCATGTCAAAACATTCTCTCTACCTCAAAGTGAATATTATAGTTGCTAATTAAAACCTGCTCCATATAGCACAAATCTTAGCATTGTTTCATTTGCATCTGTCTGTAATTAACTTTGAATTTATTTGTGAAAGCTCAGCTAGTCTTAACATTCAACATTGAATCTCCTCTTACTGTTGTGACATGCACTTTTTCTTACTCATTGCTTTGTTAACCTCGAGTTAGGTAGATTTTTATCCTATTAAAAGTGTAGAAAGTCAAAGTTTTTTTTTCAATTCCTGTAGACAAGCTGTGTTCAAAAACACATGTAAAAAAAAAAAAAAAAAACGAGGACAATTATGCATCTGTGCCTTTGACACAGAGCTAGATTTCAGCGCAGACTACGGAGGGTAAATTGGCCTATTTCAAGCACGGATCTGACATGTTTGGAGTCAGATAATGTGCGTCAAGGAGTGAAGGCCCAAAGTGATTAAAGCTAGCCCAGACATAATTATGTCAAACTCTGCAGTTGTCCTAAGCCCTCTCTAGTTGAAAGAGATTCCTCTGAAATAACAGCAGAGATGAGAAGGGGGAAAAGAAGGTGAGAGAATACCAGAAAAAGTGAAAGGAAAGGGTTTTGAAGTGGTTTGCCACATTACTGAAGTACCCTCTGCTGACCCATCCAATTTGGGTGAACAAGGCACCTGCTTTGAAAAATAGTGTAGCCATTTTCATGGAGCACCACAATGCAAAGCAAAATGTCAACTGAGAGTAATATTTGTCTTAAGATCCCAATCTAACTTTGGTAGAGACACTTTTCAGTACATGAACTGCTTGTTTTGTGAGTTCAGCTTTATTAGAAATAAAATCCTGTCAAAACAATCTGGCTTGTTGGTTTTAGCTGGTTGTACAGTCTGGCTAATCTGTTGTTTAGCTGATTTAGTTGGGTGGGCAGCTGAAAAGTGCTCAAAACCCATCTAAAACCAGCCAACAGTAAACCAGCTTAGGCTGTTTATTTATTTATTTTTTCTCATTAACAGAGTGCACATCAGTCCACGATTTGTGTTGGAACAAAGATAACTTTGAACTTTCATTAAACTCATTTATATAACTGCCATTTATGAATTCAGTGACTTAATCACTCAGATACTTCACCAAACTGTCATAATTTAGTTTAGTGGGATTTAAAAAAAAAAAAATGGATCCATTAGTTGTGCACATTTATATGTGAAAATGAATTTATCCTCCAAGTAAATTTATAAACCTGCCATAATAATAGAAGCTGCAAATGGAGTGCTGGCTGTATTCTTTCATATGCCTTTTTCTTACAATCTGATTTCCATATAAAAAAGAAATGATGAGGCATAAGGGTCAGCCTCATTTGAGTGTGAGATGCATTTAATCACACACCCATGTTTATTACACACACAAACAATTAACGAGGCAACTCTATCACAAGCTATTTCAAAACCACTCCTCACTCCTAGCATTTTATTACCTCATTTGGCATGTCAAGATCTGTTGGAACAGAGAACATAATCAAGCATTACCTGTATTTATGACGCTGTGATATAAGGGTGAATAAGCCATCAATCAATACGCAAAAGAGGCTGTTATTTTCAATTAGCAAGGGATCAAATTCGAATGAACAGCTATATTCCATGCTGATGTGGGGAACATGGGGAAAAAGGATGTTGTGATGGTCTTTTCCAGGGCAAATGAATAGAGAGCTCTTATCACTGGCGAGACTCTATAAAGCAGCTAAATGAATAATCATCCGTGAGTTAGAGAGAGGGTCCCTTTTTAACAAGCTCAATTTGAACCCTGTAACACTGGCAGGCTGGAAGAAATGGAAGGAGGTAGAGAGAATAGTGAGATGGATTCTAGAGTGCTGAACATTACAGTCAAGTTTCTTTCTGTCCTCTTCTTATCACAAATAAATACGGTTAACACTTTTCTTAAAGCCTTTAGCGATAATGCATTATAAAAGTATTTTAAATGCACTAATTATGCCTTATAATGCACCTTGTAATGTATTTTATGATCTCATGAATTATTGTAACACAGTTAAAATACATTATAATACTTAAATCTATTCATTGAACACCCCTAAGGGTTAGTTCACCCAAAAATGAAAATTGTCATTTATTACTCACCCTCATGTTGCTTGACACCTGTAAGACCTTCGTTCATCTTCGGAACACAAATTAAGATATTTTTGATGAAATCCAATGGCTCAGTGAGGCCTGTATTGCCAGCAAGATAATTAACACGTTCAGATGCCCAGAAAGGTACTAAAAACATATTTAAAACAGTTCATGTGACTACAGTGGTTCAACCTTAATGTTATAAAGCGACGAGAATACTTTTTGTGTGCCAAAAAAAAAAAAAAAAAAAAGACTTTTCAACAATATCTAGTGATGGCCGATTTCAAAACACTGCTTTGAAGCTTTACAAATCTTTTGTTTCGAATTAGTGGTTCGGAGTGCCAAAGTCATGTGATTTCAGTAAACGAGGCTTTGTTACGTCATAGGTGTTTCAAATTTTCAGTAGTTCACTTGACTTTGGCAGTTTGATACGCGATCCGAACCAATGATTAGAAACAAAAGAAGCAGTGTTTTGACATCGCCCATCACTAGATATTGTTAAAAAGTTCTGATTTTGTTTTTTTTGGCACACAAAAAGTGTTCTTGTTGCTTTATAACATTAAGGTTGAACCACTATAGTCACATGAACTGTTTTAAATATGTTTTTTATTTACCGATATACCGGTTTTGAAATATTGTGTTGATATTGACCGGTATTGATATCGATATCGTGTTAATTAAGGATGTGACAATATATCGCGATAACTGTAATATTTAAAACGAATAGTACATGATAATATGACACGTAAATAATCCAGCGACAGCACATGCTTGACATTCTAGTACAATAGGTGGCGGTATTGCACCTACGCTGCCATCTGTTATAATGCAGAAGACGCAGCGCGTGCAGCTGCTACAACTGTGCAAAGTCATGTCGTCCAATAAGACAGATGAGAGTCTCTACCAACGGTGAGCACAAAAGGGGGCAAAACCACCAACCTGTCCACCCACCTCCGCGTCCTTCATCTTGCCACTATATAGAGAGTAAGTTGCAATTATTTTGCTAGTTCTGAAATGGGAAATATACATTAACCTGTCAATTGCTGACACTTTCTGTGTTTTGTTACATCCCTCGAGGCTTTTAGTCAAAAAATGTGCTCATTCGGATAAAAAAGTTTAGAGAGGAATATTTTTGTTGGATTTTTATCCAAAAACAGGCGATGCTAAACTCTCTCATGTAATTTGTTTCATTCATACTCGACACCGGAGGGCGCCCTCACACAGAAAGTCCACAAGTGGGACCCATAGAAGTATTAAACCTTTAACGTTCCAGGAAATCCCTAATATGGACAGACAACATTTTAGCTGAATAAAATGCAGATAGAGACGCTTTGACTGATTAAACATGAAGAGAATAAACACCATCATTGAGACCGACGGTTTATCCGTGTTCTTCAAGCCATATTTGTTTTTTTCGTAAGGATAATAGGCTATATATTTATTATGCAATGCTAATCGACATAGCCTGTATCACTGTATAGAATACTATAAATAATAACAATTGTTGTCTTAATTGTTTTATGCAATGGTGTGATTTATTGGCTAAAAAGGAAAGCAAAACACAAAACAAAGTAAAGATGAATTTGACTCATAGCATTGTTTTTCTTTTTAAGGTTTCTACTTTCTGTAATATCGCGATATATCGATACCGTGAATTCTTTTGGCCATGATAACCGTGGTGTGAAAAAATTGATATTGTGACAGCCCTAATCCATATGAATACCTTTATATTGCATTATACATAAAGGCTTTAAGTAAAGTGTTACCATAAATACAAATTAATCTGTGAATATCTTAAATCTATTAAGTTATTCAAATATGCCTCTTTTATGATAAACATGGTATCGATTTGCATATAAATTTATTATAAAACGTTTATTATAGACGGTTTCATTATGCATTGTTTATACCTTTGTCTAATGTCTACCAAGTCAAAGTCAGTTTAACCAACATGAAGGAAGTCATTATTATCATGTGACAAGAAAATCATAAAACAGTGAAGACCCCTAAAGACACACACAAATGTGTCAAGATCATTCTCTACTCTTAATTTTATAAATACTACCCTTTTATGATGATTAATTTATGCAAACGATTGAATTTTTTTTTTTTTTTTTTTTTTTTTTAAGCTTAAAATGTTTTGAAAATAATGATTAAGTTGTGTGCTTTCCTATAAGTACAAGTACAAAGTATTTTAGCATTTTATATTTGGCGGTTACACAACTTAAGTCTTTTTTTTTATTTTTTTTATAAATAATATAAATGTTTTCTTTTCAAAAATATGTGAAGTCATCATTACATTTGTAAAAACTTGGCATATACGTGTTTAAAAACCTGGCATGCATACTGATTCTTAAAATATTTCTCCTTTTTTATCATCTCGACATTGCTATTTGTCTTTGACCCATGTGCTGTGGTATGTTTATCATATTCAAATATCATGTCATTTATATGGTACTCCAAGATACTTCAGTGAAAAAATACTTTTTTTGTACAATTTTCAGTTAACATGAGCATTTGAAGGAGCACCTTTAGCTTGTGTCAAAATGTAGTTGTTTGTGCTAGAGTAAAACGACAGTATATGGAATCTATTTATGGGCCTCTATGAAGAAAGAGAGTCTGTTAACTTGTCTGTGTGGATATATGCCATCAGCACATATACACCAGCTGTTTTTGTGTGGCAGTAGTCTGAGCAGGCATTTGAGAGCTGAGGAGAGTCTGGTTGTACTGCTCCCAGGCGGCAGTGGCAGTTATATTGCAGGAGACACTGGCCGAGCCGTTTTCATATCCGACTGTTTGGTCTTGGGTAGACTCTCGGTCCACACTGATGAGCCATCTGGAAATGGTTTGGTGCCATCTTCTATAAAAATCATGCCCCTTTATGAGCATGACCTCAGGCTCATCATCACTCATGTACGGTACGGCCATAATACGAATATGATACGGAGAGCTCATGCCACAGTGCGTCGTGTTCTGATGGCATCTCCCTCATGGCTGTAAGTACTCAGTGCCAGGCCCTGATTGAGTTCAGTGTTTACAGAAACAGTTAACTTATACCTCAGTCTCGCATGTTTGTCACTGACTAGATCATCTCTTAAATGCTTTTCTTGTTTGACTTTCCATCCTGTAAAAGTTTACCCAGTAATTCTTTGAGTTATCTGAACCTTTTCTTCACTTCCTTTGATGTGGATCATATTAGGGGGAAGTTAAAAGAAGTCACTCACTTTAGTGTACACTTTGAGACAAGGTTTATTAAAACAACATATATATTTCATTGGATTCAGTCATTCACCCAAGAGAGGCTGACGCTCATATTTACCTTTATGAAGATTAGAAGAAGACATCAATGCCTCTGCTCGGCTTTGGAGTTGTTTGTTTCCCGTATTGGCGAGGAACACTTTGAAGAAACGGGGGTCGGAAGCGTCTGTCTGTCATTAGTTGTTTTTATATTCCCGTTTGTAATTCTTTATTGTTAGAGTAATAATATTATATGCTTATTTTTTTCCCAGTTTGGTGGTGGTGCCGACTGATTTATCTCATACAACTATTCAGGAAGTAAGTAGGCCTCTATGTTTTTTTGCAAAATGTGTTGGGGCTTTTCAAAAAGTCCATCAAAGGTTTACTGTAGGTCCGGCACTAAACCTTGGCTTGTTATTGGCAGTAATTTTCTAATCTTCTTTGCTCTAGTATAATATTCATTGCACAAAATTGTGCGGGTGAAATATTAGCCAATGCTTCAGACACATTATGGCGAAATCAACTTAAGCCCCTTTAAAAAATGTATGAAATTTTAATAAGCAGTGTCACATTTGAACTAATCATACACAGAAAAGCCACACACAAAGCCTGCCGTGTTTAGTTTTGAAATCCTCATTTTAATTGTGCTGCGAATGCCACTATGAAATATTGTATCTTCCTATTAGATGTTATTGTAGCTGTTTGTTATGCGCTTTATGTAAACTAAGCAATACACCAACAATTGTCTGCATAGCTTGACAATATTGAAACAATTGTACCTAAATTCCCAGACTAATAAAAAACAGATTACAGTGCGCAAGCACATGGAGATCAGTGTTAAATCATTATGGTCTCAAACGCTGGGTCATGCTGATTTCCATAATGCATAATCTCGCCACATGTCGGCCTGTGGCTTCTGTCGAAGGAGGACACTGGCTCATGCGTGTCCTTCCCCACCCCCTAATGAAGCTGCGCTCTGTCTGGGCCTCTTATGAGAAACAGCAGCTCCGGCCACCCTGCTTTTTCTCGTCTGTCTAGATTACCAAGATCACAATCTCTACATGCAGCCAATTACATACATGGAAATTGAATAGATGAAGAACTGAGCAAAGCAGGAATTGGCTTCCTAGAGAAAAAGGGCGGCAAAAGATGGGGGTCTGTCCTTGTTTCGATCTCTTTTCTTCCACCTGTCTCCTCCCATTTGTCTTTTACTTGGTGACAATGTGGGCGAATTCTGTGCGAAAGCGAGTATGCACTACTTGCACACTTTACTGTATCATATGTAGCTGTGTGGAACACCCTAAAATGTCTAAAATGTTTAGGTGGTGATGAAATGAGAAAAATGTAGGTCGTGATATGATTTAGTCCTTCGGGAGTTGATTGGGCATATGAATTTTGAAAAAAATAATAATAATGATGTGCACGGATACATCATTTATAATAAGCACTGCAATATTTGGGGAAAAAATAAGAATTGACTTTAATACATACCTAATACTTTTTGGCACTTTTTTGTTTAAAAATAGAACAAAATTAGTGTAAAATGACTCTGCTTATAGCTGTATATTACCTCTTTGTGTATCAAATTCAAATTTACTTAAACGTATGCACTCTTTGTCCATGTAACAATGTATAAATATGTACAAGAGCGACTGATGGTTTAAAATCCCAGGTAAGATAAATAAGCCAAGTCAAAATTATTCCCAAGGACTAGCCTCTCAGGGTCACATGATCATAAACAGCAAAATGACTTCCTTAAAGTGACCATTGCATGTACTCTGTGGTTCACAAAGGGGTCCAGTTGCACACTTTCTTTTGGAACAACTCTTCAAGCAGCATCCCCTTCCCACAGTGCCTATCAAGGTCACAAAAAATATCTGCATTCGCCCTAAATGTGTCTCTATCTCTACCTTTTCTGCTTCCTCTTCTGTCTCTTGCAGTTCTTGTAATTCTTACTCTTCTTATTCTCATCCCTCGCTCTTTTCCTCTCACTGATGGGAAAATTAGTCTGTCTCAGGATGGCTGTTTTGAAGTGCAAGACCTGGGCTTTTTTTCTCTCTCACACTCAGACTTACTTTCTTCCACTTCCGTTAAGGGCCGTTTTTTATTTACATTAGCCTGGCCGAAAGGCATTGTAGGAAGTTTCAAAACCAGGAGCGCCACAATGGCTTCTTTAAGCTGCCACCCAAAAGCCATTTGCAGTTGGGGCTAAGAGGATTTGTGACGCGTCTGTGTATCAGCCTCTTCAGAAATAACAGAGCCACTTTCCTCAAGCTTTGGACAAAAGTCAAGCACCACTAAGTGGAGAGAGAGAGAGAGAACATTTAGATAGAATATACATGTATAAAAAAAAGTTACTGTAAAAAAAAAAAAAAAAAAAAAAAAAAAAAAAAGTAATATCAAAGTTTTTGAAGTCCATCCAGTTGTATAAAGTCCATCCTACAGTTGTAAAACTGTCATCTGAGTTACTGTATTTTCTATCTAGTGTTGTGCCGGCACTGATCATGATTTGAAGGTTCTGGATCATCTACATGATGGTGGTAAGGTCCTAAGATCAGAAGACTCTCAGCGTCGACAATAAACTGACCAGACATGCTTCTTCTCTCCTTCCATTCTAAATATCCCAGGCGTTCATCCAGAGTTTATTTTCTCTTGTCCACTCAGCTCTGTTTAGATCTAACACCAGCGATTTCTTCCTTTTCACATTCTACAATGTCCCTTTATGATGCAAATGCTGAGATTGACATCCTATTTTAGTTGCATCTGAGAGTGCCAAATTTCTGATTAGCTTCCGCGTTTAAATTTGATTTAATCTGGGTCAATTTGCAGAAGAGTTAAGATGCCAAAGCACTTTTTCTTCCAAGCTCATGGATATGAGTGCTTTGCGGCATAAGTATCATCTCTGTCACTCTTTTTCTCTCACTCACTTTCTCTTCCTATCCTGGTCGTCTTTTGTCTTTTTCCTATACTTTTTTAATGAGTGTATTATATTTATACATATTGTATAGCTATAGCTGTATTTTACTGAGTTAAAATGAGTCAATGCAACATAATTATTCAACATTTGTCAACTGAATTTCATTGTGTTCAATCTATATTTATTTGTGTTGGGACTACATGAATAAGTTTTGTTGCATTAACTGAAACTGGGCAGTGTGTTTCTAGGGGATCTTTACGTGGGACTGTATCGGGAGAGTAATTGTTGAAATTAAGCTTTATTTTATACTTTTGTGTAAAGACTTTGTGTTTTGTGTTCTGTTGTGTGAGGATTTAGAAAAATGAGGATTTAGAAAAGCTTTTGGGGTTTCCATTGTGTTTAAGGGTAGTTTGTGGTCAGGTTGATGACAGGTAGATGAACATAGATGAATGCTGCTTTGAGCAATTGACAAGATTTTTTTTTTTTTTTTTTTTTTTTTTTTGCGTGTGTGTGTGTCTTGCTCATCCCATATGTATGGGATAATACACAGCTAGCTGTGCATCAAACAATTTTAATGCATGACGTGGAGGCAAAGATCCACCTGATGTGGAATGCATTCAAATTGTTTAATGCACAGCTAGCCATGGATTATCCTGCTTATACCATGGTTATTTGCCAGGATTGACTAGTTAAAGCTGTTATTGATGTTAGCAGCACAATATTTGACCAGAACGTTAAAAATGACCATTATTTTCGTCAGTTACGGCTTGTTAAAGCTAGCATTCTGCCCGCTTTGAATCAGACACAGAGATACAGTACTGCAGTATGA
This sequence comes from Ctenopharyngodon idella, assembly GCF_019924925.1. Classification (NCBI taxonomy): domain Eukaryota; kingdom Metazoa; phylum Chordata; class Actinopteri; order Cypriniformes; family Xenocyprididae; genus Ctenopharyngodon; species Ctenopharyngodon idella. Next base: position 10,290,197 of record NC_067232.1, on the reverse strand, counting down.
TTGCATTTATTTGCATGAATGAATTATAGTATTTATTTGAGCTCGAGAGAGAGAGAGAGAGAGAGAGATGAGTGATGCGTGTCAATTAACTGCTTCTATGCAGCGTCTCTCTTTACGAACAATGAAGCTGTGAGTTTAATTACTTCAAAAACAGTGATGTTACACTCTTGTTGGATGTATATAATGTAGCGATTCAGTTGTGAAACTATTTTATTAATATTTTATTAATAAAAGCTGTGGGGAAGCATTGATATCAGTGATGTTACACTCTTGTTGGCTGTATATAATGTAGCGATTTAGTAGTGAAACTATTTTGTCAATAAAAGCTGTGGGGAAGCAGCTTGATATTTTTTTTTTTTGTGTTCCCGAATGTTTGTGTGTGTGCACAGCATGATCTCTGATCTCTACTTGCGAGTGGTGTGTGTGTGTGTGTGTGTGTGTGCGTGCGCGCTTCAATGAAAGCAGCATGTTAATATAGAACAGTGATTAAACTGACGGTTTAATCACGATTAAATGGTTTTAATGCACAGCTTCCAGCCAATCAGAATAGAGTATTCTGACAGACCATGTTATGACTCACATATAGTAGTAGTTAAGCTAGTAATTAACCTAAAAGAGACATACCTTTTTATTTGCTTATCTATTTTGTAATTTACTTAATTCAACTTAATGTGGTGTCCACTGTACAAGGTATCTGAATTAAGTCTTGTTCATAATGAAATTTAATTTAAGCCAATTCAAATATACAGTATTATTGTGTACTATAGAACTATTATTTGTTGATAGTGTAGAACATGGGTTGTCTTCCATAAGCCTTTAAACAGAAACTGTATTAACATCAAAATGGAGCTGAAACATAAATTTACATTGGATAAAACACAATAGTTTATTTATTTGATTTTTTTCTGTGTTTAGTTCACCCTGTACTTGATGTCTTGTTCCTTTATTTCAGACTGAGTGTAGTTTTGCTGGATGGAGTTCATATCTGGAATGTGAATTTGTGTAGGAATGCCAGTATCGCAATAAAACTCTCTGACTCTGACGGCCCAGCGCTCCAGGCCACGACATTAATCCTCATTTTCTCCATCCTTTCTTTTACTTTTGATTTCTCTCTCTCACTTCTTTCTCTCTCTCACTCTTGCTTTCCCCAGCCGGTTACACAAAGCAGATGGCTGCAGTGGCCCAAGCCATTGCGGCACTGACGTATGGACAGTCTGATCAAATTATTACAGCTCCTAGTTCATCACAGAACAGAGCCTGAAGTTTACTTCCCAGATATTTCCGAGACAACTATACATATTGCATGAATGTTGATATTGGGCTTGGTACATGTGGGTGTTTATTTTTCACTGTCTGTTTGTTTATTTGTTGTTGTGTATGCTGTCACGATCACTCCAATGTTTTGTCTTGGTTTGTTGCATTTCTGATCGCTTGCGCAGCCTTTTTTTTTTTTTTTTTTCTCTAAATCTGTTGTTGTATTCAAATTGTCTGTTCATGTTAATTGTTAACAGTACCTTAGTTTTGTGGCTACTTTTACTATCTTTTGAACATATCCTCTGATATTCCAAGGATAAAACATTTGTTTCAGATACATATATGATTCTCCCATGATTCTGAATAAACAACTGAACAATTTAAAACAAAATAATAATGTAATCTACTAGAGGTTCTGACAAAAATGGTAATTGCTGCAGTCTATTTAAAATATTTAATTAATTTAAATTATTATTATTATTATTATTATTATTTATCGGTTTGAATGAATGATTCAATAACACTCATAAAGAATTCACTTGTTTCATTACTGGATGAATCAGCATTTTTAAATGAATCTCTGGAATGATTCAATGACAAATACACTTTTTAACAGTCACTTGTCGCCGCCTACTGGTGTGACGATGTAATTGATACAATCTTTATTTGAAGCATCAAGTTACTTTCAAAAGGTGATTTACTCTTATTTTGATCGCTACCGTAGACATCAGTGTTCATAACTGAACTGTAAACTTTTATCCCAGTACTTCTGTGATCATTTGAATTATTGTAACACAGAAATAATGAGACTGAGACTAATGAAACTACTCTCTCTGGGTCAGTGGCAGCACCAACGCAGATTTGAATATTCACTGTGATCATACTTGTCAAAAGTTTAAGAGACATAGCCAAATCATTGTCATTTAGGAATAAGATCGTATGGGTGTTGGGTGAATCGAGATTGTGATATTTTAACGATTAATCATGCAGCTTTGTCACACAAATAGAACTTGTAATTGTATACATTTATAGGCACACAAAACACACATTACTGTTCAAAAGTTTGAGGTCTGTAAGATTTTTTTAAACGTTTTTAAAAAATGTCCCTTCAAGGCTCATCAAGGCTGCATTTATTCAATCAAAAATACAGTATTTTTATTACAATTTAAATGAACTGTTTTCTATTTTAATATATTTTAAAATATAATTTATTCCTGTGATGGTAAAGCTGAATTTTCAGCAGCCATTACTCCAGTCTTCAGTGTCACATGATCCTTCAGGAATCCTTCTAATATGCTGATTTGATGCTCAAGAAACATGTTTTATTATCACAATAAAGTATGAATTTAAAAAAAAAAAAAAAAAGATATTTTACCTACCCCAAACTATTGAATGGAAGTGTACCTCTAACTGTATTACCAAAGAAGAAGGAAAAAAAAAAAACAACAAAAAAACTTGCCCTGACCTGATGTTACCTTTCAGTTAAAATATACTTTATTATATGGTTTATAGTTGGCTCTTGTCTGCATATATGCTAGTGTGGTTTAATTATGTTCAGTTAATAAAATATGATGACACTAGAATTCTATTTGGAGTAAAACATTCACAAATTTGTTGGTTTTCAACCAACATACTATACTTCGGTTACACATTTCCATCGCCTACTCGTGTTATTTGTGCATTTTGTTAGTGCATTCAGTGTCACACCTTATGATTACACTTTTTGTATCTCTTGTGTCTTCATCTGTGTTCTCCTCTTCCTCGTTTCCTCTTTTCCCCCTTCCATATTGTGCTGCCGCTCCCTGTCTCTGCAGGAACCACAGGGGATCTTGTTTATTTACTCTCTTCTTGGGAATCAAAGCTGTCGCAATCACACGCTGCCAACTTTATGGCACTCCCAAAACCCTCCCGTTCCCTGGTTTGTGTCTTCCTTTCCCCAGACACTGCGGCCTCCTACTTCCATCACTGGGGGGATTTGCACAGCGAAGGGCCGATGGCCGAGCGGGGCTCACCAGTCGCCGATAAAGCATATGGAAGTCGCGCATATGGAGTTTTGTTGAGTGGAGCCGGTGACGGAGAATGAGCAGAAGTCCCGGCGGTGTTGATTTGTACTGTGGCAGAGACCCCCGTGCCTAATAAGACCTCAGTCTCTGCATAGTGTCTGACACCACCCTAATACAGCATATGGAAATGAGGCATGCATATGGCTACAGCTAGGTGAGATCTGACCCCTGCTACATAAATCTGTGCAGCGGCAGCACTGGCTTTGAGGGAGGGTTGTAAATCAGTCTCAATAGATACGAGAATATTGCGATGTGGAGGTAACGCACACAAAGGTGGTTCTTCGCTTGTATCTTTTATGTTTTGTAGCCTGTCGTTTCCATTTGTTTTCACATTCTCATCTGAAATCCTATCATGAGGCTGTAATAATGTGAGGATATGTGTGGGGTGGAGAGTGTGATAAAAAAGATTTTGAATTTGTTTGCATTAGCCCTGGAGTAGATGAATCACTATGTGTATTCTAGTGTGATATATTTGTGAATGTGTGTGGTAAGGGTGTTCACAGAGGGCTAAATGTTGAGTTATGTGTCTGGGTCAGGTTTTACCTACATTGAGGATAGTGAAAACTTGAAATCAGCAATATTGTGGGTGATCACAATGAAAGCAGCTTAATAAATGTACTAAATAATCTAAAAATGCAAAAATGATTACTCATATTATTGATGCACTGAAATTAAAATTCTTGGACACGCAGAATTAAAAATGAACTGAAAAAAAGTATTTTTGCAGTAACTAATCAAATTCTAAATATATATTCTAAACAATTACACTTTTTTTTTTTTTTTTTAAGGTTTCAACAACTTTTAAATTATTGGATTATTGGATAATGTTTCAAAAACTGCAGTTCTATGGATGTAAACTGACTTTTGGCAAAAATAAAAAAAATTTTATTCTATGAACATAGAACTAACAATTATTTTGATAATCAATTAGTTGGCCGATTATTATTATTATTATTTTTATTTATCCGATTAATCGGATAAAAATCCTAATTTTATTTATTTTTATTTTATTGACAAAAATACACACTTTTGCACATCCTGCCCAATGTGCAAAACAAATGTGCCAATTGAATGCTATGGAAACATACAGTGCTTAATTTATTAGACTACCTGTCGATATAAAGAGAGAACACAAATATTTTTTAAGTTTTTGATTCTATCAAAAACTTGTTTAAAGCTAAAAATGGTATTGCCATTTATTAGGAAAATAACAAACTGAAACAACTAAGTAGTTTCTAAATAATATTCACACATATCCAAAAAAAAAAAAAAACCCTAATAACAGTCTGTGTTCTTATTGACTGTAATTTGGGCATCTGAAGAAAAAAAAAAATAAGAAAAAAAAAACTATAAAGTATTTTATTTATTTTTTTCTGCCTTTCTTGTAAAACAGTAAAATCAAAAATTCATGGATAACAACAGTAGTTATTTTGTAGCATTAGAAATACTGCTGTAACTACAGAGCTTACACATGGTGGATTAACCATTACAGAAACATGAAAAATGATTTTACTAAGCACCAATACTGATAGTTTAGGCTGCCCTGACCTGTGGCACAAACCATACATTGGGTATCAGATGTCTAATAACTTTAGCACTATATATAGTGAATATAGTTTAAATCTCTACATTAAAAATGAAAGTAATAAAGATAGTAATAAAGATAATAAAGAAAAACAAACTCAGTGTTAACCAACAGGCAAGGTAATGTTCTGCAGGAACACACACATTCACTCTGGACACAATCACCTCTTACTGTCGTTTCTTACATTTATATTCAATTACATGTTGTTATCCCTTTACAGTTACTACTCTCATAAAATACTTGAATGAAATGTTGATTTTTAAATCTAAATTGAATTTTAAACAACAGATATTTCAGCAAAATGAATATTAATTGTCTAAGTCTCTTCCGCGTTTTGTCTGTCTGACGCGGGTGCGCGCGCCGGCGCTCATTCAGTAAAGTTTGAAGTTTAACGCAGACTGTCAGGACGAGCCTTCATGCAGAATGGAAATGCTCGCGTGAATTTGTAACATTTACAGATAAGTATATAGCCGTAGAATGAACGTTTTGCGCTGAGGACGCACATGCATCTGTCAAAGCGGCAAACCATTACGCTAATGCATTAGCTTGAAGCTTAAAATAAAGAATTCTCCTGTTTTGATCAGCTTTGATCACGTACCTTTCCCGCAGCGGCTCACTCTGTTTCCTCCACTATCTTTTTTTGTCCATAGAAATGTGTTATTCAGTGCTGTAATTTGACACGAGTGGCAGAAGTCTTCCGTGCACGGTGGGCAGACCCAACTAATCGATAATGAGAAACGTTGTCGATGATTCTCATTATCGATTATTATCGATTTTATCGAATAGTTGTTGCAGCCCTAAACAAAAGTGCATTTTCCATTTCTAAAGGAAAGATGGCAGGTTCTTCAAAGTTGTGATGAAACGGCAGTAGAGTCGCATCTTTTCTTTTGTGTTGTGATGCACATCTGAGTGTAGCATTTTTTGGTGACTTGGTTCTATCCATCAGGTTGTTGACTGGATTTTAAGATGTGGGTTTTGCACTCAAAAATGAAGGCAGATGAATGTGAGTTTGCAGGGGCAACATTGAAGCGGTCTAAATGATGGGAGAAGTTCGGCAAACATCACCAGAGAGTCTGTCATTTCACACGAAATTGATTAAAATGCATAGATAAATCATTCACAAAAAGTTCAGTAACATGCATTAAGATGGAAAATGCAAGAGTCTCATCATTAGTCGCCATTTACGTTAAACTAAACCAGGACCATTTCACATTTCAACATTGCTCTTCTTCCATCTCACTGTTTGTTATCTGAGTTTTATTCAAATGTTCATCCCTAGTTTCCATGAGGAGTAGGTTTAGTGTTCGGAGGTAAAATATCATTAGCTCAGTATAAAAACAATAGAAGTCAATGGGAAATCTCCATCGTGATAGAACAGCAAGTATTCAGTTTGTTTATGGAGGCTGTTGTCCCTTATGGTGCTCAGACATCAAAAGCAGTTGATATGTCAGAGCAAGACTGATGTATATTTGTGTGTGTGTGTGTGTGTGTGTTGGTTTGGGGCCACCCTGCAGCCCTGACATTGTGTGAGTTCTGATAGCGACGTGCACCGGTGACCACTGATTCATCTGATGGCATCTGCCTCCAACGTGCCTACACACATTTTCACGTAGCTGCAGGGTCACAATCCTTGAATGTCAAAGATCTTTTAGCCTCTATTCCTTCCAAAATATCATGAATAATGTCAGCCTTCACATTGGAGAATGTCCAAAAGTCTAACAACTCGTCCTGACAGTCTCAAATCTATCACACACAGGCGCCAGCGTGACCCGTTACATAAATCAGATGGGAAAGAGCAGGGCTGGTCTCAGTCATTGATACCATACTGTCACAATCCGTCAGTGACATCAGACTTTCTGCTACACCCTTCTTTTTTTTCTCTTCTTGGATAACTAATTTTAAAGAGTTTAGAGACTGCATGCTTAATTATTGGATTGGATTGGCTGATACTGAACAGAAATGCATTTATTTTGTACCAACATAAATAAAAAAAGAACAGGCCACGTGATACAGGATAACGACCCAGAATGTCAGACGAGTTGTGAACCTTCTATACCATTGTTCTCCTGACTGTTTTTTTTTTTATTTTTTTTAATGTGGATTAATTCATGGATGTGTTTCTCCATACATCACTATAAAGGCAAAATGAAACAGATGGTCTCCCTCCCTTCCCCTCTTCTGCCGTGAATCCAGGAGAAAACGGTGCCACCCGCGGTATTGATATTCATCGGCGGACGAGAAAGGCGGTCTAATTCACCACGTTGAGTAAAGGTTTAGGTGTTTGGCGTTTGTGTTTTTCCCTGATGGGTGCTTTTTGTAAGCGAGTGCCTCTCCTCATCCGTCGTGGTTAGAAGAGTTAATGGACTAAATGCGAGAGAGGAGATAGGAATTCTCCTATTTTCTGCTTCCTACTGTTTTTCCCATTGCCTGGCCCGGGCTGTTAATTTAGGAGAGAACCAGATAAATTAGAGTCATGTGGTCATATGCGATATTTGTTTTTGCTACACAGCTGCAGGTACCCATAAAACGCTCCGAATTTATTTGATTTCGACAGAGGCCTCTCGCTCTAATTTACCAATCTCGTTGTTTCTCTTCGCACAACCAGAGCCGGCTAATTATTTTATCCCCTTAAAAATAAACGTGTTTCTGAATCTCTTGTGTGGGTAACAGCCTTTGCAAATAGACGGGAGCAGGTTTCTTGATTTTCTCTCTATTGCTGACAATTTTCCTTCTCCTGGTTAACTCCCTGTGAAAGCAATTTGCCCCATACTCAGGAAAGGTAATGAGCAGATGGTACCATTGTAAATGATGATGCGCCCATAATAAAGAGTTGATAAACACAGAATTACAACAGGGCGGTGGGCGCTAAACAGCACGGAGGTCTGCCGAGTGGCCTAGAACATTCCGTGCTGCCCATTGGCGCCCTGTGGCAGACCTGAAATTTCCATTCACAGCTTTTACTTTCTCTGTATGATGAGCGGTGGCCATGTTGAATCGGACATATCTTTGAAATTTTTGTTTTTGTTTTAAATAAAAGACTTTAAGTTGTACTATAAAGTTAAAGGGATAGTTCAGCCAAAAATGAACATCCAAGATGTAGGTGACTTTTTTTTTTCTTCAGTAGAACAGTAAAGAAGGTATTTAGCTGAAACCATGGTCCTCTGTGATTTATATTATGGAAGTCAATGGGTGCCGTCACTTTGAAAATCAAAAGAAACATATGCAGTAAAAACAAAATTAATACCCGCGGCTCCTCGATCGGTCTATGCAAGAAACTGAACATTATTTACAACATTTTTACCTCTAATCCACAGCCATGGCAAACGGTCCTGACCGCATTCATGATAGTGTGGCGCGCAAGCTTCCTGTCGCATAATGACATGCGCAGGGGCAAATTCACACGTGAGCTATCTGTCTATCTATCTATTAGGGCTGGGACGATACATCGATTGTTGATCGATACAATGAATCTGGATTGATCTTGATATTTTCTCTCTCTAATCAATTATGAGCTTAGTTTTAACAGCAGATGGTGCTCTAGGCTAGTTTTTAACTGCACACTCTCAAACGCTCATGAAGAAGACTGCCGGACAGCGCTCGTGCGTTCGGCTGTAGCCTCAGCCTCAGACATCATGCACACGGACCGTTGGCTGAACGTCTGATGCATATGGCACACTTATCTGGAAACACTTCAGGAGTATCGAAGTCGTCATCTGGTTGGTTGAATTCTACTGGATGTCCGGGAGACGTGTGTGTTGCGTTCTTTAATGGTCTGCCTGGAAACAAATGCCGTGATGCCAAACCCCCTCGTAGAAGAAGAATGCCGTCATGTTTACAACGGTGACAACGAGCGCTTATCAGGATCAAATAAACGCTGGATTTTCAAAAGTATGTGAAGTTTGCGGCTCTATTGTTGCAGCAAACTTACACAATGTTCTTGAATGAATAATTTATTAGAGGCACACCGGTCTGTTATTGTTTGTACGTTGACTTTCATTTTCACGCCCCTAAACCTGACGCGGAACAAAACGAACTGTGATTGTTTGCGTTACATGTCAGTCAAACGTCTTCTTGGGCGGTCCTTGGCCAATGAAAGCTGTGATAGAGTCCAGACCTTCTGTCGTCAGTCTGAAGGTCTGGCTACGCGAGACTAGTTCGGCTGAGTCATGTAAGTGGTTAAATATACTTGCACCTCGGCTCAGAATGCTTTTATGATGTGAGATTTGTAATTCACTTCAACCTTTTCAAACTTTATGAATGATTATGTGTGTAAAGGAACTGGAAGCAGGCAGTGTACGAGTGTTTCTAAAGCACGTATAGTGCCATCTGCTGTTTAAAAACTAAGCTCAGAATCGATTCGAGAGAGAATCGAGATGCATCGGAAAACATCAGAATCTCTCCAGATTCTTCGTATCGCGAATCGAGATTCAATGTATTGTCACAGCCCTATTATCTATCTATCTATCTATCTATCTATCTATCTATCTATCTACACTATATTGCCAAAAGTTTTGGGACGCCTGCCTTTACGTGCACATGAACTTTAATGACATCCCATTCTTAATCCGTAGGGTTTAATATGGAGTTGGCCCACCCTTTGCAGCTATAACAGCCTAAACTCTTCTGGGAAGGCTTTCCACAAGGTTTAGGAGAGTGTTTATGGGAATTTTTGACCATTCTTCTAGAAGCGCATTTGTGAGGTCAGGCAGTGATGTTGGCCTGACTCGCAGTCTCCGCTCTAATTTATCCCAAAGGTGTTCTATCGGGTTGAGGTCAGGACTCGCTCATTAATGTCTTTATGGACCTTGCTTTGTGCACTGTTGCGCAGTCATGTTGGAACAGGAAGAGGCCATCCCCAAACTGTTCCCACAAAGTTGGGAGCATGAAATTGTCCAAAATGTCTTGGTATGCTGAAGCATTAAGAGTTCCTTTCACTGGAACTAAGGGGCCAAGCCCTGAAAAACAACCCCACACCATAATCCCCCCTCCACCAAACATTACACTTGGCATAATGCAGTCAGGCAAGTACCGTTCTCCTGGCAACCGCCAAACCCAGACTCGTCCATCAGATTGCCAGACAGAGAAGCGTGATTCGTCACTCCAGAGAACACGTCTCCACTGCTCTAGAGTCCAGTGGCGGCGTGATTTACACCACTGCATCCAACGCTTTGCATTGCACTTGGTGATGTAAAGCTTGGATGCAGCTGCTCGACCATGGAAATCCATTCCACGAAGCTCTCTATGCACTGTTCTTGAGCTAATCTGAAGGCCACAGGAAGTTTGGAGGTCTGTAGCTATTAACTCTGCAGAAAGTTGGTGACTTCTGTGCACTGTGCGCCTCAGCATGCGCTAACCCCCATCTGTGATTTTACGTGGCCTACCGCTTTGTGGTTGAGTTGCTGTTGTTCCCAATTGCTTCCACTTTGTTATGATACCACTAACAGTTGACCGTTGAATATTTAGTAGTGAGGAAATTCCACGGATGGACTTATTGCACAGGTGGCAACCTATCACGGTACCACGCTTGAATTCACTGAGCTCCTGAGAGCAACCCATTCTTTCACAAATGTTTGTAGAAGCAGTCTGCATGCCTAGGTGCTTGATTTTATACACCTGTGGCCATGGAAGTGATTTGAACACCTAAATTTAATGATTTGGAGGAGTGTCCCAATACTTTTGGCAATATAGTGTATCTATCTATCTGTCTGTCTGTCTGTCTGTCAGGAGTTCAAGTTATACTTTAAAGTTTAAAGCAAAGTTTAACCTAGGCATTTATGGAAACTAATAGCGTTGCTCTGAAATATCTGCAGTGTCAAGCATGTGCACACTATCCTATGGTCACACGTTTACACACAAACACCTTTTCAGTATTCAACAAATCAGGCTGCTCTGCTAAACAACAGCGTTAATTATGCTAAAACAAAGAGGTTAGTGAATCAAGAGTCATTTACATATTAGAATCTTAAAAGTACACTAACTTGGTGTTTTATTCAATGATTAAAGAGTAGACACTGAATTACAACTGTTTTTGATATAAGAAACCTTGACTAGCTTTATAAATGTGGAAAATGTAAAGAATACGAGTATGGTAACGCTAAACCGACATTCACAGAGTGGGTGGGATTTGTTGCCCTCCAACAGCTGATGTTTCAGCCACATAAATCGCAGCAGCTTATAAAGTGTAGTAATGTTTCATTTTTAGTGAACAGTATGCTATAAACTTCAATGAGATGGCATTATACTTGGCTGCATCAATCACAGAGATGTTTTGGAGTAGTGTCGAATGATTCAGGGAGCGTGGGAGTTCTCATTAAGCTACTAGTTGTGTGTCACAACATATGAATTTCAGTGAGTTTGACATGGTATTAACACCTTAGGTATATTTAGATATTTATATAAACAAGAAAATTGGGGTATTTATACAGTGAATGTGGAAAGTGTAGATGAGCTCACAGCGCAGACAGTTCAGTGAATGAAGAGTCATCGGAGATGATTAGAAAAATAATAGTAATGTTTTTGTCAGCCACACCATCCCTTAGCTGTTTTTACAGTGGAAACGTGCTCAGACGTGAGAAACGTCTGTGTGAGGAAGCAAACATCTCTCTTTGAGGTATTTGCAATGTAGCAGAGGAGGGCTGGAGGCTGTAGGGCAGTTGAGTCTCTTTCATGTGCTGCTGCTTGGATCTTATGGCCTGGATCCCAGCTGAAACACTCGACATGTGTGGAGCTAAGTGCCCACTAATTTCCCTTTGGATCTCAGACCATGATGTTGAAGTGTCTGTCTCAGGGTGTGTGTGGATGTGTGTGTCCTTCCCTAAGCTCTCTCTTAGCAGGGGATTGCAGCCAGAGCCAATCATTCTGTGTGTCGCCCCTGCGCTGTTTGTACATCACTCCGCAGAGGCATTCAGATACCCGTGTACCGTCCTCATTTATTTCTCGATCTATAATTCATGTATTTACTCGTTTGTTTGCCTACAGATATGACATGCTACTTATGTTTTCTGTTTGTAGAGATATATCAGAGATGTCCAAGAGAAAGATCTAAGTGGTTGAAAACGGAAGATGAAAGCATGTAGAGAGTGATTTTTGCTTGAGAGGGTTTAAGACTGACCCAGAAGGCCACAGATCAGTGCATACATTAATGGATGTGTAACTCACTGTCCGGTCCTCATGCATATTACATTGATCCAGAAGATAAACCCTGAGCAGCGTGCATTGCAACAAGCACTTTGCTGAAGTTTTTGCCAAACTTTCAGTTTTGCTCCTTGCAGACAGTCTTTACAGCAGATGATTTTCGTCCAAGTCTCAAAGATTCGGAGTCGCCTGCTGTGAAGAGATCCGGACTTTTAAAGCAACGAGACTTGGAAAAATTAGACATTAAAAGTGCTCTTTTTTCATGTTAAAAGTTTTATGACTAAAGAATACTTTTAAAAGTGTTTTTAAAGTCCCCCTGTGGTGAAAATCAAGTGTTTAATGTTGTTCATATGTCTATCTGGTGTTTTTAACATGCTTTAAGACAAACCATGTGCAAATTCATAAGTCAACACCATTGCTGAGTATTTTCTCTTTAAAATTGCAGTAAACCAAAGACAGTCTCAAACCCACGGTTTGAAATCGCTGGTGTTTCTGACGTCACAAACTACCTTGTAACCAATCATGCCAATGTGCCGGCGGGCTTTAGCATATCATTAACTGACTGCGCAAGGGAGTCTCAAAAGAAGGTTATCCCGGTATATTTTTTTTGTTGATAATGATATGAAAAATCAGGTAGATTTAGCAATATGATGGGTGTATGTTGCATATTACAGGTGTTAGGATGAACTATATGTCTTTCTTTCTAAAAGCATTTCTAAGGATACTGATTGTTAGAAGGCAGCTATCTAACACCTGTGTCCTAACCAGACGCGATGCGACACGACGCCGCGACAAGCGATAAAAGGTATATTTTCCATGTTCCATGCGACGGCGACACGCAAATATTCTATTTTAGAAACGGTTTCTATTTCTCCTGCGACGTCGCGGTTGGAACAGCAACACAAAGTATGGCAATGATAGTATCAGGTACTGTTTATGTGCTTTATTTAATGTTAAAAGCATCTAACGTGTGTTTGAATATCATTCTGTATTCCCAGCTTTTTAGCTGTAATGAAAACAACACTGGCTAATTCACCTCAGATCTTGAAAATAAATAAATGGGCACAAGAACGTTCAAACTGTCAACTCAGTGCGAACAAACAACTGTAATCTATGACAAAGATTGGTTCGGTCACTCCGTATGTACTTTAAATAATGTTCAAATTGTGTAATATTTGTGAATTTTTCTAAGTGCTTGCCCATTTCATTGTGTCCGCTGTGCTCTTGCTGAGAGAGACCGCCCACACTCTTCTGATTGGCTGTGGTTTTTGATTGATTTTATCGCTTCTCATTTTCGCGTGTGGACAGTCAAATTGCTCGTCGCTGGAATTGTATTGCATCGCGTCTGGTTAGGACACGGTGTGACTCATGAATGTGAACATGGTTTGTGTAACATTAGCAACACATTATTAGCTGTTTGATAACATAATCAAGCAAAACAATCATATTAATTATCGCTATGTGTCCGACTTTGTAAAAAGCAATACCATTGTGCAGCGTTTACCTCAGTAAGTTGACTGAGTGGCTCTTGTATGAGCTTGTGCAAATGAGTGGAGGTGGGGCTAATTATCATATTCATAGTGTATATTAAATCCGTGTATATTAAATGAGGCGAGGGTGTTGAGTTACATTCAAGCTATTTTAAGGCATTAAGAATTTTTTTCACCGGAAAAAAAATGTTTAAATATGTAATTTTGGTGATCAAAGATGAGTTTTAAGGGATAAAATTATTGACTACAGGGGGACTTTAAAATTATGTACTTGCACATGAAGATTCTAGGCATAAGTCGCCTAATGAAGAAAATAAAAAGTAATTTACATGCAATGACCTTACTCGTCATTGTTGTTTTGATTTTTGAATTTGTTTATTTCAGTTTAGTTTAGTTGTTTTCACTCTATTTTTCATTAGTTTCCACTCTTTTATTATTAGTTTTATTTTTCTGCATTTTTAGTTTGTTTAATTTTACAGTAGGCTGTAAAAGATAATGTAGAAACATTTTTTTTTTTTTTTTTTTTGTTAAATTTTTTTTACAACATTAATTTTAAATGGCCGGTTTCAAAACACTGCTTCTGAACTTTACGAATCTTTTGTTTCGATTCAGTGATTCGGATCGCATATCAAACTGCTAAACTGCAGAAATCAGTTGACTTTGGCTCTCCGAACCACTGATTCGATTCGTAAAGCTCCGAAGCAGTGTTTTGAAATCAGCCATCACTAGATATTGTTGAAAAGTCATTACTTTGTTTTTTTGGAGCACAAAAAGTATTCTTGTATAAAATAATAAGGTAGAACCACTGTACTCACGTGAACTGATTTAAATGTTTTTATTACCTTTATGGATCTTGAGAGGTGACGGTGACATTGCTGGCAATAAAGGCCTCACTGAGCCATCGGATTTCATTAAAAATATCTTAATTTGTGTTCTAAAGATGAACGAAGGTCTTGGGGTGTAGAACGACATGAGGGTGAGTAATAAATGACATTATTTTCATTTTTGGGTGAACTAACCCTTTAAAAGTTTGCTTTTGGATTATTCTGCATTCATAAAGTCAAAGACAACCAGTCCATTTCATATCGACCAGCACAAAATCAACAAAAAATGACTTTGGTACACCTTTAACAATGTGTCAGAGTTCAACTTCTTCCACATTAGGTGATTGCTATAATACAATGTTTTGTTTTTTGTTTTGTTTTTTGGCAGTGTTCATTCCCAGAAGATATGAAAGATGCTTTAGAGTGTTTTGGTACCGTGTCAAGATCACACAGATGAATAAAAACAAGACCAATAACATCCATCCCTGCTGGATTTCCGAAGGTCCATTAGTGGAGCTGGCCAGCTGTCAGTCCTTCCCTCTCTCTCCCAGCGCAGCAAATCACTAGGCAAAGTTTAATGCAATTAAAAGTGTGCAGCGTCCAGGCCCTCGATTGGGCAGGTAGCCTGTGCTGGGGATCTGTAGCGCTGTGAGCCAGAGCCTGGCTACTGACAGTAATTAGCACATGCTAGTCATTAACAAGCATAGATCGGGCAGAGGCTCATGTGGCGTGCTGCCACGGGGGTGATACGGATGGGTCTGGTCCCCTCACTCTCTCTAAGCAGTGTGACCATCAGCTTTGCGAAAGCGGCGAAGCCCAGCCGTCGTGCTGCCGGCCCCTCTTGCATGGCTTTCATTACCGAATTTCTGAAATCTGTGTAGATTTATGAAAATGACTTTTAAATGCAGCCAATCTCTTTGAGGGCTGAGGCCCCGGTCGGCCGCGGAGGGGACCCTGCTGTGAGGTTTTAATGAAAGATCATAGTGGCCCTCCAAGACTGTCAGAGAGCCGCACACCCTGAAAAGCCCAAAATAATCTGTTTTACTTTTAATGGTAGCCATTTTATATTCATTAAGATCAAAATGCTGTTTTTTTGCTGGCAAATTGCAAAGCTATTCCACTCACAGCTTGAGAAGGCAGAGGCCCCACAGCTTTTTATCTTGCTCATAAGTAAGCATGGGCCTAATGTGTCTAATGTGCTTTGATGGTGCAGAGACCTTCACAGGTGGCAGAGGGAGGTAGTCATCAAACTCACAAGTCAAATCAAAATATCCACTTCTCCATCAGCTTGTTGCTCTCTCTCTCTTTCTTTAACATCTGTCTTCATTGTTTCACTCCCTTTTTTCACTGCATTCTTTCTTTCCACTCTTTGTCTCCTCTTCTTTTTCGTTTCATTTCCTTTATTTTTGTGTCAGCTCATCAAGCCCCTTTCCTTTTTTGTTTCCTTTTTTCTTCTTCCCCTTTCCTTTTCCTTTTCCGTTTGTGTTTTTTCTCTCAACTCCTCTCATTTCATCTCTTCTTTCCTCTCTTATGGTCTCATCTTGTCTCCTTTCTTTTCTTTCCCTTCCCTCCCATCTCACTTCATCTCATCTCCTTTATTTTCCTGTTTTCTTTTTCGTTTCCTTTTCTTTCTTTTTTTTCGGTCTCATGTTGTCTTCTTTCCTTTTCCTTTCTGGTTTCCTCTCATCTCATCTCACTTCGTCTCATCTTCTTTTCTTTTTTTCTTTTTCAGTTCCTTTCTTCTGGTCTTGTCTAGTCTCATCTTTCCATGTCCTTTCCTTTCCTTTCCTTTCCTTTCCTTTCCTTTCCTTTCCTTTCCTTTCCTTTCCTTTCCTTTCCTTTCCTTTTCGTCTCATCTCCAATCCTTTCCTCGTTAGTTTTAGTTTCCTTTCCTCTTGTCTTTTTGCTTAGTCTCCTCTTCTCATTTTACTCTATTCTCATTTAGTCTTTCTTTTTTTCAACTACTCTCCTTTCTTTTTTCCTTTTCCATTTAATTTCCTCCAGTGTCTTATTTTCCTCCACTTTCTGCTCTCTTCTCTCATTTCTCTATTTCTCTCTACTTCCATCCAGGAGTTCATGCTCCGTTTTTGCAGGTGTGAGAAGGTATAATGATTGACTCTGACACATCTCTGCATAGTCACATCAAACAGCCACCGCTGCAGCACCGGGGATCTATATTTACCCATCAGCCTCCTTTTTATGGTAATTAGAAACATTCCTTCCCTGGCACCCGTTAAATCCTAAATTAGCAAAGACAATTTCCATGACAACTGGTTTGTTTAAGTGTGATTGTGATGATGATTTTTCTCGGTTGTGGTATTTTCTCTGTATGGTCACTACAGAGTGTTTTTGGTAGGTTGACCCTATCACAAGAGGTCACATTGCTTGTTTCTGCTTAACACATCTATATTATGCTCAGTAAAAGCATTTGGCACTGTTTACATATTCTTTTTGTCATTCCTCTGCCTTTCAAACTCGCTGTGTAAACAAACGTTGCCGTAGACTAAAAGCACAGTAAATATTTTAAGGTTTGGAAGTGTGGTCTTTAAAGCATCCGTCCTACACACTTGAGTTTCTCCCATTGGCCAGCAGAAGGCACAGTTGTAGCATACCCAGTTTTAAGAGATGCACCCCTACACCCTAGTCCAGCCCCACTTTTTCAGCTCGTGGGCACCGAGTCCGGCCAGTGACCAGACACGTTGGCTTTAAGCCCATCTCACAGCCCCAGTGGCTGCTGGGGAAATTTAGTTTGATTTTATGCCTTGATGTTAGGTAACGAAAGCAAAGGGCTTCTTTCACATGGACAAGCTACTTCCACACTTGCATGTCTGTGAATGTTGTGTGTGTGTGTGTGTGTGTGTGTGTGTGTGTCTGGCATGGATAAGGGAATCTGATAACCTTCCTTCATTCTGTGGGTCTTAGGGGTGAGGTGAGTGTGTTGGGCCCTGCCAAGGCGCTGTTTAATGGGCCTCTGAAAACACTCAAAAGGCAGACACAAATGTGTGCACGGGCAGAGGGCCAGCGCAGGCTCAGACGGGGGGCGCACTGATCTCAAATGGGGGGAGGTTGTGAAGGAATGCTTAAGGACAAAACTGTTTGAAGGAGGAAGGTACGAAACAAGGAAACGGAAGGACATCAGGAAAACAGAAAATGAGGCACCGAGCCAGTCAATGGACAAACAGTAGCAATGGAGAGACGGAAAAAGAAAGAAAAAGTAGATCAAAGTAAAAGCAAATAGAGATTAGGAGAAAAAAAAAAAGAAGAAAGAAAACCTAGCATCTGTATGAGGAAGCTGTTGTTCATTTGAATCCGTGAGTGGAACGGTTTCCCACCTGTCCAAATTTAGGTGAATAATGAAGTAACTGGAGACAGATGCAATCAGTTCGGGTCTTACATACTTCTGATAAAAAAAAAAAAAACCATAAAAAAAAAAAAAAAAAAAATCACATCTCGACCTAATAATGTCTGTAATCTGACGATTAAATGGCAGTGGGTAAAAGTGTAGCATTTGCAGTGGCACCAGGTTTATATGTGCTTATTAGGGATGCATTTCCTCCCAAACAAATGTTGCGGGTATAAAACTGTTTTAGTAATTTGAGAAAAGTTCCTGGCCATAATTATTTCTGGCTGGCCAAAAAAACAAAACAAAAACAAAAAAACTATTTTTTTATTTTTATTTATTAGTTTTATTAATGAAATAAATTAGATATTTTAATATAGAACCAGTATTTGTCTTATGACAACTGAATTATTTATTTAGTTTTAATGGCTTTGGCTTAATGTGACGAATATTCCACATGTGTCGCCTGAAAGAGTTCTGGGGAAAAAATGCATCCAATACATTTCTGATATTTTTATTTTATTCTATTTATTTAATTTTACACATGGTATAAGTTGTCAGAATATGCAAGCCTTTTTTTATTTTAGTATCCAGTTTGTATGTCTTTGTTTTTAAATTATACTCAACCATTTATTTTATTTTTTTTATTTTTTAAAGAAATTAATTAGGTAAAAAGTGATCAAAAGTGTCAATAAAGACAATTATAATGTTACAAAAGATTTATTCAAATAAATGACTTTCTTTTGAATTCATCAAAGAATCTTGAAAAAAAAAATACTCAGTTTCCACAAAAATATTAAGCAGCACAGCTGTATTCAACATGAATAATAATAAATGTACCTTGTACACCAAATCAGCATTTTAAATATATCAGCATTTTTTAATTTTTAATATATTAATTTAGTTTACTGACCCCAAACTTTTGAACGGTAGTGTATATATGTATAAAAATATTTGGTTAAACTTTATTTTAAGGTGACGTAGTTGCATTGTACTTACTCAAATAAGTACTGAGTAATATTAATTAATTGCATGCACTTACTAGAGCTACAGTTAGAGTTAGGGCTTGGTTTAGGGTTAGTTACCTGTAATTATGCATAATTTACTGTTATTACATAGTAAGTACATGTAGTAATGTGTAACTCTGTCACCTTAAAATAAAGTGTACCAAATATTTGTGTATTGCTTTAAGTCTTATTTCTTCAAGGATATCTTATTCTTGGATTCCAGCTTCCATTAGTTCTCACAGTGTAATATATTGCAGAAACTAGAGCTCTACCATAAAGTCATAAAACACAAACTAAGCCAGCTTTATCAATTTACCAACAAAAAAGGCATTCAAAAAGACCTGTGTTACAACCAAATAAACCAAAGAAGCATGAGAACAGCTGAAATTAAAATATGAGCCCTGGCCTAAACAAAATGTTTTGATATGGAAATACTGAGACATTCGCATCCTCAGATTAAATATTAATAAAGTACTGTTTTTTTTTTTTTTTTTTTACATGTCCATAATATGCATTATGTATTCCTTTTCTTCCATTCAGATCGGGAACAGAAGGATCGAATGAGAGAGAGAAAAAAAAAAAAAACTTTGAAAATTGAAAATGGTTGGATCAACTCTCATCTCGCTCTGACACCAAAGCAAGATGTGAGGTATAATAAGGCAGCTTTAATTATGAGCGGATAAATGTCAGAGAGCACCTTTCCTTTTGTCTTACTTGAATTTTTTTTTTCTGCTTTGACAATACTGTAAGACACAAGCAGACAAAGTGTAAGCTAAATGCAAATACGATATAGCCGTACACACATTACATTTCTATTCCCAAAGATATATGGAAAACAACAACCCATTGTATTGTATTGTATTCGAGCATGTATATGAGTGTGTTTGTGTGGATAATGCAGCAGTGTTTTGACAATGGCTATAAAGTGGAGCAAGTGTCGGGCCCTTGTGTGCAGGTCATCCCTCCTAATGCAGAGCGTGTCATCAGTTCCCGGGACAACAGCAGAAATGATGTGGCCGTTACATATGAAACAGGCATCATGCATAAACATGGAGTCCCGTGGCGGGAGGGAGGGGGGAGAGAGAGGGACGGCTGTGGCAGGACCGGGGGGTGAGGTGACGTTGCCACGGGGATATTGCTTCTCAGGGTCTTAGCGTAGATGGCTCTTCAACCCTGTTTATTATTCATGAGCTTTGGGGTGGTGTAATAAGCCACACCTCAACTGGGCAGCTGCGGCAGGTCTGTGCTAAGTGATGGATCGTGACAGCTCTGACGGAGAATATATCACCATTAAGATCAAATGCACCTCTCTAGCACACTTCAGAGCAACACACATGCACACACACACACGTACACAGCATACTGGACCTCACAGCTTCTGCTATCTGACTCTATCAGTGCCATCAAAAAGAAAAAAAATGTGAGTGTCAACTCACTCCATATTGAAGGAAGGTCACGAAAAAACCTAACTTCGACCTCATGTTTCAGTGTGAGAGACTCTATTTGCATTAGAGGTGGGTGTTTATGATCAAAATCTTTAATCAAACTTGTGATTTAAGCAATATCACATGAGCAAGAGTGTCGTCTACTACTGTCATGCTGATATTTAGAGCAACTTATTTCTTTTATGCAATCTTTGATAAACAAGAAATTAGTATTGGGAAACTTTTAGACTCAGTATTGCAGGTTAAATTGTTTTTTTTTGTTGTTTTGTTTTTGTTTTTTTTAAACAAAAAATAGTTACAAATGAAGCCACAACAGAATAAATGTGTTTACGGGCAACATGCAGTATTTTATTCCATTAATCAGTGTTTTGTGTTTTTGGTCTAATAAATCAGTGATTTACTCATAGAGACAGTCACACAATAATCATACTGATGCTGTAGGTCGCATGACGATGAATAGTATGTCCGAATTACATTCACGTTCATACTATATAGAAGGCTGTCTTTTTAATAGTTGCAAAGTAAGTACTTGTTCAGAAGAAGTACCTGCTCAGAGAGTATGTGATTTCTGTCACAGCCCCCCACTTGTTTAGTTTCTGAATGTATCTGTGTTTTTGAACAGATTGATTCAGTTATGACATAATGATTCATAATGACAGTCACATGTTGTATTCCTTAATGAATCAGTGTTTTAAAATGAATTGGTTAGTAAATGATTAGATATGTCCATACATTTTAAGGTCACTCAGCCAATCAAAATTGAAAATTATAAAAAAAAAAAATTATAAAATAAAAAACAAGTAATTCTCAGTACAACTAAACCCAGCCTCAAGAGACTGCTAAATATCAAATTTTCATCTCTTTTGACTCTTGGGACACATTCCACTTTGTCGTCTAACATGTAAACAATGTAAAACCAGCCCTGTCCGTTTATAGCCAAATAAATGGGTCAATGACGTGACAGGTCTTTTTTTTTTTTTTTTTTTTTGTCCAAAGGCCTTAATAATAATAAAAAACAAAGATATGACATCCAAAGATGTCTAACTAAAAACTAAAAATGTAATATTTTAAAAACTTGTACTAAATATAAAATGTTTGATTGCCCTTTTGTTAGCTAGCTAGAAAGCTAACTAGCTAGATATCAGCTTGTTCGCATTTTTTGAAAATATCTTCATTCGGTATAACCAAAAGTGTCATTCGGTAAAACCAAAATTTTGGTTAAATCGAATGACTTTTTTGGTGACAAATTTTGTCCATCTTGTAAAACATGACAAAAGCAGTGTTAATTGATTATAAAAAACACAATCTCATTGTTAACACTTAATAAAACTTCAAAATTAATTATATCTCCAATATGTTTATTTATTTATTTATTTTTTACACTTTTAAAAACCTTATTCGATAATGACCCTAAATATATGTATTGTGGTACAAAGAGTACAGCAGAATCTCTACCAAATTACACATTTCTACCATCAGACTGTATCGTCATACCACCCAGGCCTAATTTACATACAAAGCTAATTCAGTTCAGTGATATCATTAACCTCTAATATAGATAGCAGCGCTGCAGGTACAGTATTATTAGCATTGACAGTCAGCTAACAGAGGCTTTGCTAAGCTGAGCTTTGCGTCAAGCATTGATTTGTCCCAGGGTGCTGCTGAGAAGTGCATAGAGCTCCTTAGTCTCTTGAACTTGGATTTTCAGTGATCACACTTCTGTGGATCTGTAGATGTTTGCAGTGTTGTACTGTAGTGCTGCCGCTTTCAAGTGTTTAGTGTTATGGTGGGGAATTGAGCCACGGCTCAGGCTGTACAAACACCTCACTCTTGTAAGCTTGTATTTATGCTGTAAATAAAAGCACAGGTATTGGATTCTTTTGCTGCCTCGGCGCCTGAAGGAGAAAGCGGCACTTTTTTTCTCCTCTCTGTGTCTCTCTTCAGTGGACTCTGCTTTGTAAAGGCAGTGTTATTGACCTCCCATCCTTTGAGAGCCACGCGTTACTGCGCAGGTGAGGAGGATGAGGATACTGCCCCTTTAATTCATCAAAAGCAGAGATGTGTGGAGGGGGTGTCGAGGAAGAAAAAAAGCAGTCTTAGCCAGTGTCTACAAGCTGCATTCCAAAGGGAGATGTTTTCAATTCACTCATTATAAAAAGGTCATTCAGGGTCAAGTTCAATGCCATGGAAAAGAAGTGCTCGCTGTGCGGAGCACCACCCACACAGTGTGCACCCGTTGGAGAGAGAATTACTGGAACTACGTAACTTAATTTTTTTGGCAGAATGTAAGAAAATTAGCCCTGTGTGCTATTTACATTTGGAATAAAAAGGTGAAAGGGAGGGGGAGAGAAAGAGGTGGGCATTAGTGATTTGGTGGTGGAGGGGAGGAAGGTGATGGAAACCATAACAAAGTAAACATGCTATCCAGAAGAGCCGCTCTGTAATGATGTTATTAGTATGCATGTGGCCAAGCCCAAATGTAGCCTATATAACAGTCCATGCCCACTTTCACCCACCACGTTTTTTTTTATTCCCCTCTTCTCCCTCCAATAATGGCTTTAGACTCTATTCAGAGTGAGGGACACTCGCAGAGCATAGGCAGCAAAAGGACGGGATTGGGAGATAATGCACATCGGCAAATAGAACATGACCGCCGTGTCCAGCGTCAACGCCGCCCATTGTCTGCTCTGAGAACGGATGATAGCGAGTGGGGAGAACAACAAAGCTGGGCCACAATGGACAGAACGTATTAAGACTTCGCCCAGACCACTGGCTAGCTGTGCGGAATGGGCGAAAAAGGAAATACGAATATGTAATAAATAGAATTAGGTTCTGGCCACTTTTGCATTGGCCGTCCGTCATGAATACCTTCGGTTTAGAATGTGCAGGCTATTGAGGTGCATCTGAAAGAATGGTGGAATGGCGAGGGCAGGGGCTTATGGTTCATTTGCATATGCATGTTACGCTGCATGAAAGGGGGTAGGGCGCAGAGGGGGGGACTGATGCGAGGAGAGAGAAAGAGGCCATCTTCGGTCCAGCAATACTGTAGGCACAAGGACAGCAAACATGTCCGGCTTTTGTATTCACATTTTCATTAGAATCACTGAAGAGAATTTGTTTAAAGGTGCAGTATAGGTTTTTGGTAAAACTTCACAAAATTCTATTTATTGAGCGAGTACATAAAATTTAAAACCCAATTCACTATATTAAAGTTAGAGTAGACAATGTTTTTCAGAAACACTTTTTTGTTATACTGGTTGTAACTCTTCACATCCTGACAGCAATAATAGAAGTGGTTTAAATATTTTAAAACAAGTACATATATGTTCTGTGGAAGTCTCAGGTTCGAAAAAATGTTCGTCAAATCATTGCATTTGGTCCGAATGCAATGACAGGATGTCTTACCTGCCTTTTAACCTATGTATTTCCATACCTTCGCGCAACCTGTGAAGATATCAGCGTGTTTCATGAGGCTATGCAGAGTTGTAGTGATGTCACCGTCGGCCATTGTGACTATGATTACACCCAGTGGCAAAAAGACTGAGTGGCAGCATTAGTTTTCAGCGTGAATGCCGCGAAAAACACACCCAACTGGGAAAGAGCTTTGCGATTGACTGTACAAATAGATTTGACAAGAAATCTGAGATATATTTTTACAGACTGCCAAAAGCTACAGAAAAGAGAAGCAATGGGACTGCTGCAATTCGCAGAAACGACTGGACTCCAGGCAGAGAAACATGGACTTGCAGTTGTCATTTTGTCAAAATGTTGGATTTTGCTGTAAAATCATACCCTATATATTGTATTGTTATAAGTTGTACTGAAAACTCATCAATTAAATATTTACCATTTATATTCTGCATAAATGGGTTTTTTTAAATAAACACTGACAAAAACTATACAAGTTTTAGGGCTGGACGATATGACAATATAAATAACATTGATATAAGTTATCACTTGGATTTAGACCTACGTATATTGTATTTATATAAAGCGTTCACAGGCAGATTTGCTTTATTTTTGCCCCGGTGTCGAAATCAGGCACACGTAAATGTCAGGAAACATGATTCCTGGCTATATGTCAATATCCATGGATTAGGTTTCTTTGACGAGTTGTAAGGAACACTATCGAGCCCAACCTTTAGTGTAATCATTTGTTTTACTCGCGTTTTTGCAGTTTCCCCTATTAAATCCAGTCATGCAGCAGGCTCTTTTGGCACTCAGTCCAGCTGAGGAAGCGTGTTTTCCGGCGGGAAAGAGAAGTCAATGCATACCCTCTATTGTAATGTTAAGTGCTTTGAGACACAAGGCAATTTAACGCCGTCTCTTGTAACGCTTTGCAGACTCTGCACATTTATGTTCATGTTACGTTCATGTGTTTTGGAGGAGGCGTGGCTTTGGAGAGCACTCAGAAGAGACGGGGTGAGATCTTATGATTTCAAAGCTAGCTTGCTATTGCTAGCCTCTCCGAAATGACCTACCCTACCTTTTAGCTTGCTATAATGATTTATATATCAGAGTGGTCAGGTTGGATTTGGCAGGGAACTTCAGGTTTACGCCATTTTTCTTGAGTATATATATCATGTCTGTAAATAGAGAAAAGAGATTCTGGCTATTATGGTGGCAGATATGCTACTTACTTGCATAGTCAACATATTTTCAGATATATGCTTTGTTAGATTGTTTTCTGGCTATCAGAGTGTCTTGGTGTAGTAGAATGACAGATTCACTCCAATATAGTGTTCACAGGCAACCATGAAAAAAAAACAACAACTTTGTTTCAACCACAGATGGCAATAAATAAAGTTATAGTGCGGCTTTAAGTAAAGACAAAAAAAAAAAACAGAATGAAGTGCATAAATGTTTTATATGAGAAGAAATATAATCGTTTAAATGTGCCTGTACAGTATATTTAGTCCTTCATTTATTTGTATTCAAAAGTAATTCATTATGATTTTTGTATGAACACATTTAGAAAACAGGTTTGAGGCTATAAACATTCTTTAAACATTATCCTAGATTAGATAAATCTAGGAAAAAAAAAAAAATCACACTCCATACCAGTTCCGTTCCACCAGAACATTACACAAGACGTGTAAAAACAGTGAAAAGTGAAACAGTGTTAGACTGAATGAATGAGAGGGTGAGAGATCTTTGAACCACTGTGCCTGGGAATAATCTTCTTCCAGATTTGATTAATTGTTGTAATCTATGTAGAACTTGTTTTTTGAAAGTCAAAGGCTGACATTTCCATGGCATTCATTTGTAATGCTTCACTCAAAACTCACAGGTCAACAGGTAATTAGCACTTCTATTTGCAAAAACTCTGCAGCACATGTACTGTATGCAAAAATACCATCTGGTAGATGTCCGCAGAGAAGTTTTATTCAATATTTTATTTTCTTACTGTAGGAATGTGTCATATATTCTTCTGATTTAATCTTTCAACCTTACCTGATGTCTGTCTTTGTTAATTAAGTCATAGTTTGGTGAACATTTGGATAGCAAATGGTTAGAATACTGTTTTCAGTCCTGTTTTAAAGTACTAAATGACCAGCATTTTGACAAAAATGTGCGAAAAACAGACTCCAAACTTTTGAACAGTAGTCAATGAGACGCTAAAGTTTTATGAATTGTATTTATTTTACTTTAGTCTTTCATATATTTGATTCGCTCCTGTAAGCTTGAGACAGTTTGAGAGTCAAACCAGAGCATTCATAACCACAAACTTTCATGTTACTGTATTTGACGATGTAAAGTTCATCGCTTCCAATAAATTGCAGCCAGGTCTGTGAAGATGTTGAGTCAGCAAATGTTCCTCTTCATCATTTTGATGAAACATCAGTGGTGCTGAGAGATGTCCGGGTGTGTGATGGTCTCAGTGGGGTAACGACTGCACCACGCGTTCTGATTCAGCTACACACAGAGATGCTGTGCGCCATTGTTATTCATCTCATTTCATACTTAATGGTCAGATTTTCCATTAGGCATGCAATCATCCTGTTTGTGGAATATTGTGACTTTTGCAGAGTTTCTGGAGGGAAATGAGTGGTTTTGATTTATTCGCTCATTTCTCCGGACGCGGTCCTCTCCAAGTCGGCGTGGCGGGGAGAGCATCTTCTGCTCTCAGCCGTACCCTGGATAAAAAGCCATGAATCTCAAGCTGAGTTGGCCAAAGTCAACTGGTTAAATCTGTTATATAGTCTTGGCAGTGGTATGATTGAGGAGAACCATAAATTCAGCAGCAGCCTTTACTGTCAGCAGCCTCTTGGGACGTGCAGTCATGTGGATCATCACCTCCGTGGAAGAGCCTCGGCCTGTCCACGACGTTGACCTTTCCTGACCCCAGCACCATTACAAACTCCATCTGTCTCCTGTCCAGATTTCTAACACCTCTTTCTGGCCTGAACACCTGGAACTTACCAGCCTTAAGATGACTACTTCTCTTCTCCAGAAAAGAATTCCTCTCAGAAATCAGCCTTTTGGAATCCGGCCCCTCAGAGGAAAGTCTTCCGCAGTTAAGACCTCTACAGCTCACTCTGTTTGAACTAAGCCTTTGAGGACTTAGCCTTTCTGTGGGCTAGTGAAGGCCAGAGCTGAAAGGAAGAGAAAGAAAAGGAAAGAAACGTGAAATAGAGGGAGGCAGAAAGAGGGCATGGCTGTGTGATTCAGCGACATTCTGTGCACCGCTGCTCAAGGCAGCCACCAGCTCCAGTTCACCAAATGTCACATTCTCGACTCTATCTGCTTTGCTTTCTGTTTTATGTACAGTATCTGACTTTGAATCAAACATAAATGATTATGAACAAAAGATACCAGAGTTGTTTGATGGTGTTAATTAAAATTTCCCTGTTAAGGTCAAAATAAGTGAGTGAGTGTATATGTAAATCATACAGAATGATGTTCTTTTTTAATGTCAAAATGCAGAAAGTTTTCTGTGTTGGGTAGGTTTAGGGTTAGGGGATAGAATGTGCAGTTTGTACAGTATAAAAGTCATTATGTCTATTGAATAAAACATGAAAACCCCAATGTGTGTGTGTTTTTTGTACAGTATATATGCTTTATGAGGACAAAAAAAATGTATATGATGACATGGGTATTACAATGTGAACCTGGTTTATAAGGACACTTCCTGTGCGTGCGTGTGTGCGTGTGTATATATATTTTAGTTAATTTCTCTGTTTTGTTTTATAATCTGTTCTCTAACAGTGGATTTATTTGAAAATGTTATATTCCATGCACATATAGTTTTGAGTTTAGTAGAATATCCACAGTCTAGCAGTCTTTAATAGTATAGTGACAGATTGACTGCTTGACCTCAATTTAAAGAACACATTTCAAAGCTGCAGATTTGTAGTATTGCAGGAATGTTGCGTAGATGCTATATTATCACAGATATAGAAACCTTAGAGCTGTGGTTTTCAACCAGGGGGCTGGGCCCACTACGGGGCCCCAAAAAACTTCAAGGGGGGCCTGAAAAGGACTGAAAAATATTTAAAATAAGCTTGAACTTAAAATGAAAGGGGACATATCATGAAAATCTGACTTTTTCCATGTTTAAGTGCTATAATTGGGACCCCGGTGCATCTACCAAACGTGAAAAAGGACAACCCAGTAACTTTGTTTTAGTAAGCCTTTCTCTGCAAGCATGTAAAAAAAAAAAAAAATAATGCCCACTCAGATTTCGTTCCCCTAGGGACGTAGGAAGGGGATCTTATTATAATATGACTGCCCCTTAATCTGAAAGTTTCCACCCACAGCACCGCCATTTTTTTTTTTTTTTTGCAAGTGACAACAGTGTACCAGTTCTAACACCATGGCAAAAGTTCAAGCAAAGCATGCTAACTGTTCTGTCATTGGCTGCACAGATGAGCACAGAACGTTTGGATTAGCCTGCAAGTTGACCCTGGCAAGCTCAATTGCTAAAAAAGGAGTGTTTCTATCCGAGTGATATTTTAGAGGAAAAAAAAAAAAAAAAAATATATATATATATATATATATATATATTAGACCATTCACAGCATTTGATAGCAATCATAGCCTGGTGTGTATGGCTCTGTTTGGCAAACAGGTACGCTATGTATAGTGGGCGTCCATAAGGATTTTGCACAAAAGATTAATGATGGCACATGGTAATCGAAGAGTTAAATCAACTCCACTGCAACTTCATAAATGTATCCACTAACTATTCAGAAACGTCCAGTTGCATTCTAAAAGTTGTAACTTCTTCCTGAGTCTCTCCATCAGTGTCTGACTCCGGTTTGAACACTGTTATTGACAATCATCATTTTGGCTGCTTGAGATTCTCCAGCTTTGTTGTTGTTGAGCAACCGAAGCACGAGCTGTTAAAGCTCCACCCTCTTCTGGAAAGGAGGTCGGGAGCAGCTGCTCATTTTTTATTTAAAGGGACACACACAAAAACGGCATGTTTTTGCTCACACCTAAATAGGGGCAAATTTGACAAGCTATAATAAATAATATGTAGGGTATTTTGAGCTGAAACTTCACAGACACATTCTGGGGACACCAGAGACTATTACATCTTGTGAAAAAGGGCATTATTGGTCCCCTTTAAGAACCACAATTTCCATGGTCTTAGAAAACCTGAATATATGAAGCTTAATTTTAAAAGTGTTATTTATATACATGTAAACTAATACAATCTTGTGAATGCATAGCAGTTTATATATTTTATAAATAGAAATATTACTAGTTCTGCCAAGCTCTAAAATATTTACCTGGTTGAAATTGCGAGATTTACGCCAATGTGACACCGATTCATACAGTCTCAAACATTCACTGACAGAATTAATTGGCAAATTTCAAAAGTTTCTCAACATTTCTTCAAAATCCTCAAAAGTTTAAAAACTTACATTTTCTAATCTCCTACTGTATGTATATATTATAGCAAAACTTTTTTTCTTTCTTTCCTTACAGTAATTCCAACAGTGATTCTCTGTATTCTTGCTTTCTTGAGTATGATGACATGGCAGTGAGTGTATTGTGTCTTTGCCGTGGTTTGTAATTTCGAGGCTAGCGTATTGTCCTAAAGCTCTGCTGACTACATTTAATTTGTTCTTCTGAAGGTGGTATGTCATTATTCTGTGTCGGTATTGCAGTGGTGTACTTTGTAGAGTTTGAAGTCTCTGGTTTAGAGCAGATTCTATTGTTTATGATTATGTGGTGTTGAACTATGTGATTACAAGTGAAAAGCTATACGCTCTGTTCCTGGTGAACTGCCTCCTTAGGTAGCATTTTAAGGCATCACATGCATGTTTCTGATGTGAATGCTGTTACAAAAGGTGGGCAAAGTTATTACATTACATCGACAGATACCTGCCCAGGAACACACAGGGCAGTGGTCTCTCAGTACATTCTTATTGCCTAGTCCTCTCAGCACGTAAGCTCTCGTTGTTTTGGAAGACCCATGAGCTTAGACCTCCTGAGGGCCACATCGACTGCCCTGTGCATCTGCATCCTGCATGTGGCTGAGGAGGGTGAGTTAACACACAGAGACAGTCAGACCCTTTAACTGCAGCCACGGTCAGTGCCATGGGATTGTGTGTGTGCAGGGTGAAGCCTGGGTCAGGAAATGTTTCCTGGTCTGGGTCTCAATCAACTCATCTCTCAGACAGCTAGAAAACACAGAGGGCAGTCCAAGCACAAATGACCATTTGCTTAACGTGCTGACATTGACAATATATAGGCCCTGCGTGATACTTTTGTACACTTGTCTGAATTCTAGCTGCATGTTTAGAAAAAAAAGATTGGATTTTTGTCATTTTTCTTCTCATACTGTTCACTTTCAGGGCCTAGATCCTCCTTAGCCAGCAGAAACTCATCTAGAATTTGCTAAATTGTGCTTTAATTAAGCATCAGACCCCATCACTTTGTTATAACTCGGCAAACCCCCTCCTCTTTCCATTCACAGCACAATGAGCCCTGGCAAAATGGAATTTGTCCTTTGTTATGATTAGATTCCTCCATTTGATCGCAGTTGAAACGGTACGAGAATCAAAGCTTGGCACTGTCTTCCTTTTTTCTCTCTTACACCTCATTCTGCTCATCTCGCAGGGTTAAACATTGTAACCATGGCAATGAGAGTTTGGGATGAAAAGAACCCATAATTTTGCAGCGGGATTAATTCTGAAACATAAGATGTGCCGTGTGAAATCCTTGTCAAAACCTCACAAATTCTCCGCTGGCTGGCGTATCCGTTGCGCTCGGCTCTGTGTACCGTGTGATTTGACAATGTGGTAGTTTTTTGACTTATTTCTCCTTGTGCGGCTATTGACATGTTGACACAAAGTGGTTTTGCAGACAGACAGTGCCCATATTTCAATCAACATTAACCGAGACATTGGACAGAGGTAGAGTGGTAAAAGCAGAAGTGACATGTACAGACACATCACAAGACAACTATAATTTCTGCCTGATGCCAGCTGGGAGCTCCAAGAGCAGAATAAACATTTAGCGTAGCGGGAGAAAACAGAGACGGTAGTCGGCGACTGAAAAACTGCCCTGCTGCGTAAGCTTTTATTTTTGGATTTTCCATGATTATATGGAAACTACTTTCATTTGTATTATTGGAGGCTATCATAACATCCTTCATCCACAAAAGAGATCATGCGCTACAGAAATGATTTCTGGGGGGGGGAGGTCTGGTAGCTGTTGCGAAACTGTGCAACAAGGCTAAATATGTATTTGCTCAAAACAAATAAATAAATATAATATTGGAGCAGTTTTGAAATTAAAACGTATAAATCTGTATGTTGTGCAGTGGTTAGTCTTTAAAAGTGCAAAGTTGTTTCAGTGCATTGAGTTCATAAGTTCACTGCTGTTCAATATCTTACACTGTAAGTGATTTTAGTATAAGATTTATTTACAGCTTATGACTCAATAAATGCACTTTGCCTATTAATACAATTATTATTGCCCGGCTTAATGTGATCTTGACAGTTGACCAGGGCGTTCCAATAAAAAAGAGACAATTAGACCCCAACAAATCATAAATATCTAATCTTGCTTTATGCTTTTCCTCATTGGTGTTAGTTATGATTTGAAAGTTATTCATACCATTGATTCTATAAGTGGTTTAATCGTAACATCAACATAATGAAAGTAGTTAGGAATTGATTTTTTTGTTGTTGAAAAAGGGGGATGGATGGATGGATGGATAATAAAATACCAACAGCAGAAATTATGAAGGCAAATACTCCTTCACATTTGAAATATCACTGTGTATTATAATGCAGGCCTTGCAGGCAGACCTCTCCACCTCTGTGTCGGGATCCAGATGTATGTGACGTTAAAGGTGAGAGCATCTGTATTCAGCAGCTTTAGACTCCAGACAGTCATCAGGGAAGTTTGGGAGCTCATATCCCCTGGATGAAAACTGTGTGTGATGCAGCTTTACTGCAGATTCAACTCCAAATCTATCAAACAAAGATGGGGATTAACTGTTGAGACAGAGCAGGCTTGGCTACTGAGGTACATCTTCCATTCGTAGACTCAGAGTTTTCTTAAAAATAAAGTGTGTGAAGGAAATGAGGAGCAGTTGAAGACCAGTGTTGGTCCAAGTGGAGTTTCAGCGCTGAGGTTATTTTTGCCATGCGTAGGACGCTGAACTCAGCAGAAAATACGTTGAAGTATACTGTGAACCTATTTATCAACACAATCTTATTGAAGTATAGGAATGTTTTTCCTTGATTTCGCCCTACTTATTTTTACTTTTTCTTTTTTTTTTTTTTTTTTTTTATGGAATAATCTACTTACCTATTGTTTGAAATAAGGCGTCATTCAGTTAATAGTGAGATTAAGTTTGAAATAAGAAATAAAGTCACATTATGACAGTTACTGTACACTGTGAGATATAAATTCACAGTTATGAGGAATATATATTTTATTTTATTTTAGCTTTATTTAATTTTTTATATGTTGTGCAGGACTGGCAGAATGAATCCATAGCTGTGTTTTTTCTTTGTCAATCTGACTGGTAGATAGAAGTAGGAAGAAAAGAGAGAAGTAGGGAGACTACAGCAGCACTGGTAAGTGTCCAGCCGGATCACAGATTTTGGAGTGGCAAGTTGGTTTGGCGTGCTGAAATTCTGTCCCTGCCCAGTCACACTGATTAAAGATTACGCTCTCATAATGCTTCGACTGGAGACAAGAAAGATAGTTTTTCTTTATTAAACTTTCATATAGGTTTATTCTGATGATACATTATGAATGAGACAGAAGGTCAGAACAAGAACAAAAGCTCACTATTTTTCTCATTACCTCAGACCTAAACACACAAACTCACGCACACATAAAAACAAAATCATGCAGGTTTACAGTGATGGGAAGTTTGACATCGTCTTCTTTGCAAACCTGACCTCTGATATAAGTCATTTTAAAATGTTTAATGACTTCTTTTTTTTTTTCTAAGGGACTGTGACCACTACTTTTGTCTAGCACCCAGTGGGTGTATTGGATTGACATTGATTTGAAATGTTTCACCTGAATGGAAATAACCGCATAACCAGGTCTCAGGTCAGCTAATGAGAAAAATGTATTCATATACTTCCCTTCAGTAATAGACCTTTTCTCCTTTGTTTTGAAGCTGTGGATCCTTTTGTCATCAAGTGTTTTCAATCAGCAAGTCTCCTCAGTTCTTTCTTGTTTTGCGACTGGTTAGCAATGAATTACTCTTTGAATAGCACATTTCCCTCTGGACTTGACCAGTTAATTACTACTTTAATTTTAACAGGTGCAGTAATTTTTCATTCATTAAAACATTATTTAAATAAATAATCTTTAATATTGTAATTTTGGAAAATATGTTGAGATTAATCACTAGTGAGAAGTATAATATCATATCAGGCATATCAGTGTAGCCTAATAGTTATGGGATAAACCTACCTAGATCACATGACCAGTCAAATACTACTCGCTATATTCCAGTGACTTAACAATTAATAAAATTTATATATACTAACGTTTACAATTTGGGGGTCAGTAAGATTTTTCTCGCAAAGACATCAATACTTGTATTAATCAAGGATTGACTGTAAAGGCATTTGTAATGTTACACAAAAATTTTTTTTTAAAGAAATGCTGTCCTTTTGAACTTTCTATTCATCAAAGTATCCAAAAAATGTATCAGGGTTTCCACAAAAACATTAAGCAGCACATCTGTTTTCAAAATTTATAATAATAATAATAATAATGTTTCTTGAGCACCAAATTAGCATATTAGAATGATTTCTGAAGGATCATGTGACACTGAAGACTGGAGTAATGATGCTGAAAATTCAGCTTTGCCATCACAGGAATAAATTACATAAAATATTTTTTGGCAGAAAGTTTTGTACACACAGTGAACAATTTCTGAAGACTGCTCCAGCCAAGGACAGGCCACCACAAAAAGGGGAATGATTTTGACAAAGTTGAAGGTTGACTGTGACCATGATGCACAATCATTGTGTTTTGAGCTTAAATCAACAAATATAAAGACATCACTGCCGACTTTTATCGGTGATTCAAATTTTGGGCTACTGGACCCTCAGTCCATTCAGCCCAGTGTAACATTACTATGTGTCTGTGTGTGCATCTCAGAGTGTGTGAAGTCTGTCCAGGCTTGCCTGCGCTGGGCACCGTCTCACAGGCGCGCTGGGTCTGATCAGTACCTGTGTTAAAATATGCCCAGACTCCCTGCCAGGCCCCCCAGCTGAGACACTCCAAGTGTCCCGCCGTAGAATGGGACCCAGCCGAAAAAGCAATTCGCACATCTCTTCATTTGATTTATTTATTTGATTAGCTGCGTTCTGAAGCGGGCGGCACGGGAGGGCCAGGTATTTCAGCCGGGACTGTCTGCTCCAGCAGGCCTGGCACGGGCAGGAGATTGGGGTCCTGCCATCGCAATCTTCAGCTGGCGCTCGCACCGGGGGGAGAGCCTTCACCCTCCCACTTTTAAATAGAGAGAGGAGTTTTTATCCAGCTGTATTACTTTCCTTATTCCCAAATGCTGCCCAGCTGGCCTGCAGAGCGGCTGTAGCCTATGTCATTACCGCACCGTCGTGACTTGTCACTTTCAGATGACTTGATATATTTAAATGTAACCGGTGATTGCTGGAAAGCAGAAAAGAAATGGATGTATCACCAGCTGATGGAGGGAGGTGACATTAATCTAACCAGCACTTCAACAGAGCACTACGCTGAATTTAAGCACAGAAACTGGGAGCAGTCTGTCTCTCTTGTGGTTCTTGGCTCATAATAGACTGAATATGAGATGTTCGTACAGTGAAATTATAAGCTGTTCTTTGTTGGAGGTCAAGGGTCATGCTAGGCCTTCAAAGCTGCAATTTGTAAACGCAAGGTACTATGGACTTATTCATTTTCCTTTTGCACTGCCTCAAATAGTAGAAGACTGCATTTTGTGCGTCAGACATGGCATATTAGTCATTGCCAATTAGAGTATCAACCTTCTAGTCTTAAGTAATGATGGAAAGTTTCAGTCAAGTTTCCATGTTTAAGTATAGTCAAGTACAGTGCTCCCTTTTTTTTCTTTTTTTTTTGGTTCATGTCTTACTAATGGCTCGTTTCCACCGAGAAGTACAGTACAGTACAGTACAGTTCAGTACAGTACGATTCAGGATGGTAAACTCTGATCTGGCTTGCGTTACCACTGCCAACAGTACCCTTACTTGATAGGCGTGGTGTATGCCGGAAAGTAGCGATCGACGTCATTCTTGTGTGAAGAAGAAAGTGACAGTAAACAACAATGGAGGACATATAGCAGCTTTTTTTGAGCAAAGGCTGAAGGCTGCAAGGAAAAAACAGCCAAAAAATACACACTGTGTTGCAATGGTATTGTGTTGTCATGCGCAAGTAACGATTCTCTTTCAACCAATCAACGTTATGCAGTGAGTGTAGCTCCACCCTTTTGGTACAGGTACTATTGGTACTATTATGCTGGTACCACAATGGAAGGGTTCCAAAAAAGTGGCACGATACAGTTCGGAATTAGGGTACCATTCACAACTTCTGACAATGGAAACCGTACCGTACTGAACTGTACTGAACTGTAATGCTCAGTGGAAACGAGCCATAATAAAGTATGAGCTTTATAATCAAGAGCAAAAGAATCAAAATAAACTGTTTAAATATATTCTTGAAAATTATTTATATATATATTTAGATTTTTTTTTTTTTAATATATATATATATATATATATATATATATATATATATTTAGATTTTTTTTTTTTTAATATACATTTCCATCACGACCAACAGTTTGCCACAAATAACATTTTTTAAACAAAACTTGGTGTAGTAGTTTACCAATGACACAACAGTGTTAGTTGTTAGTTATGTGTTGTGTTAGAGCATGACTAAGATGAAATATGAAATGTGATGTGTACAGAAAACAAAAAAAAAAACAAACAAAAAAAATAGGGTGTATCATCTTAGAAGAGAAATTATGAATTAAAATTTGAGAAAATATTTAATGATGTGTATTTGGAATGCATTAAAAGATAGCAATGAAATAACCTTAGCAAGGCAAAGGAGTCAGCCACTTTAATACAAATTTTTTAAGTCTTTTCCAACATAGGATGCTGTTAAACACAACACAATATGACTGGTTTGAATGACATTGTGGTGGAAATGAAATCAAATGTCCTGTGACCAAGTTCACTGTTGGACAATTATGGAAAATTAAATAATTTTCTCTTTCTTGATAGTGCTAAAATGTTCATATTTGAAGAAACCCACAAATAATGTGTACTATAGCATATAAAGTATCGTATTTTAAGATATAGTTAGTCAGCTAGCAAGAAACAGTAATGTGAATAACGTAAAACTTTGCATGTAGCTAATCACACGCATGTCTGTGTTTATTTTATTTGATTGTAAACCAGAAAGTTAAATTTAATGGCACCATAGACTAATAGTGTTGTTTTCACAATAAATCAGTGCATATTGCTCTCTGCAGAAAGAGCAGCTGGCTCAAATCTCAGTCTGTGACCCTTTCTGAAGTCATTAACTTATGTCCATCTCAAGTTATTTCACTATAGTCTGGTATAAGTTCTTAAACTTCTGAATCAGCACACATCTTTAGTCCACGTTTTTAGTTCTTGTTCCACTCCACACAGCTAAATAAAGATATTGTGTTGCGTGTGCTGTTGTCTATCTCTCTCCCTCATCTCTCTATGGTACCTGCGGTGGTGGGCCACGGGTTAAACATCCCTGGCCCAATCACAGCCCACCTTTCCCTCGCTGAGTTTCTCCAGCCGAATGATATTATATCCGACCGCTGGATAAATCCACTTGACTTATCCAAAAGATTAAATTATTTACACATTTAGAAAAGACTCAATCCTCAAATATGGCCGACTCCAGTGGCTTGGCCTCATAAAGATTTAATCAGCATAATTTCTTAACGATAGAGCAGGAGCTGTGGGAAGAACCGGGAACGTCTTGTTCGCCAGTCTATCGCCTGTAAGCAGATGGAAGAAGCAGGGGCTACTGCTCTCAGCAAGAGCGTTAGCACGTGATTGACACATGGCTGAAACCCATCCGTCAGATGAATGGTTCCTGCGCTTGTCCTGTGCCTCGTCTGAAGGGCTCTTGTCACCTTGCGGGTTGTCACTTAAAGACGAATTGTCAAAACAACAGAGATGCAGTTTGTAGCCATGCACATAAACAGCCAGTGGGACGGCCTTAAATGTTTATTGTCCTGTAAAGCTATTGATTTTTGTTGTCGTTGTTGTCATTTGCTGTGTTTGTGTGCACGTTCAGTTCAGTCTCTAGCTGCTTCCACGTGTGTCATTCTGAGATGACGGTATTAATGTTTACTGTTTTTTCCCCCTTCTTCTCCTCCAAAATAAAGGCCTCTCATGTCCCAGTTCTCATCATCTGTTTTCACTGGGCATGACTGAAGTGTTGGTCACACCATTTAGAAAGTGATGACTCTGACCTCTGCTTTGCATATGCTTGGTTAGAGTCTCTGATATACTTTAGTCTGTGTGGGATTTGGTCATTGACACTTCTGAAATTGCCTCCTGAGCTCCGTCTCTCTCCCCCTCTCACTCTTTCATTCTCGTATCGTTCGCTTCCTCTCTCAAAACCACTAAAACACACACACACACACACTTAGGAATGTACGGCATATTGCCAATTATTAGGAACCCCAGCCAAGACTTAGTTTATCTTACTGCTGTCTAGATAGTAAACACGTTTGTAATTTTCAGCTCGCATTGTAATAATACGACAACGAATGAATATTAGTGCGCATGCCTTTCTCATAATGTCAGCCGGTGCTTTCCATAAGCACTTCATCTGGATGTGTGGGCATTGTTGTTTGTACGTGCCTCGGGTTCGCCGCTGACGGAGGAAGTCGAGACTGAGAGGCTTTGATTAAAGCGTGAGTGTGCAAAGTGGCGGGATAAGGGCCGTTTTGGATCCCCGCTCAGGCGTGGGGCAGGAGGCTAATGATCAGATTACACTGATTGGCTGCATGAAATAAACATGGCGACGGCGGGGCGCTGTTCCCGAGACGTTGCTGGGTAACGGTGTGATAATTCCACCGTCTGTGTGAGCTGCCCCTCACCTGTCTGTCTCTAGAGCTTGAGCCCAGCCTTTCATACTAAATACTCAAATGTTTCCGTCCAATAACCTTTTCTCTGCCTTCATTAGATATTCCTTTTCTGTTCTGAGTGACATGTAGTGTTTTGAAGTCCTCATTCCTTTAAAGTAATATTCTGGGTTCAATGGAAGTTAAGCTCTGTCAAATAAAAACAGAATTTTGTAAATAAAATAAAAAACCCCTGTTGTTTAAACTTTGTTGTCACTTTAGAGTTTTTATAAAAATGGTTGTAACTTTACACAGAAAAGGTTAGTAAGCTTTTTTTTTTTTTTTTTTTTTCACGCTTACATAACCGATCAAAAGTATGAAGTCTCTTATGCTCAACAAAGGCTGCATATATTTTATTTAAAATATTGTGAAATATTATTACAATTTAAAATAAGACTTTTCTATTTTAATATATTTATTTCTTTTTAGTGCTGTCAAACAATTAATTGCGATTAATCACATCCAAAATAAAAGTTTGTGTACATAATACATGTTTATACTGTGTGTATTTACTATGTATATAGAAATACACTCGCATGTATATATAACAAAAATATATTTATATATAAAATATTTATATTTATATCATAGACTGTAAAAAAAAAAAAAAAAAAAAAAAAAAAAAAAATATGGACGACACACCTACACTCTCTTCCATTGTAGAAAAGTGAAGCCGTCAGTGTCCGAATATGCTGACATCTTGTGCTGATTCGGGACCTGAGTCATGCAGTAGTGAACTCAGGACCCAGTTCTGTACAGTCGTGAGCATGAAGTGGATCCATGCACTATCAAGGCCCCACCCACACTCCCGCAGAATTGTTTAGTACAGTTTAGTACGCTTGATTTATATATAATATAAATTATATATAAATAATATATATATATATATATATATATATATATACTGTTTACATGTATACATGTAAATGGTATTTCTTAAATATATACATGTATGTGTGTATTTATATATACATAGTAAATATACACAGTACACACGCATTATGTAAACACAAACTTTTATTTTGGATGTGATTAATTACGATTAATCGTTTGACAGCACTACATTTTTTATTTACTGTATGTGAGATTGAAAAATTAATTTTCTGCTGTCGTTACTCCAGTGTCACATGATCCTTCAGAAGTTATTCTACTATGTGGATTTAGTGCTCAAGAAACATTTCTTATTATTATCAATGTTGACAAAAGTTGTACTGCTTGATATTTTTGTGGAAACCATGATACATTTTGTTTTTCAGGATTCTTTATGAATAGAAAGTTCAAAAGTTATTTGAAATGTAAAACCCTTGTAACATACTGTAAATGTCTTTACTGTCACTGTGAATCATGTTAATATATATATATATATATATATATATATTTTTCCTTCTGGTAATCAACATTATGCTACAAGTGCTGCTGATTGTACTGAATTCAAAATATTCCTTTAATACTTTTTGGTCTCAACCATCAGACATCCCCAAGGGCATAAGTGTCTTTTTCACTCACTTTTCTTCCTCTCATTCTCATCCCAATTGCAATAAACTCATGACTTTTTTTTCCTCATTGAGATCACACACCCCCACGAACGTGTGCGCAGGTATTTCAGAAAGCAAGGCAGTCACAAACGTACAAAGTTCCCAGTAATAATCCATTCGTTCTGTTCTGTGCTGATTCTGGGTCTAAGCCTGTACAATTATTCAAATCCCAGCTTTTAGCTGCAGCATACAGCTCCCCATGGGGCTCTGCCTCTCTAATCTTGCCTTTGGCCTTGCATTTCAAATGGAATTAATTCCCATAAGGAATGCATATGAAGAAAACCACTAGTGGCTAATCCTGCCGTTTAAGTTGCTGAAACTTACACCTGTCATGTTGTCGTAGGCGAGTGGTTGCGGGTACTGATAGCCGGACTGAAATCCACAGGGCGGCTCCTTCTTCCTTTCTCTTGTTTATCACCGTCCCTCGCCAAAGAAGAGTCCCTCCTTCGCTCCTTTCCCCCCTCTCTCCGTGACTTCTGAGACGAGAGATTGCAGGTGTTATTATCGAGGATACGAAGGCTTGGAAACCGAGCGGACGCCTGTCAGCTAATCTGACAGCGGGTGATCCGTGGACTGCGCTCAGGTGCGGGGTGGACCGACGGAAGTGGCGCACACCAAATTGAGAATGTGTTTTGTATTCCGGTTACAAACATATAAGTGCGCTGGTTTACTGAATCTCTAATAGCTTGTGTCATGTGGGACGTTTTTACCTGAGGGTGATGAAATGTATCTCTTCCTGTGTTATCTGGTAATGTGGATAGTTTGTGAGTCCTTAGATGGGAGTTGGAGAGTGTGTGTAGTTATGTTTGGGGAGAGGGAGAGCGCTTCGGTTGCAGCTGGTGTGTGTGTACGCGAGATCTCTCGTTCCTCTCCTAGCTGTAGGCGCATAAAGTGAGGATCGGTTCAGGATACAAGCCCATCTGCACACAAGCCCCAGGTAACACGAGCAGCAGCCCAGTTCATCAAACGTACACACACACACACAAACGGGACCGCTACGACTCCCACATGTGCCTCATTACGAACTCTCCGTCTTTTTCCACTTTTAAAACTCTCAGCTGTCTGTTCTTCTGCAGTCAGTCTGGGTGAGAGAATGTGTGCTGGAGTGTAATGATGCCTGTTGCCGTTTGGGTGCTTGGCCTTGCGGCACTGGGCATGCGTGTATGTATGTGTGCGTGTGTTGGGGGTAATTGAGTGGATGAAGAGGACTGGCTGGCTGGAGCTTTGCTTCGTCCTCTCTAGATTTGGAGTTACCCTTAGCATTAGCTTTAGTGCTTGTGATTGCTGGGCCAAATGCCAGGCTGCATGAGAGAGTGTGTCTGGTGTCTCTCCCCTCGGTGTAGGCACCATCTGCCTGCATGTCCTCCAGGACGTTGCCCGTCCCCGCCGGCCATCTCTGGCCAGGCTTTGTGGGTGATGGACTGCAGGCCTCCTGGCAGGGGGCTGAGAGGCCCAAGGCTCTAGGACCCAGGTCCCTTACTGCCCTAAGATACCCCCCTTTTTAACATTGCAGCCCTCTGCCGGTCAAACTACCATGAGAGCAACCAGTCTGGCTCCAACTATGTTTCTGTCTCTTGATCTCATTTCTCTCTATCTTTCTGAACAGCCTGGTTGTCATACACTCATACACTTCCCTTATGATTCAATAATAATTAGTGATACAAATTTTATTGTTATTATTATTATTTATTGTTAATTTATTTTAATTATTTTTTAAAACACATTAAACATTCTTTGTTTCAGATGGCAGAATGCGTTTATTTATTGTCATAATTATCAACACTTACACATTAATAATATTAATATACATACAATATTATTATTGTTCGTAGACATGACAGTCCGGAGAAATAGCAGAGAAAAAGGGAAATAGAATTGGGATTTGAAAACTAAAAATTATTTGTTTTCAGAGTGGTTTGGTTGGTTGGTTGGTTGGTTGGTTGGTTGGTTGATTGATTCATGGATTGATTGACTGATTGATTAAATAATTCAATGATTAATTGATTCATGGATTAATTGATTGATTGATTGATTGAGCCATTGATTGATTGATTGATTGAATGATTGATTGATTGATTGATTTGTTTGTTCATTCATTGGTTTGGTGGTTGGTTCTTTCGTTTGTTCATTCCTTCGTTCGTTCCTTCGTTCATAAAATTATCTGCACTTAGACATTAATAATGTACATACCATATTTTTGTTGTTAATTATTAGTCTTTTAGTCTTTAATTGACATGACAGTGCAGAGAAACAGCAGGGAGATAGTGGAATGGAATTGGGATGTGATGCAGGTTGGACTCAAACCCATGTCCCTACAGGAGACCCTCAGCTCCTATACTGTATGTTTCTAGCATGCATGTTACCACTGTGCCATACCTCCAGTTCATTGTGGGTTTTATGTTAGAAAATGAGCGTTTTGTTTACATATCACTGTACCATTACTGTAGCATTTACCTTAACCACAGCGTGAGGATCGTTTAACTGACCAATTCAAACACTAAAAGAACTTTACGGTAGATGTCAAGCATGCCACAGAAAGCTTTCCAGCACTAAACGGCTGATTTCTGTTTTCTTTTCTTATAGTATTCCATTTCTGAGATGGTGGCTTATATATGTTGTCAGCTAAGCAAAGCAGAGTGCAGTTTGTGGCCATTTTGTGGGATGTATTTTAATGGATGGTTAACCATCACATCCCTATCGTAATCGGCATTGCTTATGGTATCCGCCAGCAGTCTCATAAACACGCAGACTTCTAGACGCATTCACTGACTCAACAATACAATAACTTTAGCCGTCAGTCTTCTGTCCAACCACTAACAAGCTGGCCAAGTTTAATTGGTATGCTTTATTTCCCCTCAGTTTTCAAGAGCTTAGAGGGAAATTCTGCATGGTCAGAGGTCGAAGGCACTTTTTCTCACTGTTAGTTATAAGTGTAGAAAAACAAGTTGTTCTTGTAATTAATAGGTTGAATTAAAACAATAAATCAAACAAAAAAGGAACACATTTTAGATCCAAAAATATTGTCTTTTCAATCAGATGTGGCCTAGGGGTTAGTGCATGTTCTCCATCACATTGAGTTGTGGTGATTATATGGGTGATGGGAATTTGGTTGGTTGCGTTGGTGTTTTTTTACAATGGTGACCCTGTCTTCTCCCTCTCTTTTTATGTACTTAAGCTTGTTTCAGCTGTTCATTTCAATGAAAGTGCCAACACTGCACTACTGAAATGTACAGAAGCTAATTCTGTTTGTGTATGTTTCAGTGTGACTGGCCTAGATGTGAGAAAGTATGGAAATGCTGAATTACGTGTGAGGGCAATAAAACTCACACAAATAAAAGTGATTTTTCTTCCCAGCAGAGAAAAGATATGCTTTTCTACTATTGGGGGGGAGGGGGGGTGTCTGGGTTTTTTTTTTTTTTTTTTTAGAGGAGCAGACTTCAGATGCAAGCTATAATTTTCACACACCAAGGAGGAATATATATATAGCACTGTCTATAGATCTAGAGAACGAGGATTTCTTTCCCCCTTCTCTCATGATGTTTTACTCCTTATTGACCTGTGTTTTCATTGTTAAACTTGGCCTTTTCTGTTGAAATAAGAACAAAAACAGATCATTTTCTCCCAAGACTCTGAGACCCTATCTTACAAAAGTTATACCATACAGTGCTTTATAGATTAGCAGTTTTGTAGTGATTTATGGTTCCAGTGTTTATCAAGTCTCAGCAATTAAAAGTCCCATTCAGTACTGTAATGAGATCTGTAAATGATACTTTCCACAAGGGTACAAAATAGAGCCTGAAAGTCTCATTCTCTCGGTCGCTCTCTTTTAAATGGTCAGTTTAGGAATTGATTTTAAATTAATTTTAAATTAATTTTTAAAATTAAAAATATTTTAAATGAATGTTGCATGTAATTAATTTTGATTAAAAATGATTTATTTATTTATTTATTTATTTGGTTTTTACATTGTTTTCAATGTATTCAGTATTGGTTCATTAGATTGTGTCACGTTGTAGGATTTGGTTAATAGTGAGTTTTTGATGCGTCACAGGCAAAAATCCCCATTATAAGAGGGATAAAGATATCTGTTCATGCTAGATCTAGCTTTATTATTAATATCTAATAGTTGTCACAAAAAGGAATTAGTGTCTCCATAGTGTATAATGTTTGTGGGAAGTGCGTTTAAATTTTTTTTTTAAAAATTGCATGAACACACTTTTTCTGTATATTCAATTACATACAATCTCCTGTGTACATGTGGTAGAAATATTCCTAAATAA
The DNA here is from genome assembly GCF_019924925.1 of Ctenopharyngodon idella. Lineage (NCBI taxonomy): Eukaryota > Metazoa > Chordata > Actinopteri > Cypriniformes > Xenocyprididae > Ctenopharyngodon > Ctenopharyngodon idella. The sequence continues at coordinate 10,246,620 of NC_067232.1, read as the reverse complement.
TCCCTTACAGTAGTGAGTGAGTAGATAGTACTTGATAGTATTTCAAATAATTGTCTTCTTCTAAAGCTTGTTGAGCAGCTAAGAGGAGTCCTTGGCTGGGCCAGACATCTTAATTTAGACTTGCCGCGCCTGTGCAAAGAAATCCCTGTGTCACATTGTGCACAAATATTTATGTAGGGCTTTTTAAAGTAGAACTTTCTGGAAGATACAGAGGGAGGAGTAGAGGAGAAACAGCCTGCTGGGCCTTGACCCGGCCTGAGCTTTCCAAGCCGATGGCTGAGACTGGCAGACACACAGACGCGCTACTCACACAGGCAAGCAAAGGAGAAAAATGGCCTTGTCTGCTCTAAATCTTTTAAGCGTAGCAGTTGAGCAGTGTGTGCTGGATTGGTGCAGTCTGGGATAGCTGGGCGGTTAGGAAGGCTGGTGGGGTAAGAGGTTGGGGCTGGCAGTCTGGTGGAGTCCATCTCCCCGCCAGCGCGACGGACACACAGGGCCAGACAGACGCAAGAGGAGGAATCAGACAGCCGGCTGCGTGTCGCACGACAGATTGAGACGTCAGCTCACAGCTCACGGTCCAAAAGCAGGCCTCTGTCTTAATGCAATGCACATAAATATATCTGAGTACACGCGCTGGATGCTGGCCATGACAGCGCGGCTGCTAGTTTGGCTTCTTTTGATGCAGTGGCTAAACTTTTGCCAGAGCATACCCCTGCAGATGAGCCGTGGCTTCTGGCCTGACGTTTATTAGAGCCATGCAGAGGAAGTTCTGTGACTGAATCTAGTGATGAATGTTTGAATTAGGTCTTTGTTTACTCAAATAGTTCAGAAAAAGGAATCTCTGAGAGTTCAGCCTGCCTTCAGTCCCACATTTTAAAGATAATTATGTCTTTATATTTAGTAGGTAGATTTATCAGATTACTCTTCTAATGTCAGTGTTTGTTTTTTTTTTTTTTTTTTTTTTTGTTCAGTGAGGATGCATTAAATTGATTAAAATTCCCATTAAGTTGACAGACACTTGTAATTATACAAAATATTAAATTATATATATATATATATATATATATATATATAAAATCATTAAGTTGACAGACACTTGTAATTATACAAAATATTAAATTCATTATATATATATATATATATATATATATATATATATATATATATATAATTATATATGATTTCCACAACAATTTTCAACACTAACAATAGTAAAAACTTTCTTGAGCACCAAACCAGCATATTAGAATGATTTCTGAAGGATCATGTGACTAAAAATTCTAGAATTAATTACATAGAAAACCATAGAAAACCATTATTTTAAATTGTAATAATGTTTCACAGTATTACTTTTTTACTGTATTTCAATCAAATAAACGTCTTTGTGAGCATAAGAGATTTATTTCAGACCCCAAACTTTTGAACGGTAGTGTAGATTAATCAAATATAGAAAAATATTTATTTGCTCATTTTTTTCTTACAATAAATTGGGATAAGTGTTGAATTGTTACTTCTTGGGTGTCATAATTTTATAAGGGATGCTCCTTTTTTTCTTCTTTTTTTTCATGGGGAAAATTATTTTGTAGCAGGGTTACATTGAAAAATATGGGACACAGAATAAATGTGTATGTTCTAGAAATTCAAAGTTATGATTGGTGTTGCGATAATATGATGTTTGCATTGTTTACAGCACTATATATATATATATATATATATATATATATATAATCTTATCTACAAATTGTATATATATATAATTTTGTAGATTAAGGGCCACAGTTAGTGTATGTGTGTGTGTATATATATATATATATATATATATATATATACATACACTAACTGTGGCCCTTAATCTACAAAATTTGAGGGTCTCTGTTTTTTAAGGGTGGTAAGAGGAAATGGATAATACTTTTGCTATATTTTCTGCCTAATATGAAAACAGTGATTTGTATTGAAAAACAGTGCTCTGTTGCTTCTTTCTCCACACACTCATTCACCTGTGAAAGTCCCTTTGTTGTTGAGTCCCCTAGGAAGTTTCTTCAGACAGGCTGACCTCTGCTCCTTGACCTCTCAGAAGGCTCTATGACCTGATCCAAAGCAGAGTGGCGGCCCAGCTGTGGGAACCGTCACATGTTGGCTGCTTTGACTGTAAGGATTGAGACCACCCCCCTCATCCTGTCATCCCGCTCCCCTCCTCCCTTTACTGTTGAAGAACAAAGTCAGCTCCTGTCCTGTGTCAGGGCTGGGATCCCATTGTCCATAGTGTGTGTGTGTGTGTGTGTGTGTGCATGCATTTTTGTGACATATCAGGACACAAATTCGTATAATGACATGGGTATGACATAGGTATTACAAGGGGAGGGTGACTTATGAGGACATTACCCCATGTCCCCATTTTTCAAAAGGCTTATAAATCATACAGAATGAGTTTTTTTGAGAAAGTTTTTTTTGTGTGCATGCGTGTGTGCGCGTATTCATGATTGAGAGAAATACTTTTCTACAGTTCCTAAGACCTGCATACTACTAATTCCACCGTGTGGATTCAGATGCAGGAATAGCTTAGGAGGAGAATCTTGGCAACCTGTAATAACTTGAAAACATACAATACCATGCAAAAGTTTGGTGTTTCATTTTTCTTAAAGAATTTAACACTTATTCAGCAAGGACACATTAGATTGATCAAAAGTGACAGTAAAGACATTTACAGTAAAGTTACAAAAGATACAATAAATGTCAAATAAATGCTGTTCTTTTGAACTTTATATTCATCAAAGAGTCATGAAAAAAGTATTTTGGTTTCCACAAAAATATTAAGCAGCGCAACTGTATTTAACATAATGTTTCTTGAGCATTAAATCAGCATATTATAATGATTTCTGAAGGATCATGTGAAACTGGCTGCAGTAATGGCTGCTTTGCCATCACATGAATAAATAATATATTAAAATAGAAAAAAGTTATTTTAAATTGTAATAATGTTTCACAATATTACTGTTTTTTTGATCAAATAAATGCAGCCTTTCCAACTCCAAACTTTTGAATGCTAATGTAGCTTGCCTCTCTCATCATGATAAGTATATTATTATGAACATTAAATAAACATTTATGTGAGATAAAGGCACTGCCAAAAGGAGAATTATTTTTTCAGCTTAAATTGTACATCTAATTAAAGGCTATTCTGGAACCTTTTATGTTCCCTCTGCAATCTACAGACCCAAAGCCAAGTTAACATGTTTTTCCTGGGTTCTCGTCTCACTTTCATGTCTGCGAGGCTGCAGAATGTTCGTTTACATGTACATTGAATGGACAGCTGCCAAACACACAGGGCAAAAGTCTAGGTTACATTGAAGAAAGGCCTTGTCACAATCCGTGAGCCTGAAACGTCTCAGAAGGTCGCACTCCGAGTGCTGAAATCATCTGATCGCCCCCCGCGTGTCCTGAGAGAGGAAAGGAATGCGTAGCGTTACCCAGCTCTCGCAGCCCCTCTCTAAACACACTTCCATGTTCATACTATTATCCATTCTTCACGTCCAATTGCTCTGTTATGGTAATCGTCAGAAGCTCACCATGGCGTAATTACTTACAGCTGACTTAAGAAAGGAATATTCCACACCCCCACGGTCTGACTGCTGGCTTTTTCTGCACTATTAACCCATTCCTGTTTATTAATGCCTTCCTGCTAATGCAAAGGGGCCACTTCATGAGATCCATCATCACGCCAGGCCTATTAGCAAAGTGGCCCCACACTCGGGCAATATTTCTCAGTCCCTGTAGCGTTCTCCCTCTCCGGTCCTCTTGCACGGCCGTTTAATTACCTCAGTAAACGGGCTGCGGTCCTATTAGCCTCTTGTTGCTTTGAGTTGCTGAGTGTCTGGTCATGTGAATATCACCAGGGCTCTGTTTTCATGTTTGCGCGGGTTTGGATGTTTTCCGCAGCAAGTGATCACAGCCAAATGTATTGCACAATCATGAGACAATATAGGTATGTAATGAATCTTAAGCTGTTTCACAAATGATCAGAGAGGAGCTTGTTTACCTCGTGATTGTTCCCTGTCGAATAATGCGTGTAAACGCAGATGTTACGGAATGAAGTGAAGTCAATTCTGGGGCCTTTTTCGTTTTTTTCTGTGAAATCTCCCTTCCTCAACTTTTTCCCCCCTCAATCATAACCTGTATAATTTGGTATTCACACCAATTTGCCATTTAGAGTTGTGCTAATAAGCTCAGGATTTATTGCATTAAGCATTGTGGGTTTGGCTGCGAATGGCAGAGCCGAGTTCCAGAGCCTCTCCTTTGATTCCAGTCATACACATCACCCTGCAATTACTGGACCTGATCTGGAAACTGTCAAGCATGACTGCTGCGTTATTGGAATCATTGCAATTACACACAGGTAATTGACCCACTATCAGCCAAGATGTTAAACTCTACCTCACTGGTGTTAGTCCCTGTTGAGTCCCCACTTCCGTCCACTCTCTCTCTCTATCTCTCTCTATCTCTCTCTCTCTCTCTCTCTCTTGCTCGCTCACCCTTCTTCATTGGAAGGGCAGGGCTTCAACACTGTCTTAGTGTTGAGAATACTGTAAATGAACTCTTGTGACACAAATGACACAGAATTGCTTATCAGGAACTGTTTTCTCACTTTTTCTCACACAACTAGAATGAATTTAAGAAATAAATTAGAAATCGATCTTATTAATAGAAAAGTTAATATAATTAATGAAGATATGTTATTATACAGTGGGTTCCGAAAGTCTGAGATTGCATTGCAAAGCAGGGATTCAAAATCTAACTTGAAAATAACAAAGTCTTAGAATTTTGAAAGTGATAAATTTTGAAAAATTAAAGCAAAGAACTATTTATGATTCTGCAGTAGGCCACTACTGCAGAATTTGTGCCACTAATCATGTGAACTTCATTCGGCTGTAGAACTTTGGATTTTTTGTTGTGCTGATAATATAATTTGTATTGAATATTTTGTATTTCATTAGAAAAATGCAAAAATCAATCAATCAATCAGAAATGGCCTCAGATCCCTGACATGACTCACTATTGTTTGTTTGTTTTGCATTTTATAATTTAATGAAATTACCAAGGCCAGTCATCTAATTACATTTTTAAAAAGTAAATAAATGTAAAATAGTTAAATACAACTATTACTAATACAGTATGATACAAATAAGCCTTAATTACAAGTAGGAATAATTGTAATTAAGGAATAATTGACGATGGGCTCGGATGTGCATTATTTTCTAAGAATTCAACAGCCCGGAGTCAATTATTCCGCTTATACTACGGTTACCACAGCTCAAGACACTGTTCCGATGTTGTATTTCAAGACATTTGTCAGGTTTTTGTCCTTAAAACACTCTTGTGTGTGGGACTAATTTCTTATGCATCTCATCCCAAGCCTCTGTTGCTAATTCCAAAACGTCATTTCAGAACTAGTAATGGAGGCTTGAGCCTTGATAGCAGAATAATACAGTTGATTCAGTTATTAACGCAGTTGAGAGAGAGAGAGAGAGAATAAGCATATGTGAATTAGCCTAGCTGAGTCTGTGCCTCTCTCACGGCAGCAGTGTCTCTACTAATAGCAAAACTAAAAGTTTATGTACCACAAGAACCGCAGTTATTACCTCGCTGGTGAGAAATGTCATGTATCTTTTAAGCTGCTAAACTATTTTACTGATTAATTCATCAGAGCAGCACTGACAAAACGTTTCTGTGCAAGTGTGCGTCCGTACTATACAGTACGTGTACGTTTGAAAGAGAAAGAAAGCGCGAGAGAGTATGCACTTTCAGGACACAATAAAACGTATTTTGTGGCAAAAACCATGACAATAATTTGTCGTTTTCATTCTATTGTTTACTATATTTATTTGCTTGGTCTGTGTCGTTGTGGGTTTTGTCTCTTTTACAGTTGTAGGCTGTAGGACCTTTTGAAATAACTGAAATCATTTGGTGAAGTGATATGGAACTGCAAGGCGGTCAAGACCTGCTAGAACCACTTCAGCTGTGCGTTTCCCTGAAAATAATTGCGCACCTTAGAAAGTTCGTCAACCAATCAGATTCGAGCATTCAACAGCCGCGTAGTATAAACAGTGATATAAGACTGTTGGACCCTACTGTATATAGTGTAACATCTATTTATTCATAATGAGTCATTTATTTATTTTTATTATTTTTTTATTTTTATTTTACTGTTTATTTTTGTATTTTATGGAGGTTGTACAATTATAGGTCTAAAAACAGTAACATGTTTTTTGCTAATGCATGCATCTCATGTTAACATCAACAGTCCCGTAAAAGCACAGTTTTAGCCCATTTAAAATGTCAGCTGATTTGTATTGAAAAGCGAAACTTTTAAATGGTGTTCCCAGCTCTTAGTGAGGATGCTGACCATTATCTTCTCTGAGCGCAGTCCCAGTTCTGCCCCGCTCTTGTCCCAGCCATCCTTCATTACTGTCACACACAGTAGCCTCTGCATCCATTGTACATGTCTCTCTCTCTCTCTCTAGGCCAGTCCTCACCTCTGAGAAAGAGAGCGAGTGAACACAGAGGAGAGATCCGCACAACCAATCAACTGCAGCTAACTCACATCTGAATTAAGCTGTGTAAAACAGGCCCCAAGGCTGGTTGCTAAGCAGTGAGATGGGCTTGCCGATTTCCACTGGGAACCAGAGGACAGTGAGAAGGGTTTTTTTTTTTTTTTTGGTCTTCTTGTGGATGGAAGGAGCAGAGGACATCGCGAGCAGCCCCTGTAATAATGAGACCTCACGTCCCCAGCCAAATATCGCCTCATCTCTGAGAAACAGGCGTGAATGCTGAGTGTGATAATTAATACGTGCCCAGATGCAGGGAGGGTTTTGATGCCGATAACCTCTCCTCACCTCATATGAAAAGTACTGTTTGTAGCGCCACAACACAGCGTCTGTGTTTACGGCTCTGTTTTGTGCCATGCACAGGGCGCAGACCGTGATTATTTTCTCTGTTTGTGTTGTTTGGGCTGCGTTTATTATATTCAAGCGAGTGTGTCGCAGCAGTTTGTTTCTTCCTGCCTGTTGTTGCGGCCAAGGGGCCAAATTAAGGCTATTGTGTGATCCGTCTCCATGGCGATGTGTTGGTAAACTTGGGGTCTGTGAGTGTGAAGGCTGCGTTTGTTGCAGGAGAGCACTTGAGCCTGTCTGGACTTGGTAGGTTTTTCTTAGTATTGCTGTGTGGCGTGCTGTTTAAGGGGGCCAAATTGACCGAAGTAGTGACGCCACAAAGCGACCACTGTTGGTTTGTCTATAAACACTTAACGGAAAAAAAAGATGTGTAGCCTGTTCAAGAGTGGAAGTAACTTTTGATATGCAAACGACATATTTTTTGACCCTTGTCCCATCTTTGTTTCCATGCTAGGAAGAATTGAAGGACTAATGTTTACATTTAATACAAATTTTTGAGTGTTTATGTGAATGTACACTACTGTTTGTACTATTTGTGGTTGATTTTTTTAAAGCTTTTTTTTTTAAAGTGTCTTATGCTCACCAAGGCTGCATTTATTTGATCAAAAAAAAGTGAAATTGTGAAATATTATAACAATTTAAAGTAACTGTTTTCTAGTTCATTATAGTTTAAAATATAATTTATTCCTGTGATGGTAAAGCTGAATTTTCAGCAGCCATTACTCCAGTCTTCAGTGTCACATGATCCTTCAGAAATCATTCTAATAAAGAAAGATTTCTGATTATTATTAAAGGATTAGTTCACCTAAAAAATGGAAAATTCTGTCATTAATTACTCACCCTCATGTTGTTCCACACCCGTAAGACCTTTGTTCATCTTTAGAACACAAATTAAGATGTTTTTGATAAAATCCGATGGCTCAGTGAGGCCTCCATTGACAGCAAGAAAACACTGAAAGCTACTAAAGAAGTATTTAAAACAGTTCATGTGACTACAGTGGTTCGACCTTAATGTTATGAAGCGACAAGAATACTTTTTGTGCACCAAAAAAATAAAATAAAGACTTTATTCAACAATATCTAATGATGGGCGATTTCAAAACACTGCTTCATGAAGCTTCGAAGCTTTACGAATCTTTTGTTTTGAATCAGTGGTTCGGAGCGTGTATCAAACCGCCAAAGTCGCATGAACCATTGAAATTTCGAAACGTTTTGAAACTAACAAAGCCTCATTTACTGAAATCACGTGACTTTGGCAGTTTGATACACACTCCGAACCACTGATTCGAACATCGAATTCGATATTGTTGAATAAAGTTGTTTTGTTTTTTTGGCACTCAAAAAGTAAGGTTGAACCATTGTCGTCATGAACTGTTTTAAATATGTCTTTAGTACCTTTCTGGGCATTTGAAAGTGTTCATTTTCTTGCTGTCAATGCAGGCCTCACTGAGCCATCGGATTTTATCAAAAATGTCTTAATTTGTGTTCCGAAGATGAACGAAGGTCTTACGGGTGTGGAACGACATGAGGGTGAGTAATTAATGACAGAATTTTAATTTTTGGGTGAACTAACCCAACTTTTATGTAAACACCAAAAGGAAACTGCTAGTAATGTCAATAAAGAACAGTTTTCTATTTGTGTACATTATTTTTGTTGTTTTCATAAAAACACACAGGCTAAACAGGTAATAAACTAAGATACAAATCCTCTTGTCTGCTTGTTTAAGTTGCTAATTACAAGACTTTTAATGTGCCCTGTTACATAAGTATGTTGCTATGAAAATCCATGATAATCAAAGACTTGAAAATGAAAGAAAATCACGCTTTGTTTACTTACGATTTGAGAGAGAGAGAGAGGCTTAGAAAAAAGAAGAAAATGAGACCAAAAGTGAAATGACAGCATTGTGGAAACCATCATATTAACACAATTAGCTCCTGCCAGAGTCTGAAACTTGAGCGATTTTTCTTATTTAACTCATTAGAGGGGCCACAGCACCACTCTCACTCATGTCAATTCTGCATAATTACTTTTAAACAAAATCAAAGTAGCCACTATCTGGCATTGTTCAACGTGGCTCATCGCTAAATTTAATTATGCGTTCATTTTAATAAATCCCATTTCGGATGAGGAGTCGTTAATAAGTTTCATTAACATACCTACGTCTTAATCATCAGACCTGCCGCATGGCGACAGGTCATTTAAAAGCAGTTCCACCTCAAATATGAGCACCCAGAGGGCTGTTTTTGAAGGATGACGGGGCATTTCTATGGTGATGTGTGTCTAGATTGTCCAGATGAATGTCCCTTATGTTAACATGTTTTGCTATTAGCTGACATGACTGTTCTTTGAATAGCCATGTTTCTGGGAGTATCTGTGTCTGAGAATATTCCTTTTAAAGCTTTTGTAATCACAGCAACCTTTCATTAAAGTGTGTATTTTCTCCTCCACTAGAAGCACCAAATGCCATTGCAAAAACTGTTTAAAACTAATTTCAAAGATTCCTGTCTGCCATTGTTCACACAAACAGGTTTTCCCCCAAAATCACACCATTGGTTGAGCCAGTGTTGCTCTGGTCTCTCACACAAACAGACTGCAGTTCCGTTTGCTGCCACTAGTGGTGCAGAAACTTCACACTTCACCTTTAATAGCTCAGTTATTCTCTCTCTCTCTCTCTCTTTCTCTCTCTCTTTCTTGGAAATTCTTTCAAGAGTCTTCAAGAAACACTCATGCAGTGTCCAGACGTTGTATTGTTTAGCATTTGGTCCTTTTTAAGCTCTTCACATTGTCAAAAGCATTGCTTTCCCACCATTTTTGCAGCTTTTTAGCACTGGACTCTGTGTTTAATGAGGCTGCTGGGCTCCAGAGGATCCCAGACTTACTGAAACAATGCCCACAAGGATGGCTTTGTGCCCACGGTAAGGGGCCCTAGCCAGAGACACCTGTCTAGCCGATCAGATGTATTTGTTCACACAACTTCTCTGTGCAACCTTCAAATAATTGCTTACTAGTGTCTGTCATGATTTCTATTAGGATACTTACTGCTGACAAAGTGATTTTCTTATAGAAAGTGGCCAAATTATGAAAATTTGGTATTTTTAGTGATGTTTAGCATGTTACCAAAATGTCAACTCACCTTTATATAATACAGATTGTTTCAAAGCAGCTTCACAGTAATAAACAGGAAAATAATGATCAAACTTCAAATTCCGGGGGAGTCCTTGGGTGAAACCAGGCTCAGCCGGGGGCCAGTTCTCCTCTGGCCAAATGAATGAACATGGTGTGATTTATTTCAGGCTGCATCACAAGTCATATTGTGGATTGATGAAAAGTTAAAGGGTCTTTTATCTCTGCTGGATATGCTGATATCCAAACTGTTTCAGTCTGTGAACTATGAGGTCGTCGTCATCCACACTGTTGCTCTTGGCTCAGTCTACTGGACAACAGCAAAGTGAGAACGCTGTCGTTTTTCATCGAGAGAAATTCTTTCCTATAATCTCGAGTGATGGAGAGGCAGAGGGGGACACCAGGACTGTAATGAGTGGTTGGCAGTGAGGAAAAAATACTAGCCCTCACCTCAAGGCACCCCTGGGTCTCACAGAAGAACCAAAAGAGAGAGAAAAAAGAGAGCTTTGCTCCATGGAAAAGGCTTGCCTTTCTTGTCCTCAAATTCCCTTTACCCATTAGCATCTGAGGTATTTTTCTCCAGGGAGGCAAGGGAGGTGGTGTCTCCTTAAATGATTTGGAAATATAGCAAAAGAAATATAACAAAATATGAGATTAAATACTTTTTTTGTTGTGTTCTAATGTAACACTGTCTAACAGCGACACAAGTGGATAAAGGTTAGATGGAAGCAGCATCTCTTTGGCCTCCCTTGAGCTCATTATGGTTCTCAGTGAGATTCTAAAGTGTGCAGTTTTAAAAGTCATGTGACAGTAGGTGCTGCCTCCTTAAAAAATGCCTTATCATGCTTGTAACCAATAGCAAATCATCCTGAATGGGTCAAACTGGTGTAAATGGACTAATTAGAGTACTCAACTCACCCACATATAAAGGTGACTTTTGATAATAATATCAACAGTCAGTAGTACTAAATAAATGTGAATATTATTTAAAAAAAAGCATAAACTTTGAGAACCTTTCAGCTCCATTGTTCTTTTTGTTTGATCCATTCAGTTTCCAATTTTGCTTAGTTGTATATGAAGGTGGGTTTTGAACTCAGGACTGCTTATCAAAAACAGGAATTGTACTAGCCATTATTTATTTGTATATTTGATTACCAGGGGTTCAGGCCAGAGGTAGCACCAGATTTTAAGGTTCCCCCATCTCCAAAACCACAGTTTAAAGGGTTAGATTTACCAAAAGATTTACGAATCTTTGTTTTAAATCAGTGGTTCAGAGCGCCAAAGTCACGTGATTTCAGTAAATGAGGCTTCAATGGTTCACATGACTTTGGCAGTTTGATTCACGCTCCGAACCTCTGATTAGAAACAAAAGATTCGTAAAGCTTTGAAGCTTCTTGAAGGAGTGTTTTGAGATCGCCCATCATTAGATATTGTTGAATAAAGTCGTTATTTTGTTTTTTTGGTGCACAAAATATTTTCGTCGCTTTATAATATTAAGGTTGAACCACTGTAGTCACGTGAACTGTTTTAAATATGTCTTTAGTTGCTTTCTGGGCAATGTAAGTGTTAATTGTCTTGCTGGCGATGCAGGCCTCACTGAGCCATTGGATTTTATAAATAATATCTTAATTTGTGTTCCGAAGATGAACGAAGGTCTTACAGGTGTGGAACGACATAAGGGTGAGTAATTAATGACAGAATTTTCATTTTTGGGTGAACTAACCTTTTAACATCTGGTGACGGCTGGTGCTGTTTCCTTTTACCCCGCAAACTTTATGGCATATACACATAGTTAAATGGCTCTAAAATGATAGAAACATATAATAGTTTTTTCAAACGTTCTAGTGCCGCTTCACACTAGATCACTGCACAAACAGGACAACTTCATCAAGATGGCTGCCCAGGCAGCGCTGCGGTAACACCAGCGGCGTCCATGTTGGCTCAGCTCCGGGGTGGGTGTGACTCCTGACAGAGGGTTCCTGTTGGTCACTTATCTTGTTAATTAGGTTTTCACTTCTCGCCGGCTCTCCCCTCCCCGCGCCCGGTGACAGATCTGCACCCAAACGCTCCGTGCCACCGCCGCATTGTTTTTCCCCACATAGTGGGATAATTAATATGTCTGGCCCATACATATTTCATGTTGTTTGCTTTAAAATGGTGAAGGAGGCAAGAAAAGAGAGATTCTCAGAGTGAGGGAGAGAAGGGAAGATTAATTAAAAGAGGGAAGAGAGAGAGGGATCCGTCCTAGGATAGAGCCTAGAGCCGCCGGATGCGGCGGGCTTCATTTAAATAAAGGCTGGTGTCAGAAAAGCCCCTTTATACCTGTGTGAAGGATAACTAGTCGACTGTATTAAGGTACGCACCATCTATTCTCTCACTGTACATTATTTGTATTCAAGGTTTTTGAAATGACATTGCAATCTGATGATGCACCAGCCCATTATATTGTCGCACAGGACAAATATCCCGGCGTTTTCTCTGTAGAACTAACACAATTTTTCCATGTCAGAGGTGGGTAATATCCTCGCGGTCCAGGAGGCTGCCGGTGCATAAGGAATGATGCCATTAATCCTCCTGGGCAGCCTCCTGCTCTGATTATTAAGGAAATAAATTTGCATGCTGCATATGAACCAGGTGAATCACTGAAGGCGCAAATTATATTTTCTGACAGCGAGGTAGAGAATGGAGCTGCATTGCTCACCCTACAACCCCACCACCCCCGTAGTACACACACATACACACTCAAACGGCTCTCCCCCCGCTGTCCTGAAAGCTGCATTTCTATTCATTACCCTGCGAGAGAAGAGTCAGTGGTCGCTTTGTAAGTTTGCATGGAGTGCGTTATCTCCCGGTGTAGGCTGGCGCTAGCTTGCTCCCAAGTGCACGGCTGTAATCACAACTTACAAATCACAGCAATAATTGAGAGGGAGAGAAATAAAGAGACAGGGGTGGAATGAGATTCGAAACGGAGTCGCTCTATCAGGTCTCGTTCAGGTTAGACTTCGGCTCCACAATACAAACACTGTTTCACGTGAGCACAGAGAAGCAGTCTGACCGTGGACGGCTCGAACTTGTGTGTTCATTGACCCAGTGCGTAATGGTCCATAAAGGCTCAACTTAATGAGCTGGTCATCGGTGTCAGGGGTATTACCTAATGTCCTCTTCATGGATGAAGACCTCCACTTGTTTTACTCCAATCTGTTCTAAGTGTGTTTTTTCACTTTTTCCACATATAGTTATAGGATCGATGCATGGTGAAGTGAGTTTTTATTTGTGCGCCAAAAGAACTAATAATATCACAGCTGGATGCACGCTTATGTCACCGCATTTATGTAAACGTGCTGCACCGGTAAAGCGAGATGTGTCAAACCAAAACTGGCTGTAGATGGTTAATTTTGAATGAAGCACAGATTGGCCGATATCCCGTGATTTATTTTCTCTCAGTGGGTATTAAAAGAAATGACGGATAAACAGAAAAGTGGCATGTGGTGTTGGGTAGAGTCATACAGAAAAGAAGCAGTTTCACAAGTAATTTTGTATGTTTCTGTTGTTGCTTTTTTATATATATATATTGTAACACTACCTGGTTCATTTCTACTGTGTACATTGTATATATAGCCACATATAGTATGATAACTACTTTGATTTGAGTAGATGTTGCCATTTAAAAAAAAAAAAAAAAAAAAAACATTTTTGACAATTTATTAAAAATTCCAAGTGCTTCTTAAATTTTTCCCCTTAATTTTCTGATTTTTTTTTTTTTCCTTTCTTTTTTTTTTTCCACTGTCTATTTTGTTTGTCTTTTATGCAGGTCTTTAATGACATTATCCTCCAGGAAGTGACGTCATTTAGTGGGACAGCAACAGCACATCAGTAAGTTTTAGGAATATTATATAGTATACTAATCGTACTACACTTGCCATGTATTTCTATTAGAAAACTGGTACGAACAGTATGCTAGTATGCGGTTTTCGAATTCAGCACTAGTTTGTTTCACTTCTGAAATATTCCGCCTTGTTTGATTTAAATGACAGAAATTGATATGATAATGTCAAAATTTAACCAAAATTTTTTAAAAGATAAATTAATGAAAATCTTAAAGTTGACATAAGCTAATTGTGAATCCATGACTGAGCAATGGCTAACTTTAGTTCCATCATGTTAGGCATTCTGCTCATTTTCTTGCCATTGTAGAAGTAATCAAGTTATAATATAATTTAAATGATTCAGCACAGCAGATTTTTGAAAGTCAGAGTTTTTTAGTTACAGAGATAAAAATGTACTGCATATGAGGAATATGCAGTACAACCTTCATAAACCTGTTTTTATTATATATATATATGTATATATATATATATATAATATGTATGTATATATATATATATATATATATATATAATATGTATATAGACTACTTTTTCCTCCATATCACTCCCTGTATATTCATAATAATAGTTTTATGATCACTGAAAATATGGTCATGTTACAACTGTTTCTCATTTTTCCTAAACAGGTCATTGCATGTTTTCTTATATTTTTTTAATTCTCTTCCCTTTTTTAACAACTACAACCTGTTTTGTTGTGTTAATTGGTCGAGTACTTTAATAACATACTACAAAACAATGTGTTCTGGCCTTGAGTGCTTATATTTTCAAGGTTCTGCTTTAATTGTCCCCATAAGCTGAATGAAAATGAAATTCACGCACCTTTGTGTGTGTGTGTGTGTGTGTGTGTGTGTGTGTGTGTGTGTGTGTGTGTTTTAGTCAAAACTCATGCAGGAAGGAACATGCGCTCTCACACAAAGCAGCGAGTGTCAGAGAGGGCCCCAAGTCTAAACATTATTTAGACACATTATCAACCTGACGACTGCTCCTCTAATGGAGAAATACTTGACCTGCTCCTTATCCCTCCTCATTTGTGTTTGTATATATGTATGTGTGTGTATGCGTGAGCATGTGCTCAGCTGCACCACTGTCACGTGTATGTGAGTTTGTATGTACGTATTCTGGATTGTGAGATACATTTATAAGGACACAGATTATGAATTACACCCCAAACCACCACACAGACTTATTTGTCGCCTCTCCTGATGTATAAGAGCGTATTTCATTGTCACTGTGCTTAAATCCATACATCCAAATATTGTTCATTGTGACCTTGTTATGATAAATTCATAGCCCCACTTTTGGAGCCTCAAGTTCATCAGTGAGAGTGTGAGCTATTTTAATGTGGCGGCCTGAACAAATGCTCCCACCATCTTGCAGTGCTGAATATTAAAAATGTGGTGCTTTGAATGAGACAGTAAAGGACAGAGGATCTTAGAGCATTTTTAAGATAGCCTCGTCAGGGGCCCGTCCAAGCCCAGAAGTGAGAGCCAGGGCCAGGCGGTGCACTCGGCTCAGAGAGACAGGAGAAGAGCTGTGGGGATCAGCACCAGCCTGCTCGTGCATGGCAGATATGGGTCACTCCATACCAATGATATGGGTGGTGTAGGACTATTAGCCACATTACAACAGCTGGTCTGACTCCCTTACAACAAGGGACGTTTTGTTATTGTAGGTCACAATAGTTGGACTTGTAATTAGTTTTGGTGTAATTTAGTTTGTTCTATGACTTTAGGTACACTGTAAAACATCAAAAGTTGAGAAAACTTAAAGTTTAAGGGCTTTCACAATAGCACTTTTGGTGTGCACCCTGGGTCGATTGACGTCAGAGTTTGGTACATTTGGATGATGTGAACACTGTTTTCTGAACTCGGGTTTACACCCGCGAACCATACTCGAGGCTGCTTAAAAAGGGTGGTCTGGGGTACGGTTCAAGTGAACTTCTGCGTTCTACATTCGCGGCAGATAGACGCAAGTGCCATTATGTACTGAAGCTTTGGAAACAAAACGAAAACAAAAAAATATATAAAATTGAGGAGAGAAACGTTATGCATTTTGCCGCCTTCTCCTGCGCCGTCATTACTAGGCAACGGAGTAAAGAACTGCTGGTTTGTTGACGCAGACGAACCGCGGGTCGGACCCAAATAATATAATATGAACACAGTCCAGAGGGGGCAGGGGGAGGGGGGAGCAATCGAACTCGGGTTCGGTCCAGGCAAACGAACCAAGTGTGAAAGCACCCTAAGACAACAAACTTCAGCAGTTTTTTGAGTTTTCTTAACTTATTTTTGTAGGAGATTTTTGGGTTTTCTCAACTTTTTGCTGTAAAAACTGAATACAACAAGTTGAGAAAACTCAAAAATCTGCTGAAGTTTGTTGCCTTAAACTTTTAAGTTTTCTCAACTTTTGATTTTTTACAGTGTACTTTTATTAATATATAAGCACTACTTTTGATAATTTTTGAAGCATACCTTAATTCTGAATTTCCTTTGTTTTATTTGGTACACTCTAAAAAATGCTGAGTTAAAAACCAGCATTTGGACAAACCCAGCGATTGGGTTGTTTTAACCCAGCGTTTGGGTTAAATGTTTACCCAACGTGCTGGCAGTTTTATTTATGGAGTGTCTATTTACACTAAGTACACATAGCTGCCCTTATTGGCAAATGCTATTTACACTAGTTCCGCCCACCAATGTCTGGTTGGGCCACACAAGTTTTTAAAAGACGAGCAGAATTCAACATCTTCAGTGGCGCAGCTATAGCGAATAAGGCTTACAGACCTGGCTTTTAATGCAATCGACGCAGGTTTGAATCCGCTTTTTGAAAATAATGTTCTAAAAGTGGAAACGAAAGTGTTTATTGGGTAAGGTTATGGGGAAGTTGTAGGTAGGGTTTTTATTCTCCCAACAAGGCAGCATCCATTTAATAATTTTAATAAATATAATCAGTTACACTCTGATATTATTACATCCTATTAATGTACAAAAATACTGAGGTGCAAATACTATCTGCCAATATAAAGTATAAATAGCATCTAATCACTATTTAGGCCACTCTTATTGCAAAGAACTGATACTTTTACATGGTGTGAATAGAATCTATCGCTATTTTTACCTAGTGTAAATGGCATATCGCTAAGAAAATGCTGCTATTGTCACTTTGTGTAAATAGAATATGTTGCTATTTTCACTTAGTGTAAATAGCATCTACAGATATTTGCACTTAGTGTAAATAACATCTATCACTAAGAAAATATGCTATTTTCACTTAGTGTAAATAGCATCCACTGCCTTTTATTTAACACAACTATTGTTTAGAAATTACTATATGGCTGGCTGGGTTTGTCCATTTTTAACCTAACTTGGGTTGTGTTTAACCCAGCTTTTTTTTTTTTTTTTTTTTAGGGTAGGAGCTTTGCATTACATTTTAAGTGTTTTCAAGTGCTCAAACTTTATCATAATCCCTTATTTGTGTAATAATAGTAAGATCCATTAATCCATCCATCCATCCATCCATATTTCAGTTTCAGTTATGCATATATTAATTTTTATGTTAATGGAAACCGTGAAGTATTTTAACACACTTTATTTCAGTATTTGTAAGTGTTTTTTGTGCTCAAACTAAATCCATGTTTATCTACTAAATTAAAGTAGTTTAGAAACATCTACTAATTCTTAAATTGTGTAAATTAATGTCAAGTACAAAGAGTGCTGGAGTACCAGGGTGGGTTGTAACACTAATAGAAAACATTGCTGCTTTAATTTTTGTGCATGAATTTATTGTGGCAATCAATTCATGTTTAAAAAATCTAGATGGGAAAGATAGATCTAAAACTAGCATTGTTGGGGCGGAAAATAATTAAAGTATGTAAATGAATGCAAGACGTATCTGCATACTAACAAGACCCATAATGATTATGATTATTGGCAACATGGCCTGTCAACTTTTACTGTGACCCTGGCCATTTCAGGCAACATACTCTCATACTGTATATGTGCACACTGCCCCTGGCATCCTTTTTTCCCTCTCTTTCTGTTGGCATGGTGAACACATCTGAAGATCTGAAATGTCAACAGTCTGACACCCAACATTATGTTTGACTCCTCTTCTCCCTCAGGCATCCACTCTGACCCCTGTAAGACCCTCTCAATCGATCTAGGAGAGCTGAGCAACTTGCACATATTGCTTGCACTTCAAACGTCTCTACAGTTTGATCTGTATCACATGAACTTGGTTATTTATAGAGGCACTTGATTCAACTAGAAACTCTTAAAGTTTTGTTCAACCTTGGAGAAACAGGATGGTTTTTGATTTGTAATGTTTTTGATGCATAAAAGAGCACACAAGTACAAACCTGTCATTATAAAATGCGTGTTCTGGAGGTAAGCAACACATCTTGATGTTGTTTTCTTTATTTGACCGTGAATAAATTATATACTCCTTAATTTAATGAGGAGCAATGATAAAAGAATAATTTTCTTGTGAAAAATAAGGGTGTGAAAACAAACCAACCAACAAACATTATTTGTTTATCATAAACAAATTATTTGACTATAAAATATGTAGCTGCTTTTGTAAACATTTTTTTTTTTACTGCTAATATTTGTATTTGAATGTATTTTAAATACCTACCGTATCATCTATAATTAGGCTTATTTATTTATTCTGCAAATAATAGAAATTGTGTTCTCATAAGTCTTAATGCTTTAAAGGTCAGAATTTTTTGGTTAAACATTAAAACGTTGTACTGCAGTTTCTATGGACTGTTATATTTATGTGGACGTGTGCCTTATGCATGTATTCATGTAGGGGCATCTTTCATCTTCTGGCTAGTTTTGGCACACTGACCTGTCACATCGAGGCAGGGATTTCCAGACAGCCTCAGAAGCTGACACAAGCAAGCACCTTTAGGCGTAAACCTAATATTTTCTGATAAGGAGCTTATGCCAAGTTTTACCCAGCGCATCAGCCTCCAGCCCTGCTGTCTCTGGCATTTCCCTGTGTGATAAGTTAATGGGAGGCATCCTTGACCATAACTTAGGAAAACATCCCCCTTATTAGCCATGGCTCTAGGAAAGGAACAGTAAGCAAAGAAATGACAGAAATAGTATGCATTGTTTTGAAGTGAGGATTGAGACATGTTCGCCCTTAGCAAAATCATACATGGGCAAATACAGAGGGATAGCTAGAGAGTTCAACTAAAATATATGTATGTATGTATGTATGTATGTGTGTGTATGTTTGTGTGTATATATATATATATAAGCAATATCACACAAGTAGCTGTATATGTATGAACAGTATCACACGAGTAGCGATATGGCTGTATATCAACTCAGCTTCTCCATTGTATCCTCAAACTGTCAGTCAAACCTCATTAATCCGTCCCACCTCTATCGTGAATGAAGTGCCGCATGCAGTTTAGAGATCTCTGCTCGTTTGCAATGCAAAAGTAAATAAAGATCTGATGTTTGGAAAAAAAAAAAATGTACAGCGTTTTCTTTGCTCAAGAAACACTGTCTGTAAAGGCTAATGTTTTATGTATTTGAAGAGCGGGGAAGAGTCTTCACCTGATATTTCCCGTCTAGTTGTAACCAATATGCTATGCTATAGAGGATGTAAGTTAAATATAACTTTAATATTAAGTTATAAAATTTAACATAGCACAATTTGATTTGCTCTGGAACAAGTAATAAATTAATAAGACCAAAGATTGCTCGTTTTATGTACCCAAAATGAATTAGATCTCATATTTAACCACTAAAAGACACAGCGGCAAATCCCTGTAGAACTGTTCGAGATGAAGCTGTTCTCGGCGGGTACACGAGCACTGAACAATCGCTGATGGCCTGGAGCTCGCATTTCTGAAAATGTCTAAACAAATTGTATAATAGGTGCTATGATTAAATATGAGTCATATATTTCAGGTCTAAACAACTACATTCTCATCTTAAAAAAAAAAAAAAAAAAAACACACATATATACACACACACAATCAAGGTAGATTGTATTATTATTATATTGTAAAAAGATGTTGTAGAGTAAATGACTATTTTTTTTTTTTTTTTTTTTTTTTTCTAAATTACAAAATCTACTTTTTGTCAGTGTATGCATCTCCTAGCTTTAATTTTACCTTTTCAGCTGTGTATGAACTTGTGTTTGTATAATAATTTCAGTCTGTCTGCGTATTCTGGCACATGTGTACTTTCTGTGTCTGTCCTTCGCAGTGGCCTGCTCTCTCAGGACTGGCCGGCCTCGCGTCAATACCCAACCTGTAAATGACAGTCACCTCGGGATCTTATTTACCCATTTGACTGGGATCTTAAAAAGGTCACACTGTCCGCTCCTCTCCTCTCAGCCTCTCAAACTTTCCATTTATTCATTCAGCCATGTCTAGTCTCAATCCATATTCAGCTCACAGAAAATCTGCCTTTTCCGCTTATACTCTCTAAGATAAAAAGTGTGTGGGGGGATGTTTGTATGGTTTTTAAACTGCTTTTTCTCAGCTTCTGAGTAATGTAATGACTTGGAGACGCTACATGGCAACACGTTTTAGGATTTTATCAGTGTAAATGTACATACATGTGTTTATGCAACAGCGTTCTGCACCGTGGTAGTGAGTTTAAAAGTGCCAAATGGATGCTAAAGTGTGTATGTGTGAGTTTGTATGTGTAGAAAATGTCAGCGTTTGCAAGATCATCCTTCTAAGAGTGTGAACATTGGGGCGTCGTGGGTATATGCATAATGGCAGGGTGGGAGATGGGTGGAGAGAGTGTTTTGTAGACTGAGAGAAAGAGAAAAAGAGAGAGGTCTCCTCTGCACCACAGATCAGGGAGGAACAAAGGGACGCTGCCAGAGTGTGTGAGAGTCCGCACTCCCACTGGCCTCTAATTCAAACCAAACGTTCACCATGAAATAGCTCTTTGACATCATTACATGCTGTGCATGTTGATGTCCTCCACTCCTAAACATGGAAGGGGGAGGGGATTGGGAAAGAGGGGGCACTACAATTGTCACCACATGGGTGTAATGAAGAGAACGATGGGACTGCACCCACCGTCTTCCTTAAAATCCTCTCCCTCTCTTTCGGTTTAATATCCCAGAGCACATTAGCGAGATTTGGAGTACTTTAGCAGTTTCTGTGGGCATTATTTGTCATGTTCAGACAAGCTGCGCTGACCTTCCGATACCGCAGGATTTCAGTGCGTCAGACGACAGGATCGTTCGGCTCTTTAGAACTGAGTCTCGGCCCCCACCCTTTCCCCTGATGTGTGCTTAAAAGAGCCCACCTCCCTTTGATTTCAACCGGGCCCAAAT
Source organism: Ctenopharyngodon idella (assembly GCF_019924925.1). Lineage (NCBI taxonomy): Eukaryota > Metazoa > Chordata > Actinopteri > Cypriniformes > Xenocyprididae > Ctenopharyngodon > Ctenopharyngodon idella. The sequence continues at coordinate 10,225,348 of NC_067232.1, read as the reverse complement.
ATCTGATCGTACCAAGCATCTGATCCAGTCAATCAAGGCTTTGTGTGACCCAGTGTTCCTGGGACCTATTCATGTCTCTGTTCTTTGGCTGAGGCGGCCCATGGTTCTCCAGCCCTGCTTATTATAGGCCAAGATCCAATTTCCAAGCCATCTTAGATCACAGGAGAGTCGTCTAAACTCCAGAAAACCACAGAATATTTTGGCAACATACAACGGGCCTGGTTTCAATACATTTGTGGACAAGTCGTGCACTGAGCCCCCATATTGAAAGTTTTATTTTAGGTCACGCACGCTGGGAAAAGTTGATACAGTGTGGAGCTGAAAGTGTTGGTCACTAAGAAACTGTTGATGTATATTTAAAAGACCTTGTCAAATGTCTAAAACACTGTGCAAAAATACATCCTGAGAAGGAAGAAATGTGTTCAGAATGCAGTTTAAACTGAAAATGAAAAGGGCCTATAGGACCACTATAAGTCTTGCAAAACACTTCTCAGAGTTTCCTACAGGAAGCAGCCCTCTCTTCTAAGTTTGACGGGGGAAAACAGTTTTCTCACGTGGTAAGTTTACATGTACAGTTATAATTAAGGTTGAAAACTGAGTATCAGATAAGGTTCCATATTTTTAAAAATATTGAAGATGAATGACGTTTGAACGAATGAGTCTGTTCTATTTAATGAATCAAACACACACAACTAACTACTTGGTGTTGTGACGGTTTGTGTGGTGAAAGTTACGCACTATGAGTTTTGACAGTGATATTAACGGATTTGATATGCTCCCCCTTTTTTTTTTTTTCTGTGTAGTATTATTGTTTAAGTTATGGCTAGTTTTTGGATTGCGTGTATGCCAAAGACCATTGCACCTTTTGCGAACAATTTATTTATTAATGAAATGATCTCATCATTTGGCAAAGGAATTACTTTTGTAGTCTAATTAATTGGCATGATTTTGGTCGGACCGTTTTTATACCGTTGTAAAAAGACAAATTATTGTTTCAGTCTAACTGAAATCGAACTTTTAAAGTGCATGTAAACGCATTTAATGTCTCAGAGGGGGTCGGCGAGATTCTAATCTCCTACCTTCTTGTTTAGAAGGGCTTAATTGGCCATTAGTCTGACAAATATCATGCTTCATCCATTCTGTCCTTCGTGCTATAAGGCATTTGCATCTCTAATAAATAGAGGCTGAGAAATTATTTGGTTACTCAGCAAGCTATACAAACAGGTTCTACACATTGTGCGTTGAGACCTGGACAGTTCCTTAATGATCGATCAATAGACCTTTATAAGACTAATAAAAAAGGAGTTAGCTGTGCCTCCTTCTATTTATATTTTAAAGCAAACTTTTGCAAGCTGGAGAGACTCTCAGCTTTTCTTACCTAGAGCCTAATCAGTCCAGAGGCATTCAAGTTCACGAGTGCGAATTTGAATTGATTTGGCCACACCACAAAGAAAGTTTAATTGAAATCTATCTATCCATTCGTCTATCCGTCCGACCATCATCTATCTTTTTTGCAACTTTTCTATTTAAAGATTGCAGTTATATGAATTTAAAAGGCATTCCCAATTCTGAATGGTGCACAAACCTGGTCCCAGCTTGGAATTTGTGACTAAATGCTGAGTGAAACAATTGACGGTATAGACAAAGGCAGTCAATCACTCACTCAGATACAGCCAACATGGCCTTTACAGGAAACACTAGCAGTGCATCTGGCTGACTAGTAACATATTGAAACTATTTAGTTAGAAATACCTTTAACTGTACTCATAAAAATTATTTTATGCACCTTGTGGGGTTACATAATACACACATAATTTACACAGCTGTGTAATGAGGCTGGAAAGCCTGAGTGAGTGAGAGAGAGAGAGAGATGTAGAAGAGTTTCTCTCGGAATAAACTAATCAATAGCAGAATGTTATTCGTAATGGACTGTGTCAGCTTTTTAACCGGACGAAACCTTCGTCAAGTCAATGAGCGGAGTTAAACCTCTCACTAATCTGAATAATCTGTGGACATATCGACTGACCGAGCAGTCTGCCAGAATAACAAATCCTTTGTGTCTTTTTTTTTTCTCTGCTCAATTTTAATATGAAAATTCTGACAGTCTTTCTCATTGATTCTTTCTTGTTATATCATCTCTATTCATTCTCTTTACACAAAAGGGAAGTACTGAATGACAGTTACATGAAGACAAACAATCTGTTTATGTTCTGCTCATGCACTCCTGCTGAAGTGATTTTCCTGTGTGCAATAACAAACACTGTGATCTCGGTAGTGATGGGTTTTAAATGAAATATGAATTATTGACAGTGAACACGTGGGTGAGGGGTGTGCAATCGCCACAGCTTTATAAAGACTCAAAAGGGTGATTAGGCTTTATCTGCCATGTTTGTTGTAAGTGTGACTTTGACTCTACATTGATAATGATGATAATCAGTTTTGTGAGGTACCATACTACACATACTCTTACATAACTAAGTTTCTCAGTAGCTTGACAGTAGTTAACCTTAGTCACAAACATCAAAATTTTACTTCATGTTTTTGGTGCAGTGTTTGTTCTTTCTCTCATACTATGAGGCATTAGAAAGATTAATTTCCATTGTGGTTTATTTGGTTCAGGCAGTTCATGCAAAATAAAGAAATACAAAGAAGTCACCTGTACAAAACTGCGTCATTTCTGAAGAAGTATTTAGCTCAGTGTTTCTGTTAAAAAAAACGTTGTCTTTATCACAGTTTTGAATTAGGCTGTTTTCTAGTTGTATTCATTCTATTTGGTATAAATGCATCTGCTCAAGTGGAATGATGACATTGTTACTGCTCTGCAACAAAAATCATGTAATCAGATAGTTAGTATATATTTTAAAAGATAAGATAGTGTGCCCTAAATAGCTTCAATAGTTTTTTTTTTTTTTTTTTTCGTACTTTGTAGTGTAGATAACTACTTTTTAAAAGGGCTGTTTGACAGCTGTTTAAAGGAATAGTTCTCTTAAAATATGAAAATTATCTTATTATTCATCAACACCCTCATTATAAACCTGTGTGACTTTCTTTTTTTTTCTTTTTTTTGCAGAAAACAAAACGACATAACCAATATAATTTTTTTGTGTTTCATAGAAGAAAGAAAGTGGAGCATCATGATGGTGGTAAATGACAGAATTTTCATTTTTGTTTGAACTATCCCTTTAACTACATTATTCTAATTAGGTTCTATCTTATCAAATTACAGTTTTAAAGTATAGCTTTCCCAACACTGGTAGGAACATAGTAAAAACTGGCTTAAGAAAAAAAAAAAAAAAATCTTAAGACCAAATGAAATTCAAAGGCCAGAATAAAAACTGAAAGGAAATTAGCTTTGGACCATATTTTGAATACATGCCGTACTCGTTTGGTGTGAGCATGTGGGTGGGTTGGCGGTGTCAGAAGAACACAGGGCACTGTTGAAGGGGCCACATGAAATCAAGAGAGATCAAGAGAAGTTCGCTGTACACTGACTCGCAGGAGGGAGGGAATTCAGCCCGAGTCATTAGGAGGTATGAGAGGAGAGCCATCTGATGATGGCAATAAGGAGGAGGCTGAAAAATAAGGCGTCCATTGATCTGCACATTGATGTGTGACATTTTAACCAGAGCCGAGAGACAGAAGTTCACTAACACGTCTGAAGCAGCGCTTCTTTCCTTCTCGTTCACAATGTCTATTTCTTCACATCTGTCTATTTCTATTCACTTTACTCAATGCCCTTCTTTTTGTCTCCTGTATGATCTCTCTCTTTGTCTCTCTCTCTCTTTCTCCCTCCCTCACTTTTTTTCTGTCCCCAAAGCGTTTGATTTCTTTGCTCCACAGCCACTGGTCTCACGGGTCACTCCATATTAGCTTACTTGTTAATACTTGGGGGTGGGATCAATACTTAATCAACAAGTAATGGGATTTTGCAGTCATCCCATATGATCTTCCAATAAAGACTTGAATCTATCTACCAACCTTTTATAAAGGGCTCAGGGAGAGGGCGGGCGGGGGGAGCGGGTGAGAGAAATGGAAGAAAAGAGAGAGAGGGTGGCCGGCGTGGTGTGGCGCTGCGCTTTGGAGCGGGGATTTGCTGCTCCGATGCTTTTAGTCTGATCTGCATCTGATTAAGGTTCAGAGAAGGCACTGTCCTTCACCCCCCTCTTCTTTTATCCCGCTATAATGTACCGTGGCACACAGATTCATCATCGGCGGGCTCGCCGAGGCCAGAGCCCAGCCACTCAAGGAATTATTATTGTGTCCTGCTTATGCTGGCCTACTTTCTTAACTAACAAACCAATAAAGCCGTAGCCTCCATTCAGGCACAAAGGAAAGATAAAGCACGAGTGACTGTTTGCGGTGTCCTCACAGGTGTCACGAAATGGACGACAGTATAATCTCTTTGGCCGTGCCTATTTTTCACGGTGGGAGTAAATGTCTGACAGTGTGTGTGTGTTTTTTTTTGTGTGTATGTGTATTTTATTTTGAAACTCTATTATAAAAAGGTGAGATAAGCCTCAAAAGCCTCGTCCTCATCAACTAGAAGCAATAGCGGAATAGCCGTGGTCATATTTGAATGGCTCCCTTGAACTCACTCGAGATAAATTCAAAAGCAAACTCTGGCGGTTTGTGAAACATCAAAATAAACCTGAGGTCTCACCTCACTTATCAAATTCATAAACTTGTTTAGAGCAATGAACACTCTCATTTAGTTATTACCATCTCAGCAGGTCCTAATACGATATGATGCATTTCAACACACTAATATCCAATTTATGGTGACTTCTATTACTACATGTGCAATTATGACTGGATAACAGCGGTGATAATTCCAGTTTGCTATCATACAGTAACTCCCACTGATGTTTATTAGGTTAATACAGCAGTGCGTGGTAATGATAATGTCCTATTAAATGTTTCAGCTTAGCAGTTGTACGTAATGTGAGGTTTTTAGAGACTGCTCACTGCCAGGCGTAGGATGGATTGTCATTGTTTCATTACGGTGACTGGGCTGGAACATATGTAGTGTGCTAGGACGCTCATGCACCACTGCTTCAGAGACATGCTAACACCGCACTTAGAAAGACAGGAGGTCAGACGTACAGTGTTTGGCTACAGTACGCTCCCTTTCTCTCGATCTCCTTCTGTCTCAAAGGCTTTTTTTTTCTGTTCTCTCATCCATAGGTCACAATGCATGATGTCAGTTGAGTAGCAGCAACTGAGACGGTGTTGTCTTAACGCATGCCATGTTTGATACGGACTGGTACCGGCGCATGCTAAACAGCAGATTCGGGGCCTGAAACACACCGCTCGCTCCTGTAAACAGCTCGGTGCTGCTATTGTGATTTTTCAGAACATTAATATTCATGGCATCTTAGCGGTTTAAACACTTCAGGAGTGCATGGCTGTGCTCTTGATTTTTTTTTTTTTTTCTTACAGCAGATTTGTAATTTGCATTTCATAGGCAACTGTACTCAACCCTGAAATATTTAAAGCATGGCATTAGCATTACTTCCTATTATTATATGTGCCAGAATGAGAACATGGTGCGTGCGAGAGCCAGTGTATATGTGTGTGCATTCCTGGCCAGTTTCAAATAATATTACATAACCTGAATAATGTCATATTTGATCATATAGTGCACTGGGCCCATCTCCTCATGTCAGATAGCTGATAAACGGCAGGTTAAGTCTGCCCTTATCGCTCTCTCTCCTTCTTCCTCCCCATCAGTGCATGAGCTGACTGTTAACTGTGGCCCCTGCGGCCACTCTCACTTCCTTTCCACACAGGAAGTTTGGTCAGGTGTCAAGGAGTTTGTTGATAGTGTGTTAACAGTCATTTCCTAGACCTCTGCCCCACTGACCAAGACCCATTGAGGCAGCAGTGTCCCAATATCCTGTTTCCTGTCATTCCCGAGCTTCTCTTGGTGATTTATTGACATGAGAAGCAGACGTTTTTCCTTAGTAGTAACAGTGAAAGTCGCTCAATCTCTATTAGTTAAAACGATTCTGAACTCTTTTAACCTCTTCCTGTTCTGTAGTGAAACATGGAAGTCTCTGAATTGCTGGGATCTATAAAGTGTTCATCTAAAAAAAGGTAAGAAAATGAAATGGGGAAAAACACTTTGTTTGATATTTAACACACATAAATACACATAATAGAGAATAAGTGAAGTAGTTTTAAGATCAACTGCAGCTTTTTTGTTTGTTAAGGATGGAAACCAGAGAGTGTAAAAACCTATTCACACCTAGATTGATAACTATAAAGATAACTGTAAGGATAACAATATCAGCATCCACACCAAAGAACGATAATGTTCTGTTTATTATAAGCGCACACTGGAATTGTTATCTATCGCTTTAAATGCTCAAGCTCTTTAAAGTTAGATGGATTCTTATTGGCTGTCAGTGTTTTATCATTTATCAACTGGAGAAATATTTCCTATGTGTCGTTATCGTTATAGCTTTGGTATGAACTTCCCTGTTCTCATAAAATAAGAACGATTATTAAAACTTTATAGTTATCGTCCTTAAGGTGAACGGCCCTTAACTCTTGGTTTTCAATGGACTAAACTTTTCAATAAACACTCAGTCCTTCTTTCAACTCCTCAGCTAAGTGGTGCTCTATGGAAAGGTGGTATATCTCTCAGGAAAAGTTGAGGTAGAGGAGGCAGTTCCTCAGGAGAGAGCAGTCTTGAGGGGACCGTCTGACTGCGTCCGTCTGGAGCTACACTAAATCAAACACGGGGAGAGGAACCGGAGGCTTCCAGACTTCAATCCCTGGTGGAACACTTGCTGCCATACCTCAGAGAGATTCATTTAACCTGGATTACTCTGGTGGATTTTCGTTTGAATTTTTCTCAAATAGATTTGTTAGAAACGCTGTAAGAAGCTCCCAGGTGTGAGGATGATGGCATGGGGAACGTCTCATATTTAATTACCTTCAGTTTGTGTGATTAGCTGGATTTTGCGGTTGTGCTAAATACTGTCCACCAGCAGTCTTCCATGATGAGCTCTTTTGTGGTACTTCAGATCAAGCCCTTGTGCAAATGGGCAGTTTCAGTTGGCAAATAGTTTAAATATTCAGTCTACTCAAGTCAATATTGACTATACGACGCAGGTTCTGTGTGAGAGTATGTGTGTGACCCTGAGGTTTCGGGTCCTTTAATTTTTACCCATTCCTTGTGTTTGCTAATTAGGCAGATTCACTTGAAAGGAGTGAGGTCATAAGGTCAGTGTTAAGACACATGGTCTGCCCCATCCGGCTCTGGCTGCCCAGGTCATGGTCAGGTTCAGAGTTTTTGTGTGAGAGTGGACTACTTAGATAGATATCAAACACAGTGTGGGCTTTCATCAGACAGGAAGTGTGTGTCAAAGGAGAAGGGGAGCACAAGGATATACAGTATGTGTGTGCATGCTCTAATTGATGTGTGTAGCCCAGCTTCGCAGGGTGAAGAAAGGGAGCAATCTTCCTCCTTTGTATAAATGTACAATGTGTGAAAGTTGCATGGCAATAAAACATTAAAAAAAAAAAAAAAACGGCACATCTAGCTGTACTTTAAAAATAGGAACATCAAAATAATACAAAATGAGAATGAAGAATGCATTGCGAGAGAGAAGGAAAAAAGAATATCCTCCTTAACCCCCGCTGACTAAACATGCTTACAGGGTCATTTCCTGGATGCTGAACAATCCCATTCAGGTAGATAAGGATTGGAAAAGACTATATTGATAAATGAATGCATCTATATAACCATTATGAAACTTATTCTAGCCTTGAAGAAATTAAAAAAGGCCAGATCTGTACCTCAAAACTCAGCGATGACACAATTCTTTCCTCAAACTCTTTCAGCCAGACAAGGGTCATGCAATCTCACATCCAAGTAAAGGACTTAGTTGGATTGACAGCATCCTTCAATTACCCAGATGTCCTGCCAGTCTGCAAGGTTGTGTTGAAAGGAACATCTGTCAATAACCACAGCCCCAAATTTAAAGGTAGAGTGGTTTAGGAGTGGAGGTGGAGGGGGCTGGGGCAGCTATTTTTGTCTGTAACCTGATCCTTTACGGCCACTCTTAAATGTGGGCCATCCATAAAGGTCAGAGGCTGGCTTTGTTGTGTCTGGCAGGCTGCTACATCTGGATGGGCCATGCAAAACACACAACCTCGTCAGTGTGACGCTTACTATGCCAAGCTCTTTTTTTAAACACCATACAAATCAACATTCAATAATTTTGGACTTCTGTACGAGAATGAGATTCTGTAACTGATGGAATGTGATTGATAATGCATGTGTAGAGACTGAACAAATGTATACTTTCTAGTCTGGCCACTAGAGGCAGCATTCCTTATCTATAAAGAGTAAAACCGCTCACTGGCCTGTGATTTAATAGCCAGATTACACAATGTCCTGAAGACTTTGTTTGTTATGGATGTATATATTGGTGTGTTGATGGAAAGCAAGCAAGCAAGCAAGAAAGAAAGAAAGTTTTTGCCATGACCTACTAATGTAGCTATAATGTAGTTACTTACTAATGTAGTTATATCTAAGGATGTGTATAGTTTGTTGTGACAGTTAGTATTTCTTAGGAAAATGGACTTGTAATTGTGCCTGAATGTTGTGTATAATTCCTTCTCCCCCATCCCATTCTCATTCATTCTCTCTCTCTCTCTCTCTCTCTCTCTCTCTCTCTCTCTCTCTCTGGTCTGCCCCTTTTCTTGTTATCTTCTCTGGTCCTCTCGCCTTTTTTTTTCCCACTCTATCTTTTTCTCAATTGGTGTTTTATTTTAAGACATGCAGCATATGCTGATTTCAGGCTGAATTGAGAGAAGGACTTAGGAGCCCAGCTGACCTGCCTGTGCTGTCTAATTGGGACTGTTTTCTTTCCCGGTTGGCCCCAGAAGCCCAGCATTCTCAGCTGTGGCCGCTTGCGCTGTCAGCTGCGCCCCTGTGACAATAGCAACTGTAATATTTCATCCCATGAACTACATTTTTCAAAAGATTATCATATTTATCTACCTGGTTGAGCTGCACCTCTGTATCATCATAAAAGTATTTTCAGAATGCTGGGTCAGAATTCTTCTTATGTGACCTCTACAACTTTTTTTCCCTTCCACTGTAGAATTGCAGATTAAGTGTAAGGCAACTGCACGTTGGCTTAGATTAGGGGTCTCTAACTCAAACTACCTAGGGGCCACTTGCCAGGTGTATCTGAGCAGTGTGTAAAAAATAGAAACGAGGCATCCGTCAACTCCCAGTGTAGATAACTCTGTTTATTATAATGGGTGTGATCTAGTTTTGTTCCATTGTGGTGCGTGAATGCGTTTGGTGTACATTTTACATGTTTTATGCATTACATTCAAAGCACTTTTTTTTTTCAGTTCACACCCATGTCCTTATATACAGTGTATGTATGTGTATATATATATATATATATATATATATATATATATATATTTACATCGAAAATAAAAGTAAAAATAAGAAAATATTTTAGAATCACAGCAAATATACAAAGTACTATATATTTATATAAAATAATGTATTTTATGAAAATAAATACATATAAAACTTATATATTATTATATATTATTATTTAAAAAAAAAAAACATGTCCTCACTTTTATAGTGAAATATTATGACAACTTACTGGTGAGGACATTTCACTGGCCCTCACTAGTTAAAAGGCTTATAAATCTATAAATCAGCCAAAACATGTTTTGATTTAAATCTAGTGTTTTGCATGTTTCTGTGATGGATTGGTTTAGGGGTAGAGGTTTAGTTAGGCCATAGAAAATATTATTAACCTAATATAAAATCAATGGACGTCTATGCAATGTTCTCATGAATATATCTTTTTGTTTATAACATAAACTGCAGGACTCCGTGGGAAGGCAGTTTTCCCTCTCTTGTGTCCCTCTTTTCCCCTCTCCATCTTCGGTGGACCATGTTTGCTGTCTGTCTTAATGCAGGATGAATATTTAACTGCTCTGTACTGTACATTAAACACTTCCTGAGTCTCATGTCTGAAAATGGCCACAGGATGCTGGTTGCACGGAATCCTGGTGTACATTTGGCTCATTGATACATAATTAACACTCTCTGCAACTGCTCCAGCAAACACACAGATGTCTCCCCTGTGGGGTTGCCTTGCCAGTGTGTCTATGCCCATGTATGTCTGTGTATGTGTGCATTACTGTCCTGGGCTGCTCAGATGAGTTTTAGGCCTCTGTAAGGTAGCAAAGCAGCTTCTGTACCTTTGAATCAGTTGTGACGCTGGATAGTTGTCAGGTTTCCTAGAGTTTGCATGATACCAACACAGTGGCAGCCTTCATTTCACACCTTAGGAAGTGATTTAGTTGTATATGGCATGGCTGTGAACGGAACTCTCCTGCACTGCACCTAACCGCACTGCACAAGTGTGCTGTAACCAAAGGCGCTTTGTCCAATGGGCCGGCAGCTATTCCAGCTGGACCACCAACAGCCAGGCCAATTAGCATCTATTGTCTGAGGCAGTCATGAGTGCAGAGACCACCAGGACAGACCCCTCTACCTTTCTCACAATACTGCCCTCAGCCCCCCTCTACACATCTGCTCAGTTCTCTCTGCTCTGCTTTACTCTTTCTCCTACAAGCCTTTCTCCTAAGAGCACAATTAAGTTTACATTATGTGTGATTGATTGATTGCTTTCTTTATTTAATAATAAACAAACAAATAATTAATTTGTTGCTATTTTAATATAATTGATAAATTAATTTCAGTTAAATAAAGGATACAAAATGATTCACTCATTTAAATGTTGTTGAGGTATATCTGAAAGCTTACAGACGATTGGTCCTTGATATGTAAACATTCATTCAGCATAGGTAACCTTAGCCGTTGCTGCTTGAAACCTTCCACTGTGTAGATACTTTCAGTGTAGATACAATGGATGACTAGTCCAGCATCTAAAACTGACCTCTGATGTGCTGCTCCAGTAAGCAGAGTGAAGCATGTGCCCACTTTAGTCCTTTCATGAGCGGCCTTGTCGCTTTATACGGCTCTCTCAAACACACACTCATATTCTGTTCTTAGCTTTTTCCTGCTATGCTGTTTTTTAGGACCTTTTTGCCATTTCAGCAGACCTCTCTTCTTCTATAACTCCCTTTGCTCCTCTTTCTCTCTCTCTCTCTCTCTCTCTCTCTCTCTCTCTCTCTCTGCTCCGCTTTCTTTCTCTCTCTCTCTCTCCTCCTTCTTACTCTCACTCTTACTCTCATATCGTCCCATCATCCCCTCTTACTCCCTTTCTTCTCTGGTCCTGTCATATCTCTGGCTGAACTGCTCTGTCCCATCTAATGGGGTCAGCAGAACATCACCCCCCACATACTCTTCCCTTTCACTCTCCTTCTCTTTCATCTGTCCATTTCCAGGTTAAGAGCCCAGTGGCTGAGAGGCTCACTATATTAGTGGTCTTTCATGCCCAGACGGGGTCCGGTGTGGCTCCTTACCCATCCATCCGCCATTTATGGTTCCTTAATGTTACAGTAGACTAAAGGACAGACACAGAGACCTTCACTTATTAACAATGCACACTCACATCAGTGATGTTATTGTTAACTAAATAGTTTTCGTAAATTAAAAAAATGAAATAAAGTAAAATATGAATGTTAGACGGAAAAACTTAGTTAAAGCTAAATAGAAATATTTTTAAAACTAATAAAAATGACAAAAGCGCAAAATTATTAAAAAAACTAAACTAAAATTAAAATGTAAAGCATAAAATAAAAGCTAATTAAAATATTAATAAATAATATACTTTAAATAATAATAAAATAACATTAGATCATATAGGTGTCATTTACAGTTGACACAACTTTTTGCTATTAGAGACATATGCTTTAATTCATCACTTTCCTGCTGCATGAAAATCACAAAATGGAATCCAAACAAATTTGTTTCCTTTCCTGATGTGTATCCAGAGGTACAGCTGTATTTTTGATTAATTAAAATACATTTGTATTATTATTATTTGTTAGGTTTATGTTTGTATTTTCTTGTTTTTTGTGTACCTTTGTTCCCTATGTTCCTGCTTCTCATTTGTTGTCATAGTTACTCATTGTCTGATTGATTAGCCCCACCTGTCTCTTGTTTTCACCCTCAGGCAACTTGTGTGTATATAAAGCCCACAGTTTGAGTCATTCTTTGTCTGTTCCCAAAAATGACAGTGTTCATTTTATGTTTTATTGATGTTTAAATGATTTTTTGACATTTAACATTGGATGTTAAAATAGTTTACATTTCAGTTTTGAGTTAAAACACCATGTTCAATTATTTGTTCATGGCTAATTAATATTCATGAGCTTAGCATTTCACCATTTTGTGACATCACAACCCATGCAAACCTAAAGTTTCTCTCCAAATTTTCCTAGGGGCAGTTTACACTACACTGTTTTCAACTAAAAACACAAAACTTTTTATGCTTTTTGGCCATTCATTTACACGACAATGACATTTTGGGGGCCTGAAAGCCTGAAAAGTGCAAGTTTTTGAAAACGATACCGTTATTGTCTCCATGTAAACTACAAAAACACAAAATTGTGAAAACGGTGACGTCAAGCGCATACGTATTACGCGTTCAGTCTATAGGCGCATAGTGTGTTACCGCCAACTACTGGTCTGGCAACATAATGCAGCATTTTTAGTCGCTTTCACAGATCTGTGTGAACGGGGATCATTTTGACAGTGGTGTCATCTGTACATTTTTAGTACATTGTTGTCATGTCAATGTACCCTAAAATAACTTGTTTGATTGTTAATCATTAGCTTCACATCCCACAATTCCTTAACTGTTTTACAAAATATTTGTTTCTACAACTACTTCTATCTATTTAAGCTTCCTTTCACCTCATCCAGCGCCACCTTTCCAGCGTTTAGCATGATTGTTATGAGTCTACCCTCCCTAAAACATACTGAAAGCATTTACGGTTGGCATGTCTTACTGTCCATACTGGGATAACAAGTGGCTCCCTGTTCCTCATAGGGGCCTTCAGGGTTTCTCAGTTCTGTTCTTTTTTGTCCCTCTCTCTCCTCAGCTCAGGCCATTAGAGGAAGAGGGTCAGGAAAGTGCATGCCATCCTTTGCGTGCTATCTGAGCCACTGGCCTGGCAAGTGAAAATAAATGTTCAAAAGGTTGTACTTTATATTTAGCCAAGGAGATGACCTCGAAGTGCCTTAAAAGGGCTCACATACTTAAAGGTGCATTACAGGTCTTACACTAATTCACTGTGATAGCTAAAGTGCTCGCCGCATACCGCGGGAGAGAGCTAACCCTGGAGGATCCGGCAAGGGCCCGGGATGTGACCAGTTAACATTATTCAGCATAAATTTTGAATTCTCTGCAGCCTGAACTTGGAGTGGAGAAGGGTAAACCATTTGCATACTGTATTAGTGATGAGTGTAGAAAAGAGACGCTCTTGTTGCTGGATCTCAACTGCATGTTTAATCCGTAAGTTTCGCATTATGTCATGCTTTCTTCTCGTTTTATGTATTTTTATGTGCAGAAAAGAGGTAAGGCATGTTTTAAGGGCTGTTTGGGGTAAATAACCTCTCGTGAGATGCAGCAGTGGTCTGAGACGCCACTGTGTAGACCTATTTTCATTCTTAACTAGACTGGCATGATTTATTAATTTGCATTTGAAATAACAATTACGATGTCAGAAGGGATCAAGGCCAAACCTTAATTGCAATGGAAAACATACTTAATATGAAACTTGCCCCTACTGAAGCGTTCAGAGTGCTTTGTGTCTTGAGCAGCTCTGTAGAGCATCAGGGACAAGCTGCAGGTTTCAGATAGTTTCTTCTCGCTGATGTCACTTCCTCTCACACACCGCCGTTCCCATTCCAGCTGGACTCGACTGAGCTTTGTAGTACGTGATTGCTTTCAGATCTCTCTTCTGTCGTCCTCTCACTCTCATTCTCACATTGTCTTACACTTTTCCCTCTGGGGCCTTTAAGGTTTATGATGTTTCATTAAGAGGTCAGGTCCTAAGACATTTCATTAAATCATGTAATAGTCTTTTGTCGACACTCAAGATCCAGTAATGATTGTAAAAGGACAATAAGCTTTGAATGATTTTACAGAGATTGTCTTTGTTTGGAGCATTACTGAATGGTGTTTTTTTTTTTAAGTGATAAGCCATTTGAGATCATTCTATACAGTGATTTTACCATGTTTTAGGCCCCGTTTACACTAGTGTGTTTTCGCTTTAAAACGCATGCGTTTTGCTACGGTTACGCCTGTCGTTTACACTACGCTGGCGTTTTTGAACCTCAAAAACGGAGACTTTTGAAAATACTGCAGACCCTGTTTTAGTTTGAAAACGCCGGGGTTGCGTTTCAGTATAAACGGACCAAAACGGAGACTTTTGAAAAGCATGGTGTGGCTGCCCATGTTCACTCTGCGTATCCTTGATGACTGTGTAAACAATAACATGGAGAATGAACTGCAGTCTTTGCTGGCTTTGTTGTCATTTTTTAGCAGCCATTGTGCAGTTAAACTCATTTTTTTTAATACTGCAGCTGCCTACATGTGCAAGAGGCAGATGTTTACGCTTGTACGTGCATGCCCAGTGTGCATGAACAGTCATGTGACATGTGTTTTCGGCTGTGTAGTGTAGACGGAGATCGTTTCTGAAACGCTGTGGAAACACCAGTGTAGACGAGGATCGTTTTCATTTTAAAATGCAATTTTATAAGAAAAACGCACTAGTGTAAACGGGGTCTTAAAGTTCAAGAGCTTAGGTGTGCTAAAATCACCATAGTTATGGAAAAGTCATGGTAAAATATAGCTTCTAGTAGTAGTAATAGCATTGTTTAATTACAGATTCAAACAATTTAATTAAAGGAACACTCCACTTTTTTTGAAAATAGGCTCATTTTCCAACTCCCCTAGAGTTAAACAGTTGAGTTTTACCGTTTTCAAATCCATTCAGCCGATCTCCGGGTCTGGCGGTACCACTTTTAGCATAGCTAAGCATAGTTCATTGAATCTGATTAGACCGTTAGCATCTCGTTAAAAAATGACCAAAGAGTTTCAATATTTTTCCTATTTAAAAGTTGACTCTTTTGTAGTTACATCGTGTACTAAGACCGACGGAAAATGAAAAGTTGTGATTTTCTAGGCCGATATGACTAGGAACTATACTCTCATTCCGGCGTAATGATCAAGGAACTTTGCTGCCGTAGCATGGCTGCAGCAGACACAATGTTATTACACAGCGTTTAACTCTAGGGTAGTTGGAAAATGAGCCTATTTTCAAAAAAAAGTGGAGTGTTCCTTTAAGGAATGAAAAAATATATATATTTAATAAAAAAATAAATAAATAAAAAAGTTTATTTTACAATACAATATAATACAATATAACAAATGGCTGGACTGACATACTGGAAGTGTTATCAAGTTCATCATGTCAGTTCTTCATCCAGCTTCCTCTTGCTTTCACTTTCCCATTTTTATACCTCTGGAATGTCATAGGTATAAGACGCTTTATTATGACATGAACACACACATGTGCTCTATCCTTCTCATAATTCAGTCCACACTGCACATCTGAGAGAATTCTCCACACTTCTAACTCTCTTCCACATTCTTTTATATTGAGGCTAGCTCCACTCATATTTCATGTCAAAGGCTTATTCTTTTATTGAACATCAAATCCAGAGTGTCTCAGTTGACGCTCCTTTCTTTTTCCAGCGCATACATATTCAGAAGCTCAGGCTGCTATATGGCTTCCTGCACCAAATCCACAATTGTGCGCATTAGCACTGTAATAACATTACATGAATGGAGCTCCCGTTCTATATTTAGGAGTTAAGTCATCCATGCGAGTGTTGTTTTTTTTCCATCTCTGGCATTGGCGCTCCGGCCTTCTCCAGTGTCCAAAAACTTACGCAGGAGAACGGCTCTTGCTAAAATATCATGCTGTGACACTTTACATACCAGTTTGAACTTTATGGCTGACACACTGCAGAATAAATGCGTAAATAAATAAAAAAATGCGCTGAAGCCAGTGTGACAATTGAAGTAGATAAAAACTCTAAAGAATGCCACCGCACTTTTCTGTCTCCCTCACACACGCCAGACGCGGTCCCAAAAAAACACACGTGCAAACACACACACACTCCAGTTCTACGACTCTGGCTTGTCAAAATATTGTTCCAGTATATCCCCACTGTTTCTGGCCTGGAGTCAACTTCCATCTCATCTAATGAAAAATGCAGAGTGTTCACTAGGGATTAACTGGAAGGCTTCTGCAAAAAGGATGAGGGAGGAGAGGAGCAGGGCTCTGCTTTATGGCAACACAACTCAATCATTTAGTACCTCCAGCTGACCATTTGACCCACTGCTTAGAGTTTTATTCTTCCCAAATAGCAGGGCAGGGGAGAGGGAAGTGCTTGAGTTTGCGTTTTTGCCGTCGTTCTGATAAATATCTCTTGCACCTCAGCATGTGTTCCCATTTATCTGAGTAGGTGCCGGTGCTGTAGATACATTATTAAGTGTGATTAAACACATGCGCAGGAACTGGCGAACACGGAAACGCTTCTGTTGCGTGGCATCGTTTTTCATCCCCCACCTCTATGAGCGTACGCACACTTAAACACACAGACACTTTGAGTGTGCATGATTGTGTATGGGAATTTGTGTTGTGCATAGTCAGCGTAGAAAGGAAAGGAAAGTAAAGGAAAGGAAAGGAAAGGAGAAACGAGATGCGACAAGACTAGAGGAGAGGGAAAGGGAAGGAATAATTGAGGAGAGGAGAGGAGAGGAGAGGAGAGGGAAAGAAAGGTTAAGAAATGAGAGCTGAAGAGAGGGAAGTAGACAAGATAAGGTGATGAGACGAGGAGAGGACAGAAAAGTAAAGGAGAAAAGAGGATTTGCGATAAAGGAAGATGAAAGGTAAAGAAAAGAAGAAAGGAAGGAAGAAAGGAGTGGAAAGAAATGGATGTGAGACTGTAGGAGAGTAAAAGTAGTGGAAAGAATGAATTGACCCTTCGCCGGGAGTTTGATTGACAGGCGATCTAACCAATCATAACGGCGAATCCGCCATTTTGTTCGACAAAGCAGTCAGGGGAGTTAGTAGATTAACGTTGGTGGACTTGAACTTGAAAAATGATGTGTACTGATATCTTTCTGTGGTCGTAATAAATTAACTAGTAAGAAGAGATGATCGGTTCATGAGCCGCTTGATCTGAGGCGCTACAGCGATCTGTCACGACACATTAAAGAGTCACAAAATGGTATTTATTGTTTAAATTTCTTTAAAAATTAGAAAATTTTAAATTTGAGAGACTTTGTTTCATATCAAAAGTAACCTGCTCTGCCTTGTCTGTCGACGCTTTGTCAGCTTCCTCTTCGCTCCGCGTTGTATTTTTCACTGCGTTGAGAACGTGTGGCGTGAGAGCGCCTTGGCTTGTTGGACATAGCAACAGTAACTAAAGGGGTCAATTGAGGAGATGAAAAGAGTGTGGAAGAATGCAAAGGAAATGGAGGGGAAGGAGAAAAGAGGATTAGGGAATATAATCTGAAATGATACAGATGTGTTTGTTTGAAGGGAAAACATTAAATATGAGATATTACAGTATGTCTGCCCTCCTGTAATGAATCAGGCTGCTCACCTGAAATGAATCAGTTATTCTGTTTTTGATGTTGTGCCTTCAGTCGAGTAATCCAGCATGTCTTTTGGATTCTGCTGCATCAATAATGTACGCAGGGTGGTGTATAATTTATATAAGTGGACATGCAATCACCTCAAATTAAAGTGCATGAGCGGAGGTCAGGTTGCATGTTGTGTGGAACAGTGCAGGAGAAGAAGAGGCCAATCCAGTGCATTCAAGTGCCAAGCGCATCTCGTTCTCTCGCACGTTTTTCCCACTTAGCTCATTCCTCCGTGTGTGTCTCTCTCTCTTTCACACACACACATACACATAAATATAAAAAACCCTAGTTACTGCTGGCTTAGCTTAGGCTGGAGACACATGGCTCACCAGTGACTGAGACTCACAAAGCAGGAGGCATTAAGACATCAATAATTAATTAAACCAACAGGCTCTCATAGATACCTACAGAGGAGGACATCTGGCTGAAAGCATACTCAGTCTCATTAAAACTGGGCTCCAAATGGGAGCTGATTAATCCTTTCCAAATGTTAATTGGTGGGTTAAAGTCTGGATGGCTGTCAGTGGTGCTGGTCTGTTTGCCGGGCCTCAGCGAGTGGAACAGGCCTGGATCACAGCTCATCCTGTTCCCAAGACGCACTGCCCAGTGCCGCATGAACCGGCCAATAGAAATTCCTGCCGCTGCCTCTTCTTCGGTAATGGTTATCACAGAACATGGGGGGATTGCTGTGTGTGTTTGTCTTTCAGCATATTTCCCGTTTTGGTGGGTAATAAATTATATTACCTTGAGTTTGATTGATTTGTGTACTTTATGCCTGGACAGAGTCACTTTTATTGCTGTTGGTCCCAGTAACATTATCATGGCTATCCATCATGTGCAGGGACAGCAGAGATGTCCATTTTAAGGCCGTCTCACCGGTGTTTCAGGAATTGGTGTTTTAGCCAATGTTCAGCAGCTCTCTCTCTCTCTCTCTCTCTCTGTATGTGTGTGTGTGACATGTTTATGAATACCAAGATGTACTGTGGAGTCACTGTGCTGTCCAGCAGCTCACTGCATTAGCTGACAAACTCTCCCACTTGTCACATGAGGCGTTGACCTAAAACACAGCAGAGTTCAGCTCTGTCTGCTCTCTCTCGTCATATTCGAATGTCTCTTGTAAGTGAATGCCACATCACTGAGGATTAATCTGTTTTGAAATTCAAAGCTGTTTAAAAAAAAAAAAATGGAAACACACACAAACAGACATTTTTATCAAATCATGTCATTAATAGTGGTTCACTTCCGAGATTTAGTACGATTGCATTCATATCAGCAGCGAACTGTACCGGAGGTCACATGAACCTAGGGTCAACTTCAGGAAAGGAAAATAAGGGACAATCGTGGTTCTTTATAGGAAAATAAGGGACAGAATAAGGCACACACTCAAAATATTTGTACTGTACCACACAGTGTGTACCATTTTAGTGTCTGCAGTTTAGTATGTGTATAAAAGTTGTAAAGGTTTTCAGACATAAACACATTTGGATCATTCCGTGTCAAATCAACAAAATTTCAGAAACTTTCCCAGCTCAAATTTTTGATTTTGTTAATATTTTTTTCTGAAGAAAGACAAACATAAAAAAATGAAGAAGAAAGCCAAAAATATTAACCTTTTCACACATAAATTTAAAATATTCTAGCTGACCCCCCAGCGTGGGTTTTTTAAGGTGACCATTATTTTAGAACGTTTCACCTTATTATTTTCATGGCGACGCGTCATTCTTGTCATGTGACACACAGCAACCACAATAGCAGCCACAATATCACTTTTATTCCATTTTTCCTTTTTTATTCAAAATATTCACAAATTTATTAGCTATGTCATTAACTACCTGATATTCTGATTCTCAAATATGTGTAAGTGAATGTGTTTTGTCATTTAAAAACCTTTATAATGATCATGTTATTTGATCTATAATGTGCGATGGGTGCCACCATGTTAGTTTGCACTGCATTTCAGAGAATCGGATCTGTCGGACTGATAACATGCCAATTTCTCTACTTCTCCTGAAATACATGAAAGTAAGTGGCCGTTAGATCAGCATAGCAGTCAATTAATGGGACAAGGGAGGTCACATATGGAACAAATCAATTAGGCCCAATATAAGGGATGTCCTGGATAATACGGGACCGTTGGCAACCCTGCATGAACCATACCCCAGACCACCCTTTTTAAGCGGGTTTTGCGGGTGCGGACCCGAGTTCGGAAGACAGCGTTCAGATCATCCAAACGAACCAAATCTGACGTCAATCAAACCCGGATGCACACCAAAAGTGCTAGTGTGAAAGCACCCTAAAACAAAATCAACTTATCTAAGAAGCAAACTTGCATAATGCTTTCCTATTTCTAAGCATAATCCTCGTAAATGTTTGTTATATTTATGCTTAAAACGAGACACATTTACTTGAAAAACAAAACTGCATAAAATATTAAGACTTCTTTTCAGATCAGGCATCTTAAATTTCTTTCAAGGATGGAAAGCCAGACAAAAATACTGATTAGGAAAATGTTTTTTTGTGTGTGTGTGTTTTATTTTATTTTTTTGCACTGTAAATTTGAATATTTTACAGTATGATCATGTGGATTTTTTTAGGGAGTTTTTGGACTGAATCCTCATGCTGGTTTCTTGGGATGTTGGTGAGGCCGGATATTCAGCTACTCTGAGCCTGAAGTCGAGCATTTGTGTTCATTTAAAGCCTGACCTTGTACTTCTTTTCAAAACCTCTTACCTTACCGTCCTCCCACTGCAAACAACTAACACCATCCAGAGCTCAAATGCAGTTTTATACGGTTGTACTCTTTCTGTGTGTGTGGAAAAAGTGTATGTGGGTTCATCTATGTGGGAGTGGGGTTATGACGTGTGTATGGGGCACGGTTTTGCGCAAACAACTTGCTTAATTACCATGAAGAGAGATCTGTTAGAGGATCGTTAATGAAGCACATGTATCAAACAATAGTTCTAAACATATCACATATCAGAGAAAGAGAGACAGCTGTAGCAACCTCATTGTTGTGGACATCATTCATTAACAGCATCTGAAGCGCCTATGCTTCTTTTTTCTTGACCTTTCACCAGCTGCCTGTCAGGTCTGGTCTGTCAAAACATGCATGATATACGTTTGTGCTTCTTAATAGGGAATGACATTATGGAGAAGTGAGGCTCTTTCTTTGCCATTGATACTTTCCTTCTAGAATGTATTTTAGCGAATCAGCTTGCAGTGGTTGCCATGACAATAGCTACACACTGTCGCTCACTGCCGTTCTCTTAGGGGACTCTTAATTGCACTTATGTGCAATTATATTTATATATATGTTGGGTTTTATGTGGACTTTCAATAGACATAATGATTTCTATACTGTACAAACTATGTATTCTTTCCCCTAACCCTAAACCTACCCACCACAGAAAACTTTCTGCATTTTTACATTTTCAAAACACATAATTTAATATGATTTAAAACTGTTTTCCTCATGGGGACCAAAAGCGCTGATAATAAGAAATATTTCTTAAATCTGCATTTTAGAATGAATTTTAGTTTGTGGTTATAGAGACAAATATATTTTTTATTAAATTGCAGTCACATTCATTTATATATTTTGTCATATATTCATCCATTCCACCAAATATAACTTAGTTTTAATTTTTTAAATATTTAAATTTATTGTAATAAATGTTTAGTAAACACATGCAGTAATAAGTAAATTACCATGAATTGAATTACTGATTAAATCTTAAAATTAAGTAGAATTATAGTTAATTTAATTCAGTTTCACTTTATTGTTGGAAATTTCTTCCAAAAATTGTCTCGCATCCCACAGCGTTTACTGTCTCACATACACTTCAATACCACATCAATTAATACATCACAATACACCAAACACCACTTAATACAAAAACAATACATAAATACATGACTGGCTGCAGTGCATCAATTTAGTAATTTCTATTTTTTCAAAACCCTGAGGCCTACTTAGACCCCCAACTCTGATTTATTCATTTAACAGACTGGTGAACAAAAGATTTCCGTAATCTGTTCATTATAGCATATGCTACTCTAAGTCTTCTGTTTGATGGCAAAAGCTGATATTCCTCATATAAAATATGACAAGGGTCAGACATAATTTTACCTGTCAGAGACAACTTTTTTTTTTTTTTTTTTTTTTAGTATATAAATCTTGAAAACAATCTTTGAACAAATACATAGCAGTCTAGCCAATTGAGCTATAAGTTGAACAGAAAGACAGCTGTGCTATTCACATATTCCACAAAAAGCGAGATCTGTTTATTTGCTCCTAAATGACCTTAGTCTCCTAAGAAAATGAATATGTTGTTGTACCTTACAACAAACATTCACACGGGTCCAATTCTCACTATTAACTAACTATTAACTACGACTTTCGCTTCAATAAACTCCTAATTACTGCTTATTAATAGTTAGTAAGGTAGTTGTTAAATTGAGGTATAGGATTAAGGGATGTAGAATATTATCATATGGCATTAATATGTGCTTTATAAGTACTAATGAACAACCAATATCAGTAATATGCATGCTAATAAGCAACTAGTTAATAGTGAGAATTGGACCCTAAACTAAACTGTTGCCCAACAAACATAATCTATATGTGCACTCCTTGATAAAGCAGCATCCACATAGACACCCAAGCATTTCTAAGGAGATACTTGTTCAATCTGTACTTGTTTTGTACATATTCACTGGAAGGCCAAAAATAATTTCCTTTGTCTTCTTTTCGTTTATAATGAGTGAATTCCTTTCACACCTCTCCACTAATTGATCCGTACAACACTGATGAATACTAGAATCATCTTTCTATTCCTAATAAAGACAACAGCACAGAATCATCTGAAAACTTCAATATATGTTTATTTTATTTTTTTTTTTCAAAAATTGGCTTGAAAAACTTAAACTGTAGATATAGCACTAATATGATATGGATACATCGTAAAAATGTTTTGTTTTTATTTAAGAGAAGGGTTTTTATTTATTTATTTTTAAATAAATGCTCCTTACACAGTTAGAGCTGTAACTGTTTGCCAACACAGGAAACATTCTGTTGTTTCCATGGCTGAACTGTCACAGGAGTCTTGTATACAGAGCAGGGTGATGGTCTAGCTCAAGATAAAAGTGCACCCTGTCAGCAGTGCCTGTCCTCACCGTGCAAGCCTGGACATTTTTGTTTCACCTTATCAGATACAGCAGTCCTGTGTGTGTGAATGGCACTTATTCACACACAAAAAAGAGAGAGAGTGGTGGAGCTCTCTAATATGATCAACTCCCATACCTCACACTGGAGCTCATTACATACGCACCCAGGGACACGTGTTTAATATATCAAAAATCTCAATTATACCACCTAATTGATATCCATATTTGCTTAATTGGTCAATTTCATCCCACCCCCCACCCCTATGCATGAAAGTAGTGTCTCACACGAGTTACTACGACATACAGTACCTTTTTTTTTTTTTTTTTTGCAATTTGAATGAACAGTTTCTCTCTTTTAGTTCTGCTATTTTTTCCTAGATTGGAAAAGATAATAAATGCATTCTCATCAACTTAGGCTCAGACTGACTGTGAAATTAAACCAATCACTAAAGCAATTACAGCAGGAGAGGAGAGGGTCAGATCGATAGCAGCCCATTATGAATAGCCGATAAAGAGAGAGAAAACACCCAGGATTCGGGGAATCCCTGAATGTCTGATTGACTGATTGCTAAGCAGAGGATTCTGCACCGAAACGTTAAATGACATCAACATCTCAATGCAGACAATGGGCAGGTAATTATTTTAAGTTTCTTTTTGAATAGGGTTACTTTATAACATCATTCAGCAGTTTTAAAAAATGCAGTATGCTTATTGTTTATATATCAGGGATTTTCTTTAAATTCAAGCAAGACTTGATGATGATGAAGCCTATATATTATGATATATAATGATGTCTTTCTTTTGTCATCTATTTTGATAAATAATTGTAACCACAGTTATAACATTTACCTATTACATTATGCTCATATTTACACTTCATGCTCTTTTCAAACATTCAGTTTATTGTGTAATTTGAAATGCATTATAATATACAGGCTTCATAGAAAGTTTTTCTTAAAGTTTTTTAATTAACTTGTGGGGGTTTGTTTTGGGTGTTTTCTACTATTTCCCCCCAATAATATGGCAGGGATGATTTTAACAGAGGATAAAATGTAAAAAAAAAAAAGATCAGCTTATTGGACTAGTATGTAAAAGAATATAGTGCATTCAATAGTCCAGTGTTCATCGTAGTTACATCACAGCTACCTTTATTTCTGCAAGAATTCATTCTTGTAAGGTTTGCAGTGAAGTATTGTAGAATAACCTGAACATCTCTCTTCCTCTACGGCCTAATCCAGCGAACAATGACCCGGGCCAAGGCCCTCTGCACTGGCTTTCATCTCCTCTGTGTAGATTCACCCACCATTATTGATTCCTTATTGACCTGAAATGTTCTCCGCTTCAGCCTGCACTCTTTTTCTCTACAAACCCTTCAGCTGAATGTAAGAAACACAAGTCTGAGGCATTGATTCTTTCTTTCTTTCTTTCTTTCTTTCTTTTCTGTTCAGTCTGTTGCTGAAAGCCAAGTCACAGTCTATGGAGCTGGTTTAAACAGATCCAGAGAGAAATTTGGACTTTCTAGATGTCCTCTTGTACTGTTCCATGTATCTGACAGTGACATCAGCTAATTACTTTTGACTGTAGGTCAAGGTCAGTGACTGGCTGCCCTTTACTACCCGCTTTGTATATGTCTTTACAAGATATGCAACACAAGGTCACAGTGATGGAAAACAACTTTCTTACTGATTGGTATCACATATGCAAATAGAGTGTAATAGAAATTAGATAATTATTCATTCCTTTCAACTAATTAGATCTAAGTCACACTGGACCAGTGGATCTGGAGAGCTTCTATCTGCCAGTCCCCTGGAGCTGAAAGAAAGAACTAAAAAGAAATCAACTCGAGGGGGAAATTCTCTCAGGATCTTTCAGGACTCAGATTGTTTGTACTTTTATTTGTTTATTCGTTTGTTGGCTTATCTATTCATTTCATTAATGTTGTTTTCCCTTTTCTATTTTTTTTCTTTTATTTCCCAGTTGAGGTTTAAGTTTTAAATGGTTTCAACTCTTCTTTTGATCTCATTTAGAAAAAGAATAAACAAGAAAATAAAAGCCCTTGAAGTTATTTTAACAATAACACATTTTCTTTTTGTGTATGGCATGATATCCACACAGTTCTGCTGTATCTAAATGTACACGTAAAGTGAGCGACTAAACTAAACATGCATTTCGCCGTATCATACGCATTTGGTCTTTTGTATTTTGTTTGTAAAACTAACACGTAACACACATTCAGCTCCTCTTTTCTACCTCCTCGTTTAGATACAGTCCTTGAAATAGAATATGTCATTTCCTCTTTTTTTTTCTGCTTTGATGAAGACGTACTGTGTAAATAGGGTTTGACTGTCTTGGTAATCATTTCCATTGAGTGCAGGGTGCTCTGGATAAATAGGTCCTAATTTGTGAGAGGTGTGCAGGCTGAGCTGACAGAGGCTGCCAGTGCATATTACCAGCCCTATTCTCAGCAGAAAGGAGGAGAAACGTCTGTCTGATCTCTGCTGTTCGCTTCACAGAGTGCTGGAACTGCCGACCTGCCCATGAAAGTTACGGCCTTTGCTAAAATACACTATCACCAGGCAAAGATTATGTTGACCTAGGACCAGCTACTGCAGGCTTACTGTAATGTTCACAGTTAGAGATTCAGTTTTGTGCCATCTGTATAATCCAAAACCAAAACCTGTGAAACCAATCCAATCTTTTGTTCCAATTGAGGAACAAAACGTATAGCTAATGAGCGCACCTAAACAAGATAAAGTCAGATTTTTTTGAGTTTTGCTGGAGCTGTGGCCTAGTGTTTAGTGTTTGTTTTCTAACATGTTGAGCCTTGGTGCTCATGTTGGAAATGTGTGGTTGAGTCTAGTCCTGTCATCTACACATCATATCCTGTTAACTTTCTACTACTTTCTTTCTAATACACCACCTATATTATAATAAAAGTTTGTTTGTATTTACCTTTTTTAATTTAGTAAATATGAAGTTTCTTTACAAGGAGAAATTTAACAATTTTAAGAAAAATCCCACAAATATGTCAGTTCAGCCCAATCATCATTCAAACTGATATTATGCAAAAGTTAAAATTAAGTATTTAAACAAACATTGTGCTGTCAAATGTGCTGATATTTGAACGTCGGCACTACTGCTGGATAGTAAAGGCCCTTGATGCACAACCCTGAACAATGGAAGTGATTGTGATTACGGCGCAATGATAAGATCAGTTAAAGCAGCGATAACACAGATTTCTCTTCGTCGTTTTTATGACATTTTCATTTAGTCTCTTAATCCACGTCCTATGGGCAGTAATTAAAGCACGTGCTTGGTGAGCTCTTTCTTGGAGTGAGGGAGTATTACATTCTGACCTTTCCAGATAAGGATCCACACACAGGATTTCTAGTGCCGTACTTCAAGTGGTGCTTCTGAAGATGCCAAAATTGATTTATTCCCATTACCGGGGTGCTAGTTTTGGTGTGTGCAGTGTTTAGAAAGATGCTATTCTCTGGTAATTTACTCAACTCCAGGTCTTTATAGGTCATATATAGCCTTTGTTTTTGCATTAGTGTTTTGCCTTTTGTTATACACAGTCTTTACAGTACTGATAATCATTTAAAGAGAGTAGAGATATACAATACACTGCCATTTAGAAGTTTGCGGTCAGTTTTTATTCAGAAAGGCTGCATTAAATTGATCAAAAGTTAAAGACATGATAGAAAAAATGTGTCATGGTTTCCACAAAAATATTAAAGGTACACTATGTAACTTTTTTTTGTTCAAAAGTAACAAAATTTAAATAGTGAGTCAATACATCATCAATCCTTCTTCTAAAGGCAGGAACACACCAAGCCGATGCCGACGAAGGCAGACTGCGGGGTTGGCTCACGTCGGCAGCGTCTGGGTCCAAAGTTGCCCTGACACACCAAACCGACGCACGACAGCCGACGGCCAAGTAGCACGTCCATTCTGCGCCTGCGTAAGATTAAATGCCTTTCCGTACCAGCAGGTGGCAGTAGCTGAACAGCCAATCGGAAAGATCAGATGGCCCTACGGACCGACGAGCTCCGACGCTGATTCAACAGAATTCAGCCGACGGTGCGGAACACACTGAGAAAACTTAGTCGGCCGGCGAACAAAAACTGCCCGATGGCTGACCGTCAGCTTGGTGTGTTTCTGCCTTAAAATGTGTTTATGTATTACCCTGATTCACTATGGTAAGCCTATTATAAGTGTTTACATTTTAGACCTAGCGGGATGGTTTTCACATATGTCACTCGCTCGTGCGTGTCTCGTCATATTCATAAAAAGAGAAAAGTTGCTCTGGTTACTTTGACGTGTATGGTGTGGGAGTGGAATAGGGTAGTTGTCACAACAAGTAAGGACAGCTGACATGGAGCACGCTAAATCTCCAACCTCCAGGAAATCACCCATTAAAAACAAAACAAAAAAAAAAACACACTGAACAGAGAAGCTTCTGCTTGCAAAAAAAGAGAGAACGCAACAGAGCTTGTAATAAAATGAGAATCAACATTGGCTTGGCTTTTCTGAGACAGAGAACTGAGGGATTTGAAATGTAAAAGCTACACTGACATGGCGTAGGTAAGGTATTTTATTGAACAGATAAATTGCCATATGTAGCTCTCTAACAGAGTTCATTATAAAGCATTATCTATTAAGAAGGGTGCTGGAAATTATTTTCAAGTAAGTACAGTGTCTATTGATGCAGGGCCATAACCTCCACAGACACTGAGGGGGACAAGTCCCCCCCCCAATAATTAGAAATGGCCAAATTGTTGTTTACGGCCTTGTGTTAATGGGTATATCTACTGTAATGTCCTCAGCTAGTCAGCTTTAGATCCTTTCCATCTAAACTGGTTATATCTCTTAAGCATATTAGCAAATGTTTATGGTAAGTAGGAGAACCATATTCATCTGCACTGTCACGCAGAGATGAAGCACAATCAAAACAATGTTCTTCTGCAAAATGCATGCAGTTTTGTTTTTAACCACTAGTGGGCGAAGAGTTACATAGTGTACCTTTAAGCAGCACAACTGTTTCCAACATTAATGATAAAAACTAAAAAGAGCACAAAATCTGCATATTATGATGATTTCTAAAGATTCATGTGACTCTGAGTAATGGCTACTGAAAATTCTGCTTTGCCATCACATGAATTAATTAAATTATATTAATATATTAAAATAGAAAACAATTATTATAAATAGTAACAATTTTACAGTATTACTGTTTTTACAGTATTTCTATTGATCAAATGAATGCAGCCTTGGTGAGCATAAAAGACTTATTTCAAAAACATTTTAACATATCTTACCGACCCACAATGTTTGTAGCGATATCGGTACTATATTGGGTATCAGCATGACTCTTAATGGGGTTCCACCAATAACTACTGGTAAAAGCAAATAATTTTGATTTGTATTATTCTTATCCACATTGCAGAGAAGTGAGTTTTCCCTCCAATACATAATATGTGCTTTTCCTGCTGGAAAGAGTTATAAAGACAATGAAAAATCCACCACAGTCGAGACCTGTTCATCAGGGAGTTGTTTTATTTCTACAAACTCCATCATCTCTATAATGCTTCACTAATTTGTTTTGACTTTCTTGAATAGCTCTGAGTGGGAGAGCGACTTTAACATGACCCAGATCTGAAGCCAAGTTCAGTTTCTCCTGCGTGATTTGCTCATACAAATGAAACGTGTGGTTTGGGTGACAACAGAACCCCTCACGTTTCGACAGAGCGTCGTGTAGAATTCCAAGGGGTTCGACGCTGCCCGGGCCAACATTTGCGATCCAATTCAATTCAGATGGAATTCATTTCAACAAACCAGCCCTCATCACATGAGCTAAGAGTGACAAAGAGCTTTTGAGCAACAGGGGAATTAATAGAAGGTGGTAAAAGGCAAAGGAAAAAAGGAAAGGAAAATAGATTTTGATTGACAAACACAGGATGCAATTAGTAGAGTGTCTGCGCGAGCGAGTGAGAGGGAGAAAGTGAGAGCACTGATGTGGATCCGTGCTCCGGTGGTGGAGGGCTGCAGCGGAGGGGAATGCTGACTGGAGACTCTTGTGTCTTCTGCCATATGGTCTCCTCATAGCTCTGCTCCGTACCCGAGCCCACAGCTATGCGTAAGCCGCACCGTTTCAAGTGGAGGTTACACACAAAAAACACACACCATCTGACTGATGTTTTGCATCCTGATATATCAAAACTATTCATGCATCTGAGGTATCGCCAGTTTTCCCCCGAGGGAACTGTCGACGAGTCTACCGAGCAGTTGTTAAAGAAATTTAAGGGAAACTCAATTAAAAATTATAGCGATGAACAACACTAGTGGTTACATTGAAAGCGAGCTCATTTATCTCAAGTACGTTGTGTTATTAATGACATGAGTTTTTGTTTACACTTCAGAGCTCAGTGTAAATAAATGAAGTACTGCATCTGTGGTTGGTTTTGAGGTTGACAGGGTCAGACGGTCAGGGTGAGGCCTGCAGCAGGGCTTTGTCCTCTCATACCTTTGGATCTGTGTAATTGTTGGGCTGACCTGCTGACAGGAAGTCCGTTCACCCTCCCTTTTTATAGAGCAGCACTGCAGGCTTGTGTGCAAGTGATGGATAGCTAGTTAGTCCAGAGCCAGGGGCCGACACTAGGCAAGGTGGGATCTCGTCAAGGGCCTTCACCTCTACGCCAGCTCTCAAGCCCTTAGACCGGTGTTCTCATTAACACACAGTCAGGGTTTGGCCTACATCCTACTGCAACCTGCACTGTAGCTTTCCCTGGACATCAGAGGCGTTTAGCTATGAAATGAGTTCACTTCTAAAGAGGTCCTGTATTGTTTTAATCAATGATATTCTTGCACAGCAAAGTCATTTGAAGATCCTTTTGATTCTGGTAGTTAGAAAAGCTGTTATTAAATGAAACTGTCCTGTTCATTTTAAATGATGTTACATAAATGCATATTTATTGCATCGGTAATACACATTGGGGTCATGTGGCATAGTGGAAAAATAAGTTATAGAGGTAACTGAGGTTATTTATTCAGACCCACTAAGGGATGTTTTCCATTGTGTCATTGAGCAAGACAGAGGGACTGTCCTTGCAATAAGTGTACTGTTGTTCACTTTGCCTAAAACACAGTTAGTCAGCGAAAAGAGGTGTTTAAGTAAATATTATGGCTACATGACTGTGATTAGGATATAGGCACAAGGCCGCATGCAATCACAGCTGTGCTGATATAAAGCCATATTGCATGACTATGAGTGTGATATCACTTTTATACTACGGTTTGACGGCACAAGTGCGTAAATAAATAAGAAACAACAATGGAGTGTATTTAAAAACCCTCTTTTGTGCAGAACTACTTCCTTCTTCCGCCTTGGAATAAATTCTCAAGTTAACAGTTTAACAGTTGATCCCAAGCCTCCGTTACTAACTCTAAAACCTTACTTTAGAACAAGCAATGAAGAAAGATAGACTAAGCAAGTGTATTACCTGCATCTGATGGAGCAATAATTCTTCAGGTCAATCTTATATTCATAATAAAAAATCAGTTTGAATGTCCACTAAGGAAAGCAATATCTTTGTCTTAGTATCCTTTTGAGAGGATTTCCCAAGACAGCACTAGTCAGCGCGTTTGTCGGTTGCGTCTTATTAAGGTGTTTTTTTTTTAAAGTGAAAATTATGTCTTTGTTTTTGTTTCAGTCCCTTTCAATATAGAAGTCTGTGCTACTGACTCATAAAGACAGTCTTTGCCGCCATCTAATGACATAATAATGTAATTTTTACGTTTGTACAATAGGAAATAAACACAAGCAAACAATTCAGTCAAAAGTACAAAAGCAGCGCTCTATTTAGTACAGGATTTAAGTTAAATAAAAATATAGTTATAAAACGTAACTTTGCCATTAGACAAATCGATTTGCTTTTGAACAAGTAATAGATTAATAAGACCAAACCCGTTTCATATACCCAAAATGAATTACATCTCACATTTAACCACTATCTATACATAAGAGCCAATGGCAAATTCCCAAAAGACTGGCAGAGTCGGTGTGTACATGATGAGAGCTGAACGGCCGATGATGGCCTGGAGCTCACATCTAAACTAATTTTCAAATAGTAGCTATGTTTATAAATAAAGTGCATATTTGAGGTCTATGAAACTCATAAAACTACATTCCATGTATTTATAACAGTAACCGTAGAAATACAACATTAGTAGTTGTAAAATTATAGTGGGGTTGCTCTTCCACCATTGACGCTCACTGTGAGAAATGCTGCCAGTATAGATCCAGCAGAAACATGCGGAGTGATACAAATTGTGAAACTGTTTCCGTATGATACTAGTAGAATATCGCAGTGGCTGGAAAAGGCTCTCAGCCAATTAGATTCAAGAACCAGAACTAACTGTTGAATAAAATACCAATAGCAATATCAGTTGAATATAGTATAATTTAATTGTTGGATACAGTTGAGAAGTTCAGAAATCCGAAATCCATATTCTATAGATGGTAGAGACATTTGTTGTGTTTTACAAATGTTTAGCTACTTTTCATGCTAGGTTATTTTTATTGAACATTTCTAAAAGTCACTAACAACAAAGTGTACTGTATTTGTGAAATGTGTCAAAAATTAAAGTGTCTGTTTTAATATTACTCATTAGTTACTAACATGACAGGCTAAATGTGGATGTCCTATCTCTACAGAAATGCTCATTGGGATGTGCCCATGTACCTTTGATGTTTGTTTAGGTGTACTGTATATGAGTTATTAAAGGAATCATTTGGCTCACACTTTCTCACTTTCTCTCTCCCTTCTCACACTGTTACATGCAGTGCAGCCATTGAAGCAGAAAATATTGCTGTCTAGATATTTGTCCTGGGGCTGATAGAGAGGGCATTGTCTTGGGACTCTCTCAGGCCTCCGAGCTCATAGTTGTGCATGGCAGCTGCAAAGTGTGCTTTGTTATGTGTCTAAGGATTGGGGTTCAAGACCTTGCTTTTTCTTGAAATACTAGGCAGATCAGAGGCGCACATGTTCCTGGGGGACCAGGGGTCGACGCTTCTCTGTCCAATTTTTCTATATTATTTATTTATTTTGATTCCCATGCTTTGTATCTCTTCTTCCCGCAGCTTGATTTTCCAGGCCAGACCCTCAGACTGCCCTGCAGTGTACGGGGCCTCAGGGGCTTTCCTCTTTCCTATTGTTCTCATTATCCAAAACACAGTATTTAACCTACAAACATTTAAAGTAAAACTGGGAACAGCTGTCACATTAGAGGGAGACAGCACTGGCAGTAATAACCAAAATACTGTAATTGAAGCCGTGATGTAATGCGAGCGCAGACAGAATAAACAATAGACTTACTTTTGTTTGTTGTCCTAGGCTGTTAAACAGTAGTGAGTTTTCCCTCAAGATAACTAGCGCAGTTATTTCGCTCAACAGCGTGCTGAGGAAGTGAGGCTTTCGTCTGTTTGTTAGCATCGATGCTGTCGCTGTGTGGGCACTGCCGGCATACATGGCTCTTTTTCTCTCACGCTGCCACTCCATTCCTCTCTCCCTGTCGCTTTCTGGCTTTCTTTCTCTGCAGGCCTCTAAACTGTAGCAGAGGGTTTGTGTCATTTTACGCTGCGGTGTTTAGTGGAGGAGCATGTTAGCAAGCATGAAGGGTGGCATCTGGTAGCAGATGAGGATGCAACAATGCTGCATATGGGTTGTGCATGGGTTAAGACATCAGTAACAGGGTAACTAAAAACAACATTTACAATATCAGCACAATATCATTTTCTTCTCTTTTCTGAAGTTAAAGGGTTAGGTCACCCAAAAATGAAAATTCTGTCATTAATTACTCACCCTCATGTCGTTCCACACCCGTAAGACCTTCGTTCATCTTCGGAACACAAATTAAGATATTTTTGATAAAATCTGATGGCTCAGTGAGGCCTGCATCGTCAGCAATAATACTCCCTTTTTCGATGCCCATTAAGGTACTAAAAATATATTTAAAACAGTTCATGTGACTACATTGGTTCAACTTTAATATTATAAAGCAACGAGAATACTTTTTGTGTGCCAAAAATAACAAAATAGCGACTTTATTCAACAATATCTAGTGATGGGCGATTTCAAAACACTGCTTCATGAAGCTTAACGAATCATTTGTTGCGAATCGGTGGTTCAAAAATCCCAAATCCCATTATTTCAGTAAACGAGGCTTCGTTACATCCTAAGTGTTTTGAAACTTCAATAGTTCATGTGACTCTGGCAGTTTGATACGCGCTCCGAACCACTGATTCGAAACAAATGATTTGTTAAGCTTCGAAGCTTCATGAAGCAGTGTTTTGAAATTTTTCATTTTTGGGTGAACTAACCCTTTAACTAAGGAGCATTGGACACTGAATAACTAAATGTAATGGCATGTTGTTTACAAGCTGTTTATTGACATCTTTCCACAGCTGAAAAACTGATTGGGAGATTACTTGACTGCCTCGAGCTTACGTCTCTGAAAATATCTAAACAAATTTTCAAATAGGCACTATGTTTATATATAAATTGCATATTTGAAGTCTAAACAATTACATTCTCACCTAAAAAAAAACCTCTGAAAACTACAGTTAGTGTATTTATAACACTAACCGCATAAATAAAACAGTAGTATTTGTAGTATAACAGTAGTATTTTGTAAAATTATAGTGGGATTACTCCTTCGCCATTGACGCTCACTGTGAGAAATTCTGCCACAGTATAGATCCGGCAGAAACAAGCGGAGTGATACAAATTGTTTGTATCAATGGACACTGAATGACTTGTTGTTCACAAGCTGTTTTATTGATATTTTTACACAGCTGAAACACTGATTGGGAGATTACTTGAGAGATAATACATTTCAGTGAGGTTTTTTTTTTTTTTTTTTTTTCTTTCAGCACACACTCTGATGTTTAATTTTTTCATGCCTTAACTAATAGTAAAGCAAAAGAGATAAATGGTTAACGGATACGCTGTGCTGCCATTTTTAACTGTCACACCATGTTAGTCTCAAAACAGTTTGAATTTTGTCTTAAAAATGGCAGTTTGAAAGCTGGGAGTTTAACAAAAATAGCATATAAGTTATATACATATGTGTATGTGTGTGTATAAATAATATATTTATAAATTTCTACTTAAATTTCACAGGATTTATGTTTATCTGAAGCTAGACGCTACAGCGAGTGAGAAACTGAGCTCAGCTTAGCGTCTATTGACTTCACCAACACTTGCTGTCCATTTGCACTGGCAGCCTGAAGAAATATGGCCTCTTAATTGGTGAATCATGACGCGTTGTAGTAGCTGTGATTGCCACCAAAGTGAAACAGTGAGATTATTAGCCATCCCGCAATGAAATTTATTATGATCTACAGGGCTCTGTGTCTGAAGAGACCATTCCACCTCAGCGGGGAAGCAACAACACCGCTCTTATTAGTCATACTTCACTAGCTGTCAACAGCCACAAAGGCGACTCATGATTAAAAATGAACACGCCGCTTGTTCAGGACGGTCTCGTGTTTGGTGTCACGAGCGAAATGTTGGGTTATTTGTGCGCTTTATTGATGGAGCAGTTTTGTGGAAAGACGACACTTTTGAAATGTCTGTTAATTTTCCTATTGCGGAGAGAGAAAAGACAGGCAGAGATGATAACTGCAAATAAATCAGCGAGCGAACCGAATTCTCTGTTTCATAATTCTGTGGAAAATATGGTGAATGAAACCCCCATTACAGAGGAAATTGAAGCCCTTTGTTCTTAAGCATTCACTTCTTCGGATATTTCCCTGGATGGTGTCGGAGATTTGCTGGGCCGGAGTTACCCAGATGAGACAAACAGGAATTAAAACGCCATATGCTTGGAAACGCTACCTCTGCACTGCTCAAATGCCTCTGCAATTTCTATCAGTTTAAAGAGGGAAATCTTCAGAGCACCTCAACCATTTATTTATATATTTACATCCTGCTCATTTGTTTATTTGTTCCATCTCACTCTCTGTCATGTTCATCCCTTTTTTCGGAGACAGCGCACTACCTTGTCTTTGTAGCATAATGCTGTTTGGTTATTCGATGAGTTGTACATGTAAAAATGCACAGAAATCCAATGTTTTGACCAAAATTCATCTCCATCAAGGGTCCTGAGAGAGTCAGCCCCTGACAATGAGTTCATACCGGTGGGCATCAGCGGGGTTAGATGGCTAGGAGCCTGGGAGCCCCTTCTTTGATTTGTAAAGCCGATGAGATGTTTCTTATTTGGAAGCCTGGCTCAATCTCAATCTAGCGGTGCATTAGAGGTGCTGTTCCCCTACGCCCCACCTAGCTCAGTTAATTGTGTGTTTTCAACCCGCTGTCGGAGGCTAATTTAACTATAGATTGAAATGAAACAGCCCTGGCCTCACATTTTCTGGCAATCAAGACTCCAATTTGACTGTGTTTTCTCAGCAGACATTAATGATTCCAAAGCTAATACTCATTGTTTGAGGTGACATAGCAGCCCTGGCATTTACTTAACCTTTTGTCTTATGTACAAGTCTGAGTCAATGCAGAATCTACTCTTAATTAATATCTTTTCTTCTCTCTGCCAACATTCATTTCTTGAATATTCAGGGACAGTCAAAGTAGACAAAGGCGGATAATTCAAAGATAAAGAACGCCAAGAACATTTTATTAATCCCCAAAAAAGGAGAAACTTGTTTCATTCTTTTATATATTTTTGAGATTTGTCAGGCATAATTAACATTCAGAGCAGCTTCTTGTATACGTTAAAACCACACTAACAAAGAACAGCTCGGGTCACCTTGAACCTTAAACTGCTGTTATGAACCGGGTAAACAAACCAAAGTGCGGTTTCTGTAGTTAAATGCAAGTCAATGATCGGTTAATAATTGCATCAGTGTTTTTATTGTAAAATATAGTACATTTAGTTAATTGAAATAAAGCTGAAATTAAATAAAATATAAATATTAATGTTGTGTGTATATATATATATATATATATATATATATATATACAGTCAAACCAAAAATTATTCAGACACTAGATATAATTTTTTTTTTTAGATTTTTTTACTAGTGGGTGCATGACACTATAGTTCATTTATGTAAGTGAGGATAGCAAAATAAAGTAAACTGTAACATATTATACCCAAAAATTCTTCATACAGTGGACTACCAGTAAAATTGATAAAAATTTGGGACCAAAAATTATTCAGACATTTTGACCTGACCATGTTTTGCTTAAGTGTTATCTGACATTATTAAGATTTTTTTTTTTTTTTTTTTTTCTGACACAGTTTAACTCTGAGATCTTGTCATATTTTATTACCTTTTTTTTTTTTTAACTATAGTGAATAAACTGTAATAGTGAATGAAATGTTCAAGGTGACTGAATACATTTTGGTTTGACTATATAATATATATATATATATATATATATATATATATATATATATATATAAACCCTAAATGAAAATGAGAAATGTTACATTGGCAAGTTGAAGTAGAAGTACTAAAATAAAAAAAATAAAAGCTTTTATTATAAATAAAAGCTATTCAAAATATTAATAAATACTATAATACTAAAATAACACTGGTTAGCATCAGCTACAAGAAGAAAATAATAATAATAATTATTATTATTATAAGTTTAATAAGTTTATAGTTGATCCATATAAAGTCACCGAAAATGTTTCTAAAGTCTCTAAAGGATTGCTTTTTGAATCACATTCATAATGATTTTGTCTACATGCTACTGAAGATAAACCAATGGGAGCTGTGCATATGAGCTCTGCCAGTGATGTAATAATGTAGTATAAACAAAAACGAAAACACTGACAGCGTAGCTGCAATCTCTGAAGGCATGAAGTGCTTTCATTCTCATTCCCTTTTGCAAAGGCCTTTTTTATGCAAACATGATATTTCCTTCTATAATTTGAACTCTTTTTTATGACAGTCGAATATATCCCATGTTTAGCCTCTCTTCTCTCTCTCTCTCTCTCTTCTGCTAAACTCCTTTTCCTTCCAGATAGGCCCCTCTGTGTACATTATCCAACATACACACGGCGTGCAAGTTGCACGGGTGTTTGAAAAGTGTGACAGAAATCATTTATTATTCTGCGATATTCAGAACAAATAAGGTTATGAGGCAGCAAAGCAAGCACAGGGCCTTGAGCTCAGAGGCTATTTGATTTGTCACAGACCTGTTTTATGTCTCTCTTTCTCTCTCTCTCTCTCTCTCTCTCTCTCTCTCTCTCTCTCTCTCTCTCTCTCTGTTTGTCTCTTTTCTTCGCTATTCCTCTCCATGAAGGTTCCCAGCTGAACTTGGCTGAGGTCAGTGTCCGGTCAAACGGAGTCGGGCCTGTGCGTCTGTGGGGGTGCAGATGAAGTGGTCAGCGGTGTGACAGTTAGCGGGGATTCTGACAGCCCCAGCTCCAGTGTGGATTAGAGGTGAGGAGAGCAGACAGAGAGAGAGAGAGAGAGAGGGAGGGATTTGGTGTGTGTGTCTGTGTGTGTCTGTGTCTGTCTGTGTGTGTGTGTGTGTGTGTGTGTGTGTGTGTGTGTGTGTGTGTGTGGCACTCTGAAGCATGGAACTAACATGGACTAACAGTAGGCCTAGCCTAGTAGTGAAGGGAAGTCTGGCTAATTTCTGTGAATTTGTGGTTCAGACTTTCAAACTGCTTGTTTCATTTAACTGGTTCAGAAATGATTTATTGATTCTTTTACATCTGTGCTTCACCACATGATCTGGTCCACGACATCCTGGCGTGGCCTTTTATATGCTCAAAAATATCGAACATCTAGGCACATATTGGTGATAATTATGTTTCATTTGATTTGTATTGAAATTAACAATACTAATATTAATTTTCATCAGCAGTTTTTTTATTATTTTTTTTATTAAAAAGCAATTATTTAAACATGATGAAACTTTTTTTTTCTGTATGTTTAAATAAAATGGTTTTTTTTTTATTTGTTTTTTTTTTATTAAAACCAGCTTTGTATAACTGAAGTTATAAACAAAAGTTCGAGGTAAGATCAAAATACAGTAAAAACAGAAATATTGTAAAATATTATTATAGTTTTCAAAAACTTTTTTTTACAAATTTTTTTTAATGTATTTTATGTGATGGTAAAGCTGAATTTTCAGCATCCATTAATCCAGTCTTCACTGTCACATGATCCTTCAGAAATCATTCTAATATACTGATTTGGTGCTCAAGAGACATTTCCTATTATTTCCTATTATATTATTATAACAGTTGTGCTGCTTAAAGGGGTGGTTGATTATGATTTTACTTTTTTAACTTTAGTTAGTATGTAATGTTGCTGTTTGAGCATAAACAAGGTCTGCAAAGTTACGACGCTCAAAGTTCAATGCAAAGGGAGATATTTTCTTTTACAGAAATCGCTTTTTAAGGACTACAAGCAAACAGCTGGTAGGGACTCCAACAAGCTTCTTCCCAGGTTAGTGACATCACTTTAGACCTTGCCCCCAAGAACATGCAACAAAGGGGTGATGCCATGTTATTGCAATACAGTACATGACACAAATGCAATAGCATGTCATAAAAGCAAGATGACAAAATAAGTTTTAACCGTAATTAAACTAAACTATACCTGTTCTATCTTCATGCAGCATATATTCTCTGGCTCTGTTAGCAGCAGTTCCCACACGAGCGATTTATATTATCATGACAGAATATGCTAATCAATGTCTTTAAGATAATTAACTCCACATCAGCTACATAAATTCATCAACTAACCGTTCAGAAGTGTCCTGTTGCATTCAAAATGTTGTCACTTCTTCTTGAGTCTCTCCATCATTGTCTGACTCCGGTTTGAACATAAAAGGCTGAACATTTTCTGACATTTTTAGTGAGTCTGCATGAGGTAATCGGAGCTGCTAACCATAGACTGTAAAACACAAGCTCTTGAAACTCCGCCCTCTTCTTGGGAGCAGCAGCTCATTTGCATTTAAAGGGACATGCACAAAAACTGAGCATTTTTGCTCACCCTCAAAAAGTGACAAATGTAACATGCTATAAAAAAATAATCTGTGGGGTGTTTTGAGCTAAAACTTCACATACACACTCTGGGGACATCAGAGACTTATTTTACATCTTGTAAAAGTGGTATTATATGACCCCTTTAATATGTTTTGTAGAAACTGTGATATATGTTTTTTAGGATTATTTGATGAATAGAAAGTTCATAAGAACAGCACTTATTTGGAATAGAAATGTCTTTAGAGTTGCTTTTGATCAATTTAAATGCATCCTTGCTGAAAAGTTCATGGTAACACTTTAATTTGATGGTCCACTTTAGACATTCTACTAACTATAAGTAACTTTGCAACTCTCATTAGAGTATTAGTTGACTGTTGTAGACTGTTAGTTGATTGTTAGGGTTAGGTGTTAGGGTTTGGGTCAGTAGACGTAGCTGCAAAGTTACTTATAGTCAGTAGAATGTCTGTTGAGGGAGCATCAAAATAAAGTGTTCAGCAGATATTAACCAGTCATCTAATAGGCTACTCTTATGAGAGTCAGTTCACATGTAGTTGCAAAGTTACTTATAGTTAGTAGAATGTCTAAAGTGGACCATCAAAATAAAGTGTTACCAAGTAAATTAAAAAAAAAAAAAACTTATCCCAAACTTTTGAATGATACTGTATTTCAAGTGTTTGTTTACATATTATGCTATTAAAGTAACTTACTGTTCTTTTCTCTCCTTTTATTTCTTGGTTTACAATAAATGTTCATAGTATCAGCACTCTTATCAGTTCTCGTTGATCATTATGAGTCAGACATTTCCAAAAAGTCATTGAACCAATTCCAATTCCATTTGAACCAATTCCTATTTGAATGTTTTCTTTATAAACCGGTTGAAGCGATTCATTAAAAAGATCAGACTCAAAAGAAAAATTTGTCCACGAATCAGACACACCGCTGCAGCCCAGCTTCATGAATATGCTCAGTTTCGCTCTGTGAGGTGTAGCAGAGCCCGAGTCAGAGCATTGATACATGCTCCAACGTGTGTAATCTCACATAAGGCCATCAGAGATTAAAATGGCGGGATAATTACGGCAGCGCGGGAGATTCCCGCTGTGTTTGCATACACGCGTGGGATTTGTAAGCTGTGCATTAGCCGCACGGTGTGGGACACCACTGAGAAGGTAATTTAAGGAGAAAATTCCGTCGGATTCTCTCTCCCGATATCATTACCCGTCGTATATGCTCTATCACGTCCGTGCGTCGCTAACCCCGCGCTGTAGATGAACACCATAGCAATTAATTGTTCTGGGCTTGGTTTTATAGCTCGTTCGTTGACCGAAGCTCAGGGAATGGTTTGTTCTAGCCATTGGTATCTAAATTAAATTGTCTTTATCTCCTGCTAGTGAAAAAGGGAAAAAGGGGGGAAAATTAATTTGTTAGATCAAAAAAATATTTAATTTTACAACACATCAAACAAACTTTTATTCAGTCAGGGTGCACTGCAGCGGTCCTTTTTTCTTAATTAAGAAAGCATTCTATTATTAAACCACATGAAAAGAAACATCAATTCAAACAGTACAGTCATGTTCGACTACTACTAATCTTTTGGTAATTATTTTTTAATTGAATCTTTTGAACACAAAAGCCCTGAGCAGATGCTTGTATTACTTGAATCCCTCATCATACCCAGTGCTATATGTGCAAAGATGATGCTCTTCCGTGTGTGAGCAAAGGGAAAGGAGTTGAAGAAAAAGAAAAGGAGAATTAAAAACTAGAGGATGGAGAACGGGGGGAGAGACAAGACCCGTGGCACCCTGAAGAGTTGGAAACTTCTGCATAAACGAAAAGCTCAGCAGCGAAACTTCTTTAGATGATCACAGACATGCACAATGGTGTGCGCACAGGGCCGTGTTGCTGTTTTGCTGATACGTACTGTATTTTTTAAAAATGAAGAGGTCGAGGTGGTTTGAATTCAAGCACAGATCTGTTATTTTTACCTCATGTATCCCTTCTCATAGCCTTAAAAAAAACCTGGAGGACAAGTGTTTGCCTTCAAACTTCGAGTTTAATGGAGTGCTGATTCGTCAAAGTTTGTGTGATAAATCTTGTGGAAACATGCTTTAAAAAAGTATTAGCCAAACCTGATGCGAAGTTGGAAAGGCTTTGGGAGGAATCGGGGGGAAAAGATGTTAAAGAATGGGAAAGCTTGATTTTTTGACAGCTCCCTGTGTGAAAATTTGTGAAGTGCACACTAAGACTCTTCAAAGTACTTAAGGCGGTTGGTGGAGATGCAAAGAGGGGCTTATGAAACGGGACTTTATGTGTCTGGACAGTTCTAAAGAGACATCCTTAAGAGTATGCAGGAACGCGAGCGGCAATCAGGCCCAGCCCAGTGCCAGATAAACCTGGGCAAATCACATTAAACACGCATTATGCATATGGCTACAGGATGGCAAGCCACAAAATGGCTTCTATGCCAACTCAGACTCAGGCTGCATCAAAGGCTGTCAGCATCATTTCTGACAAACATGATTTACTGTACTACACACACACACAAACAGATTGTGGAAATGTCCCTTGCATCCACCTTATATTCACCGACTGGTAACAATGATTGTTACTCTCTTTAGAAGCTCGAATGGTGTTTGTGGGCAGATTAGAGGTCAGTTTGAAACCTGAGAGAGATGTGTCCCTGTGTCCTCTAATCAGGCCTTTCAACAGCAAGAATGCACTGTTTTCGTCTTATTGGCTGCCTTAGGTGGGTTCTTTCAGTTTTCAAAGCGAAGGACTTCTTTTAAAGCCAATGTTAGTTAAAGAGACATTCCTATATGTAAGCAGGAACATAGAAAAAGAGAGAAGAGAGAGAGAGAGCGAAGGATTTCTCAGCAGAAAGATGATGATAAATAAACAATTACATGAATAACCTTCTGAAAAGTCACCTGTCCTCCATAAGGAGGCTGTCGACAGCTTGTCAAGGGAAATTAAAGGTTTGTCACCATCATCCATGCACAGAGCCAACAGAATGGAGCTCTTAGAAAATGGAAGTGCTTTTGAGAATATAAAAGGGTTTTTATTCAGGATGTGTATGGATGCAGGCGGTGATTTGCAGTCTCTCAAAGAAATGCAGCAATACTACAAGTGCAAACCCTCAAAACCATTACTCTATACCTAGATGTGATTTTAATCAGTGGCATGTGGTGGACTTCTGAAATTAGGAGGCACATTCCCCTTTCTGCATTTGAGTGTTTTTTTTTTTTTTTTCTCTATTGTAAGTGTTCCAGTTACATTTTGTGGGACATATTTTTACCTTAAACTATCCATGAAAATATACGTTTTTTGTATGTTTATATTAACATACTCTGTCACATCAAGCATTTTTAATCTTTTTTAAACAATGTTTCAAAAATAATTACAGTAATACATTAACCAACATTTTATTACTGTTGTTGTTTTTCATTTATTAGTAATGTAATTAATTTAAATAAATTACTAAATATAATTTTATCATTTAAGTTTTTTTTTTTTATAATAAATACATTTCTAATATATTGAATTATTATTAGTAGTAGTAGTAGTAGTAGTAGTATTTTTAGTAATAAAAGACATATTATTTTGACATATACATTTCAAGTTCTTTTTTGGGGGGGGGGGATTTTTGGCTTTTTATTATAATAGGATAGTATAGAGTAGACAGGAAGCGAGGTGGGAGAGAGAGGGAGTGGGATTGGGAAAGGTCCATGAGCCGGGAAGCGCAAAGGCACTATATGTTGTCGTGCTGCCCACGAGGCTATCGGCACAGACAATTTCAAGTTAATTTTGATTTGGACATTACCGTAAGTGGTGATATTTTTTGGTTGAGTGTACTTTGTGGTTCTTCTCTTTCCACCAGTTTGACCCATTAGTGCGGATTTGCATTCATTGTGAATACTATATCAACCAAATATTAGCCAATCATTATGCTAAAAGGAGGTACCTTCTACTCTGAAATGACTTTTACCCTGGATTTTGTTGTTGCACTTCACACTCACGACAGCTTTAGGAATGAAAACTCAATGAGCTCAAGAAAGAGAGATGCTGTCTCCATCTGAAACTTTATCCATGTTGCTGTTGGACAGTGTTGTTTAGGAAAAATGAGTGGTTTGCACACAATTTCGGGTCATATTTCATAATATTTATTTTGTTTTACTTTTAGACTGTTCAATATTTTCCACATGCCAGTTTTTTGTTGTTGTTGTTGTTGTTGTTGTTGTTGTTGTTGTTGTTTTTGTTTTGTTTTTTTTGAGGAGACACTGTGCATTCATTTCCTTCCTGAAGAAAGCATTCATGGTTTTAATATATAACCATATCAGTTAATCATCATTCGGCACCAGCAGAAATCAATCAATACCATCCAATATTTCATTTCAAGTTGGAGTTTTAACCATAAAGGTATTACAGAGCGTACACTGAAGAGGATTTCCATTGAATTCACAGTGGGGGGGGGGGGTTTGGCACACGGTTCACACTGAGAAAAGGGGCCGCGTGCACAGGTTGAGTGGGCAGGTGTTCGGGTTTTGTTTGGGCTCCAGGTGCGCCTGTTTGGATCAGCAGTACAGTGCTCTTTGCACAGGTTCTCAAGATAAAGTGTTAGCCCCTAGATCACTGAGTCTATGAAAACGCGGCATGTAAGATGAGCTTTTACTGTTACTCTGACTTATTTGGGGTTATTACAGTGGCTGTTTTTATTGCAAATAAACAGCTCTGAGCCACTCATAGAGTTGCATTTGAGTTGTCTATTGAATTACATGGTTCCTGGAGCGTTATTTCCTGTCAAGAAAGGCAATTTTTACACACTGTATGATTTAGTTGGTTTCTGCATTGCTGTGTTTTATTTATAAGTATGAGCTAGACTTATTCAGTACTTTTGTTGCAGGGAAAACAAAACAACTAGTAAACAGCACTAATCAAATACAAATGAGAGTCATTTTGGGACAATTGGACTTATCTTTACATAGTAACGCTCAAAGAATGAACTAAGCACTATATATATACAGTATATATTATAATGAATTCTGAAGACTGGACTGTGTGTGTGTGAGATCGTCATACAACTTTATTTATTTATTTTACCCAGAATGAGCCATTATTACTTGTACTAGTAATACGAGTTTAGTCTTTTGAAACACAATTTGTGAGTGGTTTCGTGACATATTTTACCATCTTTTCTCCTGTGTGCCAAATCTAAATACAGAATGGCATACTTTATTCTAACATGACCATTTATATTTGAAATTGACTCTAAATGCAAACAGGCAGAACTCCGGATACCCCAATCGTTTTTGCGGAGAGAACCCTTTTCTTCGAATTTCACACTGTGTATTGTGCTTGGATAAAAATGGAGAGAGGGAAAGAAAAAAAAATCAATAGCGAAGACATTGCTGGAGGCTTACATATTACATTTTGCATAAAAGTCAGACTTAATTTGGCTTTGATCATCATTCCCAAAGATGACTCACTGGAGCCACTATCATTAGCCAATCCTGGGAAAAACCAGACGCTGACAAAGACCAAAGGCTTTGAATCGCACTGTCTCCCTTCGGCTCTGTGTTTTTGGATACGGATTTCTGCACGGTGACTGAGAGGATGCCTCGATGTTTATTGAAGTGGACACTTCAAGACCTCCCAGAACCATAGCAGAACAAAATGTATGGGATATTTGTAAAGGCCTTATCCTATATAGAGATAGAATTATGCATTTA
Organism: Ctenopharyngodon idella; assembly: GCF_019924925.1. Lineage (NCBI taxonomy): Eukaryota > Metazoa > Chordata > Actinopteri > Cypriniformes > Xenocyprididae > Ctenopharyngodon > Ctenopharyngodon idella. The sequence continues at coordinate 10,180,737 of NC_067232.1, read as the reverse complement.
AATGTTATCAGGCGAGATTGTTCTTTTATGCTTAATTCATTAAGATTAAAACAGGAACTGTTCGCTTATATCTTGTGATAAAAATGAGAAGTTCAATCTGCATTCATCAGCCTTTGAGCAATACAATATCCATTTCAACAAGAAGTTGAAGTAGATTTCCTTTCGTATTTGTGAACAGATAACTCCAAAACTTCAGTGCATAAAAAAACTCGCCCTTGATTTTTATCGCTCTCGTTATAACAACAGTTTTTGTGCAATTGATCAGAGCGAGATCAAGAGGCCTTGGTTGTAAAAGTCTGTTTAATAATTTTTTAAGATTACATTGCTTAGCTCCAGTCCCTGATTAAAAATCACATTAGCAGGAAAAAAAAGAGAGATGTGAATATTAATAGATAGAGGAGCGTCACAGAGAGAAAAAGGAAAGAATTTGTCTTAACTTCCACACACAATGCCATTGTTCTTGGGACATTCAGAAGTCACTTTATTATTAATGATGCTAAGATTTGATAGTTCGTTTTTTTTTTTTTTTTTTTATAATTCACACAGTCCTCTGATGTCCCTTGGATGTGAACGCTATAGAATTGTACCCAGACACAAACCTTTACAAATGTTTCACAGGCTTGTATAATTGCTGCGTAATTTTAAAACATTGCTTTACGTGGTTATGGGAACACTCTGCCGTGAAATATGCCCATAAGCTCTGTTACCAAACACCCATACACTGCTAATAACACAAGGTGACCATTGAAAGATGTGTTCACAGAGGCCCCAGGCGAATGCTGAATTTACAGGCTTCTCCTCCTCCTCGCTCAGCCTCAGAAAACGAGACATCAGTGTCAAAACTGACAAGAAATGTGCTTATTTAGAGAGCTTTCCTGGATGTCTGTGGGGAAGAAAGCTCTGGAATGGGGCGCTTCAACTTAATAGTCTAGACTGGGTGCATTTTACAAAGACTGGTTTGGGGCTGGGGTGTAACTTTATAGGAAAACATGTGAAGCGGTCTTGAACGTCCCGTCCAAACTTGGCTTCAATGTCCACACATGAAAGCAGCATAAGATGCCATCATGTTGGGAGGGTTTGTTATTATTAAAACCAGACCTCTGCACTGTTTTTTCTGGAGATCAAATCAAACATGTGGATGCAATGGCACATAATCTAAGTGAACAAAAATAGACTGTTGTTTCACCTGGCAATGTGTTGCTTGTAGACACTTTAATAGATCGACACACAGATCCAGGAAAAACTATTATGTATGACTGTGGAATATTATTCCTAAGATTAATTTAATATGCAAATTACTTCTACACATTATTTACTCATATATTTGTATTGTATAGAAATAAATAGCATATATTAAAGCTGCTGTCCGTAACTTGTTTTGGTTAAAAATGATCCAAAATCAATTTTTGAGCAAGTACATAACCAGCCAGTGTCCAAAATGATCTCTTTACCTTAGCCCGATTCACAACGGTAAGCTTGTAATAATGTTTTATAATTCGGGTGGTACTGGTAGGTTTCCACAAGAAATTCGAGGATGCCGCTGATCATCTTTGCGTCATTTCGACAACTCCTTTTCTCACAGCAGCTGGAATAATTAAACTTATCATTCTGATGGCGGATTGTATGGAATGACAAATGGACAATTAGAGATTAGACTGTACAGAAATTGAAATCTACAGGTAACGCTAATACACACTAAATACACAGTCACGCAATGCTGATGTTGTTAACATTAACAATTTGAGAACAAATATAACAATAATAATAATTTGCACAGTTTGATGTGATATGAGCTAAGTGATCGTTAGATTTAATCACCATTGGTAGCGCAATTTATTGTAATGCTTTTTTTTCTTAGTTGGTCAGAACAAAAGTGGCAGATTTGTTACTTTTTCAGATGACATTCTCCGGTGAAAATTCTTATTTTGGTCATACTTCCAAGACTACAATCTTTGATTCCGAAGTACCTGTACAGTATCCACTGGTGCGGTGACTGACAGCCACACATTCTCCTCAAAGAATCCACGCTGAGGAGCCGTGTCGATGCACAACCCACGTAAAGATGATAATTCCGCAAATAACTGAAATTGCAGGTTTCAAACAGAGATGGCGACAAAGAGGCAAAACTTATGGACTGCAGCTTTAAGTAAAACTTGTGAAGAGTAATGTGTGTATGTTTATGTGTGTTTACATAAAATATACAATGGTGCATATTGAAAATCTGAAATTTAAATTTCAGATTTTGAAATTGTAAAACAAAGTTACTATGTCCAATAAATATTTAAGAAAATAAGATTTTTTTTTTAAGATTCTGTGCTTTTTCTAGGCCACTAATCAAGTGCAAGTAAATTTATGATGTTGATCACGTTAACTTTTTTATACAAAAGTTCAAAAACAGTCTTTGAACATTGTCAGATCATGTGAAAATGTAAAATATAAGCATTTTCACTAGTGAATATTTGGACCCCATTGTACGTGTCAGATTACTGAATTTCAAATGCAGCCATGTGAAACTGCTGTTCCATAATGAAGAAATGTATTAACATCTTTCATCAAAGTTCTTCTTATTACAGTCAACCACAATGACCGAGAATTGTTCATAGACGTGACGAAGAAGAATAACATTTGAACTACAATAGGCCCTGGATCTTACTTAGTGAGTTGCATTAATTCCCAAAAATGCTACATTACACGTGGTGCCAGATGAGACAAGAAAAGAACATTCAAGCTTCATCAAGAGCTTCATCAAAAAGCTAATGTGAGAAAATGAATGATCTCCCCCAAGATATTTTTTCCTCTTTATTATCAGTCTCTAGCATTCAACTCAAGGTCACAGATGTGCTGGTGTCTAGTCATTTCTAACTATGACAGAGTAAGGACTCTCACATTTTAATTGTACTTTAATTTACTTGGCTTGTTTAATTACTTGTAATGGAGTTGCTATGCAAATCTACTAGTTTCAGGTGTGAAGTGACACTCAAAGTTCGAAAGAAGTCTAATGTTTGAAACATCACTGTCATCGGATGCAGCCTGTGAATGTTCACTCATATGTTTTTGTGTAATGTAGTGTCCTTAACGGCGCTCTTCTCAGCTGGGTCGAAACTTTAAATTCGATGAAAAGGCATGTTTGACAAATGGTTTTAGATGCAGGGCTCAACCGTCATGAGAAGCACACTCTGGCTAAGATGAAGCAAGGAAATTAAAGTGATACTATACCTCTAATAGTACTATAGTCCTTTTTTCTTGTGTTTAGTGCATTGTTGTCACATGAATACCCAAATTCATGCTTTCAGGGTATGTGACTGGGAATTTAGGTGGCATTGGTGCAGTAGGGAGTTCATGATTATCCGAGGTTCGCTACAGCACAGGCTTAAGAAGGAGTCTTCTCACACAGCGCACCTCAGGGAATTGTTAAATGATTGGCCCAGCACTTAATTCAATCACTTAGCGCTTTCTTTCTTTCTCTCCTTTCTCTCGCTCTCTTTCATTCCCACTCCTCTCCTCATTGATCATGGTCATGGAAAAGTGATATTTTGCATATCTGGTTAAGTGCTCTTAACAACCTCGGCTCATGCTACGTTAAAAATTAATAAATAATAAAAAGGGGTGGGGGTGATCTTGTCAGGGAAGTAATTTGCTTCTCTTGAACCAATGATGGCTTGCACTTTATGTAAATTGGTGTCTAGGGACAACAAAATCCCTCTTAATACACATGCAGACTTCATAACAAAACGCAACGACGAGGAAGGACGAATGGTGGAAGGGAAGGTGGAGAGATGATAAATAGTGAGTCGAGCGTCCCCGTTCAGTGAGCGCTTTGACTGACAGTATCAAAAGCCATGGTGATGCTTAGAGCGCATTTTTTGGAGTTGCATTATTTCTTAGAGACAATGTGTATAGTTTATAGTTATTAAACCAGCGCTAAAAAAAAAAAAAAAAGATCCTAAATTAAATGGCCCGTCGCTGTTACGGGGTTTGGTGAGAGAAATAAATTGTTAGTGCTTAGAGGTGTGGTAGTCAGGGGTTACATGTTGAGCTGGTTGCTGACAGGCAGCAGCTGAGGAGTGCTGTGTTCATGCCAGACGCAGCTCTGAGAAAATGAGTAAGACAAGATGTCTGCTTGTGCCACCACATGGCAATATCACATAGCACTTTGACCATGGGTTATCTAGATCAGGCTTGTGCAGCATTAAGAATTGAATTAAGAATGCCTTTTTTATTCCATAATGCCTTATAAATTCTAATTTAAAATCAAATTTGAATTTAAGGGAAGAGAATTCAAATATAACTTCAATTTCTAATTTTTTAAAATTTGCTTTTCTTATTTAACACAATAATGACTTGTAATTATCTTTTGGGGTTATTTTTCTCATAGACTTTAGAAAAAGTAGCTTTATAATAGAAATATTTAATTTTATTCATATTAGAATTCATTACCTATAAACTTTTATGTTACAACAGCCTTTTCTTTTCTTTTTTTTTCAGAAGCTGCAACTGAAATGGTATTTAGATATATTTATAGACCAAAACACGTTACAGTCTTCAAAATATTTTCTTTTATGTTCTACAATAGAAAGAAATGCATACACTTTGAAATGACATGAGGGTGAGTATATAAAGTGTAAATAAGTGTAATAAACAGAAGTTTAAATAAAGAGAATTTTCATGTTTGGGCAAACAATCCCTAAAATATTATTTTGTGTTTGTGTGTTTTAATGTAATGATACTCCAAACAAGAAACTAAAACTGGCAGTAGGTGGTAGTAAATGTCTAAATGAGTAAGTCATTGAGTCATTCATTTGATTTGTTCAAACAGCTGATTCATTTAGGAATTAAAGGTTTAGTTCACCCCAAAAAAAAAAAAAAAAATGTCATTAATTACTCACCCTTATGTCGTTCCAAACCTGTAAGACCTTCGTTCATCTTCAGAACACAAATTAGGATATTTTTGAAATCCGAGAGCTTTCTGACCTGATAGACTGCAATGTTATTACCAAGGCCCAGAAGACATTGTTAAAATAGTCCATGTGACTACAGTGGTTCAACCTTAATGTTATGAAGCGACAAGAATACTTTTTGTGCGCAAAAAAACAAACAAAAATTACAACTTTATTAAACAATCTCTTCTTTTCCATGTCAGTCTCCTATGTTGTTCACATAGTAAACACAGTGCAGCACTTCCAGGTTCTACGTCAGAATGCTGGCTCATTATTGGCCAGCTCCTGCGTCAGCATCACACGCATGCATCGTGATGCTCATGTGAACAGCGCCAGCCAATACTAAGTTCACTTGTGATATTGCACTCATTACTCATGTGATGTGATATTGCTTAAGTATATCATATCATATATAGGCCTATATATGAGACAAAAAAATCATACAGGGACATTTTTGCCCTTATAGACTATCTTGAATTTTAGGGGCATTTTAACTGCATTCTATAGTCTACATCATGCATCATGTTTGTCACCATCAACTGTATGAATGAACTATTGGTGTTTAATGTGTTAAATCATTTTAAAGTGTTATTTTTCCATAACTAAACTAAATGTATGTGTTAAATCAGAATTATTTATTTTATTATTAATTTGTATTTATTTAATATGAACATTACTATTTACTTTAAATCTCAATGCGGTGGAATTTTGGCAATGTAGAACAAAACATTTGAATGTCTTATTTGTTTTGACAGTATTAAAAGTTTAGAGAAACATGTTTCATTAGTTAAGAAAAATTCTACAGGTGAGAGTATAAATACTCACAATTAGTCAAAATTAATGATGTAATGTTGCACTGTGCTGAATATCTTTGAATTGTAATTCAGTTAACTCATCTTCCGTTTATTCCAACTCAACATCCTATCGGTATGGCCAATTCAAAATTCAAATTCAAAATTATTAATTTATTAATGAACTGATTCATGAATTCTGAATCTAAATGTGTCAAGAGTGGAAGCTTCCATCACCAACAACTTACATGCTCTTCATCAGAGCTGGGTCAAGAGCGTGGCTCACAGATTTATGAAGAACCCAGAAATGTGTGTCATCATTATGAAGGAAGGTGAAGGAAGCCACAGTGTTTTATTGTTGTAATCCCATGCATTATTCGGGCAAACCCTTTTTTTCTGTGAAGCGCGCATGAGTCCCCCGTGTGAGTCTACATGCGTCTTTCATGTGGCACCATAGACAGCTTCCTCCATACACAACTCCTTTTGTATTGTTTTATTATTTATGCATAGGGCCACTGCTTTAAGATTGGGGGAATAATTCGTATTCAATCTCTGCCACATCTTAAGCAGCCGTTCAGTTCAAACATTTTTCACCACAGATGAAAAAAAAAAAAAATAAAAACGGCAAAAGAAAACGCAAAGAAACGATAAGACACTGGGGGTAGGTGCAGAATATGTGCATCCTGAAACAGATGGAGATGAAAAGAGCAAACGAGAAACAAATGGAAGAAATGCAAAGGGAGAAAACAGAAAAACAAAAACAATGCACAGTTGAGCCAGTGGAAAAATCTTTAGATTTCTGAATCTCTAAGCCTATTAAATATAGATTTAACTTTTGGAATCTAAAAGGGGAGGGATCTGGAGAGCTCTTGCAGATGATGAGGTGCTTGTGTGTGTAAAAACCAGTGAACAGCCACCAAAATGAACTGTGGTTGCACAGCTATGCCCTGTGGAAAGCTGTTCACGATGTGGAGAGATCCCTCCCTGTTTCGCTCATGTCCAAACACACACACACAAACACACTAAGAGCAGAGGAGTGTCTATTTTTGTCTCCCTTTTATGGTGTTCCGGATACCTATGTCACTTGAGACTACAGCTCAGTATATTACTGCACAACAAAGCATAATCAACGGATTCTAACCATAGCAGGTGCACTTGTGAATATTTCTGTCTTGTTAATTCCTGTGTTCCAGAGTTGGAGAGAATGGTAGATGGTCTTAGCTCAAAAGAGTGCTTTTTTTTTTTTTTTTTTTTTTTTTTTTTTTTAGAGCAACTCTTTTTGTAAACAGGGAAGGACAAATTCACGAAACATTTTTATTGCAGTGATTTTTTTTAAATCACTTAGTAAATTATGCTCATGTTTAATTATGTATATTATCATATATATTATGTAAATTAGGCTAATTTTAGCCTTATAAGTTATATTTAAAATATTACATTATTGTAAAAGAGACAGTTGTGTACATTTTCTAGTGATTCTAACAGCAGTAATTCATCAAATGCTAGAGAAGAGCGTTAAAACCAGGTATGTATACATACTTATACACTACCGTTCAAAAGTTTGGGGTCAATATTTTTTTATTATTATTATTATTTATTTATTTATTTAAATATATTATTACTTTTATTTAGCAAGGACAGATTAAATTTAAATTAAAACTTTCTACTCATCCAAAAATCCTAAAAAAAAATGCAGAATGTTAAAGAAGAAACAGAAGTTGCAATAGTCTTTTCTTCCCTATCCTCCTGGGACCCAGGAATAGAATTGTGTCCTCTGTAGTGGACATTATATTTTAGTGAATTTCTCTGACATCATACATGCCACCGTTTTAAGTCTGGATGTCCTGGATGTTTGGAAGTTTCACCATGACAACAGCTTCTCCTTGGTCTTTAAAAACGACTGACATTAATTTAGTGATTACATTTAAAACTCTTATGGATAATATTTTGTAGTTATCATTTAAATCGGATTAATTTTAAAATTGTTTGTTATAAATCAACATCTTAGGAAAATGTTATGGGGTGTCTAATCAAAATGTGACTTTTTTGTTACAAAACAGGGCATTGATTTCATACACGACCTCTGTAAAGGACACCAGGACTTAAATTATGATTATCATGATTATCTATTTTAGGAGACACAACAAGTGAATAGCGAAATGAATTATATATCAATATTCCTATTAATTATTAGATATTATTATGAACATTTTGCCAATTTTTACTGCCATTATTACACTTCTTTTTTCATTACATGTTGCTCCAAGAACACATTAATATGCAAATTAGATTCAGTGTATAGATGCATTGTATTGAATGGGAAAACCATGTAAAATGGTACATCGATTCATTCCGTTCTATCTTTCATAACACAGTTGAGAATCATCTTTAAACAAAATTTAGTTAAAAAAAAATCCTGAAACCTAAAAATTGATTGGTGAAAAAAATACTAAATTCAAAAACTTTTTTTTTTCTGGGTCCCAGGAGGCTATTGTGACATACTGTATGGAATGTTAAAGTTTGCTACTGTAACTATATGGATTCAGATCTGAATGTCAGTTTGCAGTCAATTTGGAGGATATATAGTCCCGCCCTCCGCCAAGACACACTTTATGAAGAGAACAGACACTTTTCGAGGGGGAGGGTGGGGGGTGTTTTGTTTTGTTTTTGTGTTGTTATCCGATTTGCATAATTCTTTTACTGAATCAGTTGCTAAAACAGCTGGAAAGTCTTGTACACACAAAATCAGTTAATTTCACTTTTCAGGCTGTTGTCAAATTAATATTGAAAGTTGACAACTTTAGTTTGTAAAATTTATTTGTTTCTGATTATCTTGAATCTCCTATTTATATATTTATTTATTTTAACATTCATTGCACATTGAAGGTGGCAGCCAGAATTGCGAAGCTCAATTTGTCCTTCCATCATGTTATGCTCACATTGTGTTTCTGTCCTTAAGGAAGACAGGAAGAAAAGAGAGGCAAAGTAAAATAGGAGCTGTCAGGGGAGAGGCAGGGGTTGATTTGTGCTGAAAAGTAAAACAAAAGAGTTCAGTAATGGCCGAGCTCAGAGCAGCTGATTATCCGCTGTCTTGTCAAGATAATACCATAGATCAGAGGTATTTCTTTATTCAAATGATATGCCTGCATCTGCACTCAATTGGAGGCCATCAGCTCTCAGCGAGCAAGCAGACGACATTGAACACCCCTCCCCTGGGTCACACGAGCTGCCTTTCTGCTCTCTGTGAGTGTGGAGAAAAGCTAGAGTAGAATTGATATCACAACGATGCCCTGTCCGTGTCCTCCGTGTCAGTCCGGAGCACTGCTGCGCCCTGAACTGATAGAGTGCCTGGACCTGAGATCGCTACATTGAGACTCCAGCTATCTCACTCAATCAGGGTCACACACTGTTTTTTATGATATGAAAAGCCCCACAGCCTGAGCATGTGAGAGCTGGATCAAATGCTAGCAATTAAAACAAACATATGGTATAGTGTACTAATCATGCTTTGTGTCTGAGTGAATATATATAGTGTAAATGAGGGGGGCTTGTTTAGACCTATTGTTTTATCTTCATAGCCATATGTTGGTTATAACTTTATTTACATGTCTATTTAAGATGGATATACAGAAGAATTTGAATGTGTGTAATGTTTAAAATGTAAAATTAGTTGTACATATAGCTTCCTCTTCACATTTTTGTCACTCTTTTCCCCTTGAGTAGTTCATAATTTATATTGCATTAAATCCTGCTAAAAGGAATAGTATTAATAATAAAACACTATCATTTTATATATATAATTTAATTATTTTTGTTTACCAAATAGCCAGAATTGTCCGCACAATGAAAAACATATTAGACCAAAGCAATCTATCAAAAATGTATCTTTAATTTAACAAAAAGTGGAAACATTTGAAAAATGTCTTAAAAACAGACCAAAGAGCAGATGTTTCAGTCCATGCTTTCTTCACTGATCATGAATGAATGCTTCAAAGCTCAATTATTTTTGTTTCTAAGAAAAATGCAATTATTTGTACAGATTTTCTATAGCTATTTTCTGTAGCTTTTTTAAAGATAATATACTGGATGCTGGACTTTTAAAGAATAATGCCTGGCTTTTAAGCCTGACTTTAACTATATGGTGCAGTCCTGAATTATCAGTAGGTTACGCTCAGCTAAGTGTCACATATACGTTAGTGGGCTGAACTGATCGCCTACCTCTTGTCCTTTAGAAGTGTACAGTAAATGAAAATAAGGAGTTAAAAATGACTGACTATTTCCAGCACCTTTGAGTTCAACCCTGTTTCTATGTGATGTAGCATGGAAACACTTGGTGGACTGTAGATTGGTCTTTCCTCTTCTTGTCCAGGAGGAGTTAACCTTTAGAGATGCTCAAATGAACAAAGTGCTTTTATTCTGCATGAGCCAAGACTCCTCAGGGATTTTGAACCATTTACTTAGATGATTCCAGTAATGCCTTGCAAATATAATTTAATTCAAAGTTAACTCTGCTGCATTACTTTTTAATAAAGAAATGATAATTTATAGTAGCCTCTGCACTTTTATCTATCTATCTATCTATCTATCTATCTATCTATCTATCTATCTGTCTGTCTATCTGTCTCTCTGTCTATCTATCGTCTATCTGTCTCTTAATCAGATATTAAGTAAATATTTCTGGATAGCTTTTTTTTTAGTTCATCATTAAAGCAGTTTCTGAAGAAATATGCATGCTTTGTGAGTATAAACTGGTCAGTGAGCTGATGGCGGTGGTAACCTCCTCTGCTCCGCAACAAGCCTCCAGCACAGAGCCCAACTGTGTTACATGCAAATACAGGTTTGGGTTCAGCTTTTTTATTTGCATGATCATATGCAAATGTACTAATTAGCACATTGTCTGGTTTGACTTAATAGTCAGCATTTCTGACAGTGTTTAACGAGGGTGTTTATTCTGTTCATGGTCTGGATCCTGGCAGGAAGACAGCAGTACCAATTTACCCTGAACTGCCAATAGGCACCACTGACTCTTTCCACTCTTAGAGAATTATTCTAACATCTCTCTCTCTCTCTCTCTCTCTCTCTCTCTCTCTCTCTCTCTACTTTTGTTTACATATGAGTATAGCATCAAAAACATGCTCTTCAGTTAGTGATAATTTAATTACAGTATCTGAAAAAAATTATTTTTGGATAATTTTCTAGAAAAACTCCATTCAGACAAGCAAGGGTTTAAACAGACATATTTGAACTAAACAAACACACGGCACTCAAATTAACACAAAAGAAGTAAGCACACTTTACAAGGACAAAGGATCAAAATTATAATATTCCAAGGTTCATTTCTCAGATATCAGAGGTGATTGGTTGATTAGACTTTTCACCCCACTGAGGATCTGTTTTAATAGCTTCATAATGCTGTCATCGACTATGATGGGTAAAACTCAACCAATTAGAATTGTAATAAGGCTAATTAACAATACCCAAAAAAAGAGAAGAGAAAAGAAAAGAAAGGGGGGTGGGGTTTAAAAGAAAAGGGGGGCAATGACAATCTTGATAATTAACATTTTCTCTTATTCAGAGGCTCTCGCCATCTCATAATTTATGCATGTCTTTGAGGCATCACAACACATGTCTCCTCAACAACGCCCCGCTTCAGAACTCATGGAAGCTGGGGGGCAGGTTTTTTTTTTTTTTTTAAATGAATATCTATGTTAATTTCCTAAAAATCAATGCACACCAAACTGCCTCAGGTTTCCATTTTTGTACTTCGGCGTGTCACAAAATACACAGACCAGTCAAACATATGCAAATATACACGATTTTTTAAAAGAAAACAAGCTTTTCAGGCTGAGTCACCGTCAGGAGTGGGTGCAGGTATCACTGCCATAGCGTTTAAGCATCAATTCATCAATAATTTGCAGAAACTGTTTTAGAGTGAGGCCGGTCTCCCCGTGCGGAGACTGCTCTGCTCATCGCCTCGGGTCATTCCAGAAATTTCACTTAAGGAGCCCTGCATACAGACCCGACACCATATGGCTGGCAACCCACTGCGAACGCTCCCTCTCTCTCGCTCTCTTCCCACCTCTATTTCTCTTTTCTTCTTTTCACTTGCTCTGGTATATGTGTGTAAAGTGTGTAGCTGTTTTCTTCCTGTTTTTTTTTTTTTTGTTTTTTTTTTTCTTTCCCAAACCTGACAACCCATTGCTCTCAGCCAGGGCCTGTCACAGTTTGAGAGACGGCAACGAAAGCAAAACCGAACAAAAAGGACAGCAGGTAGCAAAACATCCCCTGCAAGCAAAGCTAAAGCCACCAGGTCGCTTTGCTGGTGTTGCTGCCATATGGTAACCTCAGGCAAAGCAGGCTTTCTGTTTACCTGCTCTATGCAGGGTCATGTCAGCTTAATTTCTGCTTAACCGCGACATGCTTCTGGTGCCAACCTGTCCACATCATCCCCCCGCAACAGTCTCAGCCCCTCTCGAGCAAAGGATTGTGGATGAATCAGGGGACATGCATGGAATAGTTTCCAACATGTTTTCTTTTTTTTCTCTTTTTTTTTTAGCTGACAAGATTTAAAAGAAGTAACTATATATTGTTAAATACCAAATTAAGAGTGTGTTAAAATCAGAAATGCATGTGGTTGAGATATTATTTCATCTGTGGAACATCAAAGAAGATATTTAGGGGGGATCTCGCTTGAAAGCGTTTTGTTTTGGTTTTGGTTTTGGTTTTGTTTTTGTTTTGTTTTGTTTTGTTTTTTGTTTTGGTCAAATGTTGTTTTCAAAATATCTTCGATTGTGTTCCACAGAAGGTTTGAGCGACATGAAGATGCGGAATACATGACAGAATTTTCATTTTTGGGTGAACTATGCTTCAATGAAGTTTCTTCCAGTATGATAGTATTGAACTGTGTCCTGTTTGTTATTTTTATTTATGTGGGCAAAGCATGATCTTAATTATGTCCAGTCTAGCTTAAAGGGTCACTGTGAATGCTGTCAAATTGTTTGTGTCTGTGTATATGCCTGTTTGGACATATCTGCCAAATGTCACATCAGTGAAGCCTTTGGAGGGTGAAAAGCCTCTTTATTGGGTCACAGACAATCGCAAGTGACCTTTCTTCCCTCTCTGATGCCCATGGCTCAACATAACAACATCAGCTCCCATCAGTCAACGGTCCTATGGTGTGAAAAATCCAATGGCATCTGACATGGCATCATCTCATCATTAGACTGGTTAAGGCTGCAGTCAGATAACCTCAAGATGGCAGGAAACTGTGCCACTGTTCACATTTTGTCCTGAGATGTTGTACTGTATGAATGGTGTAAAGTTTGCATCAACTAGTTCTGCCACTAGTCGACATTTTGGGTCTCTGTCAAGTAGTTGTAAATCATGTGATTTCTGTTACACTTCTTTATATATATATATATATATATATATATATATACATACATACATACATATATGTTGACAGGAAGTTTAACATTAGCTTTGTATAGTAACACATACACTACCATTCAAAAGTTTAGTAAGATGTTTTTAAAAGAAGTCTCTTATGCATTTATTGCATCTCTTATGCAGTTCTGCATATATTTGATCAAATAAACAGTAAAAGAGTAATATGAAAAATGATTACAATTTACAACTGTTTCCTATTTTAATATACTTTAAAATACAATTTATTCCAGTGTTGGCAAAGCTGAATTTTAGCAGTCATTTCTCCAGTCCTCAGTGTCACATGATCCTTCAGAAATCATTCTAATATGCTGATTTAGTGCTTAAGAAACATTCTCCTTCTTATCAATTTTGAAAACACTTGTGCTGTTTAATATTTAGACTGTGATACATTTTTAAAAAATAGGAGACTTTACTGTAAAAAATTAAAAAGTAATTGCGCATATAAAGTTTTCAATGTTAAATGGAGTCACATTGTAAGATATGAAGTTGCAATTGTAAGAAATGGCACTTTTGATCATAAATTGATATTAATTGTATCAATTCCCATAATTGTAGCAAGGTGTAGCGACATACAGGAAACGCGCTGTAAGTGTTGAAATATCTTTTCCTCTACATGCACACAGGCAGTAACAGGTGTCTGCATGTGCCCATTGGCATCATGCCACACCACCCGCCATCTTGGCTGCTGCCTCTGCTGAACCTCCTGTCTATAATGGCTGGCTCTCAGCACTTCTAATTGATTTACTAATCTCTACAAAGTGCCCTGACAAGAATTCCACCCGCTTCGCAGATTTATTTAACGAGTTTGATTTTAGTACGCTTCTTATATGTACATCACACTGACGTCCTCTCCACTCCTGTAATGTTGTGTGAGAATGTGTTTTATTTGACAGAGGTAGCTTGCATGGAGGGCTCTGGTCTTGCCATGTGTGAAAAGAAGATATGGTCAGAGGCCAAGCAATCTTGTGTGCCGTGTGTGTGTTAGCACGCGCTCTGAGTGAAAGGTTGAGGGACCATGTCCCTTTAACGTCAGAAGCGACAGCCTGACACCCACCACCCACCCTTTTTCCATTTCAGATGCAAAGCCGGCAAGCGACGCATGCATATAGTCACAGCAGCAATCTCATCTATGTCCAATCTGTCATGGCACTGCTTTTCATTATTCTTATTTGGAGATAGGGAGTCATTTTTTATAGGCACTTGAGCTGCGGAGCGAGGCCGGTCGCTCTCTGGTCAGGCAGACATGTCACTTTCCCCGCACGAATCTAGGTCAAGGCGAGAGTGGGAACGCAGGAAGGAGATGGAAAAAGGCTCCCGGCATTTCTAAGAGGCAAATGAACTGATGAAATTATTGAAATTCGGCCTTGCTGGCGGAGGGGGAAGGGAGCAAGCTGTGGTCAGTCTTCTTATCCCTCACCCACAACCTGTCCTTCTTTATTTTCCTCCCTCTCTTTCTCTCTACCGCTCCCGCGCTCAAACACACACAGGCCTGAACAGATACTGATATGCATGCATAATCAGAATCTTTACCATGTAAAATGTTAAACATGCTGAAATTTAGTAGGGTGTGTGTTCTGCAGGATGGAGAGCCTCTATAGTGTCCTGTTGGGTGACTGAATCTCTGTTTTCTGCATTGGAATGATGGCGTATTAGCTGCAGTGTGCATTATCATCTGCATAAACACTTTTCACGATTCAGCCGGCAACAGCAGAGGTGGCTGTGTGTGTGTGTGTGTGTGTGTGTGTGTGTGTGTGTGTGTGTGTGTGTGTGTGTGTGCGTGTGCGTGTGCGTGTGCGATGCATCCAGATGTCACTGTCATGAGGCAGCAGGGGTGGGTTTAAGGTGACCTGCTTTAAATATAGACAGTGTCATGACAAGATGCTACGCTCGACTTATAAAGCACATTTGCATAACATCCTTTTGCATTTTTTTCACTCTCTCTCCTATTATATACAAGAAGGACAAAGATGCATTCTCTTCTACTCCATTATTACCATGATGAAAGAAACAGCACCTTTAATATTGATTCTGAGAATCCAGCTTTATGTCAAGAGTGAGATGCAGGACAATTAATGGTGTAAATGTTATCAGTAGACATTAAATTGTGGTGTACTCTTTGACAAATGCATACAGTATTGATTGATTTATTAAAAGGATGATTTTTTTGTGACATTAGGATCAGTTGACTTTTTGTGGATGATAGTTATAAAGGTATCCATCCATCTGTCCTAAAGAAATGTTGGGTCTTCAATAAAGCCTGAATAACTGTGTCATTGTTAAGAACAGAGTTGTATTATTCGTTGTTTTTAAGTGTTATTCGATCTTTATCTTCAAACCCCCACCACCCACCCCACCCGTTCTGTTCATGGCCTTGGTCGTCTTCATGCTTTATCGAGGAGTAGAGGGGACTTCAATGGCATGTTTAATGTGCTTTCAAAGTTGTACAGTACTTTCTGTAGTCAAGAGGAACGTATGCGGTAGAGGCCTTATGTTTGGGGCTATAGAAATTACCTGTTCTTCTCTATTTGCTTTTAGTTGCATGTTTGCCATGAAGACATTCCAGTCCCCCTTCACCCCCATTCATCCGCAAAACATATTTTCACATACAGAATTATTATTATTAGGGCCCAAGCACCGGTGGTGTGAGGACCCTATTGGAATTGCTCAGTCAATTCTTCTTCTTCTCTGAATTGAATCGCATTTTTGAGGGCAGAAATATGCTCGAAAACTCATGAAACTTTGCACACGAGTCAGAAGTGGTGAAAATTGACGTCACATATGGGTTTCTGAATTAGGTGTGGCAAAATGGCTCGATAGCGCCACCTACAAAATTTCAATTAAGCATCTTTCACGCTATGTTTCACGTACAGGTATGAAATTTGGTAGACACATGTAACAGCCCAATACCTACAAAAAGTCCCTGGGTGCAAAATCTGTAAACCCAACAGGAAGTGAGATATTTTGAATTTTCTCTGCAAAATTTTTGCAGTTTTTGCCATTTCCAGACATTGTGCTTTAATGAACTCCTCCTAGAGCTTTAATCAGAAAAACGTCATATTTGGTCAGTCTATTCTAAAGGCCTTTGCAACGTTAAATTGCGAAGATTTAGAGTTTTCGCTGAAGGGTGTGTCCGTGGCGGCCTGACAAAGTTTGATGTTTCGCCATGAAACAGGAAGTTGCTGTAACTCAGGCATACAATGTCCGATCTGCCCCAAACTTCACATGTTTTATTAGAGTCCTGTCCTGAAGACATCTATATGCCAATATTTAGTTATAGTGCCACCTGCTGGCAACTGGAAAAGGCATGCTTTGCACTGTAATTCACTCCCAGAAACACATTTGTATATGCCATGAAGTACCAAACATGCTAGAAACAAATCATGCAACATGCAACAGAACGTTATTCTAACATTAATCTAACATTCCCAAAACGTTAGTTTTTGGTTTGTATAACGTTATTTTAAAGTTAATCTAACATTCTCATAATGTTAATCTAACATTCCCAGAACATTAATCTAATGTTCCCAGAACGTTAGTTTTTGGTTCCCAGAACATTATTCTAATGTTAATCTAACATTCCCAAAACGTTAGTTTTTGGTTTGTATAATGTTATGCTACAGTTAATCTAACGTTCTCATAACGTTAATCTAACGTTCCCAAAACGTTAGTTTTTGTTTTGTATAACGCTATTCTAAAGTTAATCTAACGTTCTCATAACGTTATTCTAACGTTAATCTAACGTTCCCAGAACGTTAGTTTTTGGTTCCCAGAACATTATTCTAACGTTAATCTAACGTTCCCAAAACGTTAGTTTTTGGTTTGTATAACGTTATTCTAAAGTTAATCTAACGTTCTCATAATGTTAATCTAACGTTCCCAGAACATTAGTTTTTGGTTTGTATAACGTTATTCTAAAGTTAATCTAACGTTCTCATAACGTTATTCTAACGTTAATCTAACGTTCCCAGAACGTTATTCTAATGTTAATCTAACATTCCCAGAATTATTTCTTCTTCTCCAAAATGAATTTGCACTTTTTCGCATTTTTGAGGGCCTAAACATGCTCGAAAACTCATGAAAATTTGCACACGCATCAGAAGTGGTGAAAATTTACGTCTGATATAGGTGTCAGAATAAGGTGTGGCAAAATGGCTCAATAGCACCACCTACAAAATTTCAATTAAGCACCCTTCTCTCTACGTTTCACGTACAGGTATGAGATTTGGCAGACACATGTAACAGCCCAATACCTACAAAAAAGTCCCTAGTTGCAAAATCTGAAAACCCAACAGGAAGTGAAATATTTTGAATTTTCTCTGCAAATGAACTCCTCCTAGAGCTTTAATCAGATCATCATCATATTTGGTCAGTCTATTCTAAAGGCCTTTGCGACATTAAATTGCGACGGCGGCCTGACAAAATTCGATGTTTCGCCATGAAAAAGAAAGTAGTTGTAACTCAGGTATACAATGTCAGATCTGCCCCAAACTTCACATGTTTTATCGGAGTCCTGACCTGAAGACATCTACATGGCAATATTCAGTTACAGTCATAGCGCCACATGTTTTACCACTCTGATTAACTCCTCGTTGAGATTTAACCAGATCAACATTATATTTGGTCAGTCTAATCTTAAGGCCTTAGCGATGTTAAATTTAGTAATAGTCAAAGTGCCACCTGTAGTGTGGCACGTCGAAATGACTTTGCCATATTTCAACTGTATTTACTTGCTTACGTGCGTGCATTCATGTGTTTGACCATGAAAGGAGTAGGATGTGCATGTATGTATGTATAAATAAATAAATAAATGATAAAGGCCTTATAGTACTAAGGTGGAGCTAAGTAAATTGGAAATCATAGTCAAATATTTTGCCACTGCTTATCTGGAAATGTCAGAAATGTCTAAACTGTTTTTGTGTTCCTATTTCTAACAAACATGATTAAAATGCTTTCATTATATCATACATAAAAACATATCAGCTTTCCATTAGTGAACTCTAGACAGAAAGCCAGGGTGTTTTAAACAATTACCTGCTTTATAAATGTGAAGAGCACAGATATACTGAATTTCACACATATCCTCTTGACCCCAATTCCATTAACTCGTAAACAAAAGACAGAAAGTAGTGAGGGATCTACCTTGTTAGCCGGGCCTGATGGTGAATTAACATGTGCAAAGGGTCAGAGTCCACTTTCTCTCCCTGTGCAGGTACACACACACACACACTATAGTGGAATTTATGAAAATTCATGTAGAGACATCCATGTAGTCCATTTGTCTTGAGAAGACTTGGAGTAATACTACTTACTGTAAGTTGTGCGTCCTGCAGTATGGTATATTAGCAGAATTGACGAAGCTACTCAAAAAATGTAGCTCACTAAGCTGCAAGTAACCCTAAAGAGAAAGTAGCTAGTTACACTGTAAGCTACATGGTAAAAGTAGCTTCCTGCATTTACACATGCTTCATAGTTTTTAAGATTGTTTTTTTTTTTTTTTTTTGGTTTTCTAAACAAATTGTGTCTCTGTCTTTAAATAAATTAAATTATAATAAAAATTTATTAAATACATAATTTGGTATTTATTTTTAGATATAATAATCAACACTCACATAAAAATTGTATACAAATATGTAAATTGCATATAAATCTGTTTCTACTCCAATTCGTTATTAAAATATAGGCTATTCATTTTCACAGTGGTTGTCATAACTTGTTTTCATGACAGATTTATTTAAACATACATTAAATAATCAAGACAGGTTAAGTAAAATATAATGAATATATACTGTAGGCTAATATAGTGCATATATTTAGTGAAAGAGTTCATTTCTCTAGCGAACTAACAAGCTGTGAACACTGAATGTCCTTTCTGAGGTAAATACTGCATAACATAGGCTATTGTTTACAAGCTGATTCATTGATGTCTTTCCGTGCTTGAAACACTGATTGAGCGATTACACGAGATACGTTTCAGTAAGTTGTACTGTATCTTTCAACATACCTTCAGATGTTCATTTAGGCTATGTTTATTCTGTAACTAGTATTAAACAGGAAGAGATGATCGCGTTCACTCGCTCTATCAGGCCGCCGCTTGTAATGAGGCTACTATACAGTGATCTGTCACACCACATCACATCAGAGCGCCAAAACGGCATTTATTGTTTGAATTTCGTTATAAAATGGACAGAATTTGAGGGATGAGACTTTTTTTTCATATCGAAAATAACAAAACACAGAGCTTATTGCGATTATTGGTGGTGAATAGTGGTTAAAAGTGGTTAATAGGCTATAACTCTGTATTCGTCAGTATGTGTACTGTGTGTACAGAACCGAAAGACGTGATTCATACTGAATTGTGAACCGTTTCTGAATTGTGAATAGTTGTTGCTAACCATCTTATAAAAAAAATAAAAAAAATGAATCAATCATGAATCAGACATCACTAGTACTCTTATCATAGTAACTCTAAACGGCTGACAGAACACGATTTGTACAATATAATGTTAGCAATTAAAGAGATTGTCAATGCCATCTTGCTGCTTTTAAAATTGTACCGACAGTAGTGTGTCCAGCACATTATATTATACTATAAAGCGTAATCCATTTAAGCCTGCTGCAGTTGGTAAAATGGACATGGTTACAGGAATGTATATTATATTTCATTCTGTGATAACATCACACTCTTGACCCTCAGCAGTCCTTTATGACTATTGCACTCTCTTTCTTCCTTCCTCCGACCATCAGCCCTAAACTGGCACAGTAACCATTTATCCTTCTAGCCCTTCTCTCTCACCCCCTTCACCCCTCTCTCCTGCTTCTTCCCCATCCATCCTTCCCTCCCTCCATTCCATTCCCCGGCCTGTCATCAATCTCTCTAAAATGACAGCCGACAGATGTTAGCCTTTGCAAAGATCAAATCCATGGCTGGAGGGCTGCTCGCTGTGGAGAAGGGTAGCCACAAAGAGGCAGGGCCACAGCGGTGGCACCAACACACACACACACACATGCCCATCACCACCCGGCCGCTGCATCCGTCTGTCTTGATTGCCCTCACACACACACACGCATACACACCCCCACCTTACACAGAACTGATGCCTAAATGTGTTGTGACATGAGGGCAGGGTGGCATAGAGACAGAACTGTCAAGATGGACGCTGGAGGGGACAGTCTGCCTAACTAAGCTGTGCTGAACTTCAGGAAAGAAACAATATTGACTTTATGGCCTTTATTACACTGTTTTCATGTGTATACACTGACCTCCTCATATATTCCAGCTTATAGCTCTGTGTAATTTTTCATGTGCATTTAAGTGAGTAAATGTGTGTGTGCCTGTTTACCATTGTCTCGTGTCGCAGACATTAGGCAGGTATCTGTCTTGGTGCAGTTAGCTGAAGGCTAGCATGACTGTTTATACAATGGCAGGTCTTTGTCATGTATCTCATTTGAGCTTTAATGACTCAGATGGGTCAGAGAGAAGCCCAGTGATGACCAAGTCTCCTTCGGGCCACTGGCCTTCAGCTCAGTCTGAATCAACAACCTCATCTGTGAATGTGTGTGTGGGGTGGGGACCAAATATTCAAAACATACTGAATAATGTCTTAATGAAAATTTTAAAAAAGCAATGCCTTTGTGTGAAGGTTATGTTCATGTTAAAGATAGAAAATATCATTAGCTCAGTTAAATATTCATCAAGTCTCATCTAATCAGTCCACTGTGGGTGACAGGGATGTCCAGTCCTGCTCCTGGAGTTTAGCTCCAACTCAAATTAAACACACCTGAACCAGCTAATCAGGGCTTACTAGAAACTTCCAGGCCGGTGTGTTGAAGCAAGGAGCTAAACTCTGCAGGTCATTGACCGAGTTTAGGACACCCCTGGCCCAAGATCATCCTTTCTCTGGACATCTATGTATACAGACAGAATTGTACAGCAATTCTGGGAGTCAGGATGTTTGTTTACTAACAAGCTAAAGTTAAGGAAAAACTGTATAACATGTGCCATCCATTACATCTGTGAAATAATCTGTACTTAAAGGGTTAGTTCACCCAAAAATAAAATTCTGTCATTAATTACTCACCCTCATGTCGTCCCAAACCTGTAAGACCTTTGTTCATCTTCGGAACACAAATTAAGATATTTTTTTATGAAATCCGAGGGTTTCTGGACCACACATAGGCAGCAACGTCATTGCACCTTTTGAGGTCCAGAAAAGTATTAAAGACATCTTTAAAATAGTCCATGTGACTACAGTGGTTCAACCTTAATGTTATGAAGCAACGAGAACACTTTTTGTACGCAAAAACAAAACAAAAATAACTTAATTCAGCAGTTTCTTCTCTCCCCTGTCAGTCTCCTTCACAGTTGACATAGTGAACGCAGTGCACCGCTTCCGAGCCGGCCAAAAATGAGTCAGTGTTCTGACGTAGAACACGGAAGTGCAGCACTGTGTTTACTATGTCAACTGCGTAGGAGACTGACAGGGAAGAGAAGAAATTGTTGAATTGTTTGGAACAACATGAGGATGAGTAATTAATGACAGAAATTTCATTTTTGGGTGAAATAACCCTTTAATACTTCTGGATGGAGGGACTGTGATTACAGTGTTTACATACATTTCCTCTGTGCAAGAACTTTCTGTACAATAACTTTGTTTCTGTGCTTTCATCTGTTTCAGATTTATCCAAAATGGAAACAAAACAAAACTATGGTTGGCTATCGCTCATGTCGTTCAGATGGCCTCTACCTGTCTAAGTGGGAGCTTCTTGGCCAGAACAAGCTACAATGGACTAGACCTTACATGTGAGACTACTTATTTACAGACAACCATTACAACAGATTTTTTTTTACTCTATACTCTTTGTATTGAGTCTTTACTCCATTATGGCTACACTTGTGTGACTGTCAAAGCTGAGGTTTAACTGTGTCCTGGTGAATGATGAATTTGATTCATGTATTTTTATGACCTGAAACAATGGCAGTGACAGTTTGAGTGACATGACTGCTGCCTTTCAGATGACTGCAGAGGACAGGCTGCTATCAAATAATGACAATTTATTCAGCATCCAGTGGGAGATGTAGCGAAGAAGCTAACATAGCGTCTACAACAAGGTTCAGGAAATAGGAAGTGAAAAATTATATGGCTGAATACACCTTGGCGCTTGTGGAAATTGTTTGCAAATGCACATGTGTGTTTGCTTCATAGACAAATAGTGTTCTTCAAAAACGACACAATATTTTGGTGCTTTTCAAGATCAAGATTAATCAAGGTGTGGTGCAGCTTGTAGCCTACTAATGGCGACAGAACAACCTCACATATACACTCTTGCATACTTAGCCTTCTAGCATACTTAGTGTGCATTAGCACTGTTTCTGAATCAGGACAGGTCTGGACAGGACAGAAGGGGAAAATCTCAGGAATGCAGACACCTCTACCGTAACCTGGTATGAGTTTTGGAGACAGGACAGGCGGACAGGTTACAGAACAAGGTGAAGAGTACCTTGTGTTCATGCGGGAAGGAACGTCTACACATTGCCCAGTTAAGGGACAGATAGGGGTGAGAAGTTGGGGGAGCTGAGGGTACGTTGACAGGGGCTGGACTTGCTTCAGTAAGGGTTGAAAGACAAGAGAGCCAGCTCTTCCCAGCAGATGTCACTAACAAGCAGTGTTGTTGTGTCTACAGCCCAAGGCAGGAGAGACAGGCCAACCCATATCCTGCTTGTAAACATAGATAACTTTAAAGGGTAGTGGTAACAACTCCCTAATACCACACGTCCAAATGCACACAACCCTCAGACCGAACCAAATCAAACCTGCAGCTTTTCAACACAGACAGTGTCCAGAGTCCCTGCGCTAGGCGCCAACATATGACACCCCAACTGAAAGACTCCCCTATAGCCTTGGTATTTACTGACATTCAACACCTGCGTACTCTCAGTTTGGACTTGATTCATTCCTCTTGTCTTTGTTTATACCTCACGGAAGTTTTTTTTTCCTCCCCTTTCTAACTAAAACACGGCACGGGCAGGTTAATGGATTTACTGCTCGGCCATGGCTCGTTGGTGTGTATTGACCCACATGTGAAAGTCCTGGTGATGTTAGCATGGGGAAGGTGAGGCCAAGTGCAGGAGAGCAATGGGGAACACATGGGACTAAATATTGATTGAGCTCTGACATTGATTTAGCTCTGCTTGATTCACAATACCAGGCCACTGTATGCATGCATATAGATCCATATGTGTCCGTCCCAAAAGAGGAGCTCCTCTCTTGCTCGCTCCCTCTGTCCGTCTTCCTCTCTCACTCCTTGAGAGGGAAGAGAAATCAGGGGAGCCCCCTTTAGCCTCTACTCTTTTGTTTACTGTTGTCCTTTTGTTTCTTTTCATCGTTAATCCTCGAGCTCTGGCCGGGGGATGTCACGTTGTTCTGTTTCTTTCTCTCTCTCTTTCTCGCTCCCCCCTTTCCCTGCTTGTTTCTTTCCATTCTTTCTTTCTTTTCATGTGAGCAAAAGCTTGTCATCGGTGGCCTTGTCACTCTATTGGAATATTCAGTACATAACTCCCCATCTTTGTATTAATTACCATTCTACCACCAAGACATCAGATGCTTCTCTCTCACTGATGTACCGGACACCCCAGCAATCCTCAACCCTATGTCGGGGCCTCTTCACATTATTATTCTGAGCCCATTATATTATGGTTAAATGTGCCTATCTAGAGAGATTTTACTCAGCATAAAAGCTGTATGAAAGTTGCAGTGTTGAGGAAGTTCATTTGAAACGGGGGCTTGCTAAGTTACAAGCTAATCATAATTGGAAGTACTTAAACTATAGTCAAGCTATGATATAATTTATGATTTAATTAGAGTCATATTTTTACTGGAGATTTGAATGAATGAAGGGTGAACAGGTAAATTCATAATAAATATAACAAAAACACCTTAATTTACATAACAGTTTCTAAAATACAGTAAGTGGATTCATTAAATCATTTTTGTGAATATGTTCATTTACATAAACAGCCCAAATTAGATTTTTCAACAATCTGTTTGAGAGAGAGACAAAGACAAATCAAACATTAAAGACAAATCAGTCGGCTGCTTTCTGGTGATGCAGAAGAATCTTTTCAGAAGAATTTTATTATAGAATCACAGAATTGCTTCCTTACCTTTTATTGCTATAATTTCTATAATATTTTATGTCTAGAATGTCACCTATAATATCACTCTCTGTCTCCATCGGCGATACTATTTCACCCTGATACAAATGCTTATGCGTGACATCACCACTTATGGGTGGAACTTCATCTTATCGTGGGGCTCCCAAAATTTCTGATGCACCACTTCTCTCACTCTCTCTCTCTTTCTGTCTCTATGGCATTCACAATCCCTAAAAGAGAGGGGGTTGAGAGATTTGGGGAAGGAGGGGCCACGGATGGAGCCAGCAGATGGGGGTGGAGAACTGGCAAGGGTCACAGCGGGTTAAGTTCAAGGGCAGTGGCTGGGAACACAGACACATAAACAAGGCAACTGGTATGCAAGCAATAAAGACATAAAGTTAGCATGGGGGCACGTCGTACAATAAACAGCCACCATTACCTGCTTTGTTTATACAGATAAAGAATCCACTGTAAAATCTTTGGATGGCGGATGTAACGCTCAACTACTTCGAGGACAACCGGCAGGGATAGGGGGCCGGAGGGGTTTGGGAGGGGAGGTGGAGGGTGGTTTATGAGGTGCTCTGAGAAACGGTACGAAAAAAACACAAATCGTTACTAATGACATTTACAAGCTCAAGAAAGCATTGTTCACAGATGCTTCACGTGCACTTTGCTAAAATGAAGGGACGAGAGAGAATGAAAAACAAAGACGCAGAGTTGTTTTAATGGACTGGTACATCACTTTTTAGTGGAGTAATGGAAGGGTAAGTGGGCCTATTCTCTTTTGTGTGGACCGCTAGATGAATATGTCTTTGTCGTTTTTTCCCGCAACAACATAAAGAGGCCAAGAGGTCAAATAAACAAACACACAAACACATCTCGGCGCACAGCTCTAGAAATGATCTACAGCTCTTAAAAAACTTACTCAGCTTACTCAACTATGGCTGATTCCCTTACACATATATAAATAAATAAATATAAACCACTGATTAAATAAATAATGAAAGGTAAAATCTGTTACTAGCCTTTTCTCCCGTGAGATTTCTCCAATCTCTCTTTTTCATCCTCTACATTCTTGTATTGATTAAGGGAATTGTGATGGTGGTGAATATTTGTACGGGGAGGTGCAGAAAATGCCCTGCATTACATGACAATGTTAAGATAAAAGTCCCTCCCTTCTCCAATGACAGAAAGAGAGTGAAAGAGAGAGAGAGAAATTAGATCTATAATAGTTTAGATGTTCTTCAGGTGTTATATTTAATCATGTATGTTTCAGCTTAATCGTGACACAATAATTCATATACCTACAGGACCAGAGTTATTGCTAAAATTAACAGGTTATCCGTGTCATGCAAGAGCCTATGCTCCTTCCTCAATACCTAATTAAAAATGTCACGTTATCATGAGATCTTGTTTTAGCTTTCTTTTATCTAGTTAATGTCATGCTAAGCTAGCAGCATATGCTCAACCAAAGATGAAAACACAAGAAATAGAAATGTTTATCTTGACTATTTTTATGTGAAATGTAATTTCTAAGACATAAATGTGTTTTTGATTAAGATTAAATACATTGTAAATCGATTTTCTGTCATTTCAATTAAAGTAGAGTAGACCTAAAAAGTTATCTCAGCCCAATGGAGTCCAAGGTGTATTGGTTAACTGCCTGCCTAGGATAAAGATCAACAATAATACAAAATTAAAAATAGTTTCTATAATTTATCACTCTTTTGCTGTCAGTACTGAATGCTGTCCCATTGAGAACACAGCTTCAAGGCCTCGATCACGCAGCACAGAATGTCATTATAAGGGAAGCATTTTCATCAAAACACTGGTATTGCTTTCATACCAGCATGTTATGGTTTAAAAGAAGGCAGCGCTTGACTGGGTCAGGTCAGGTTTCTCTTGGCAGTGGAAGTTAATGAGTGTCCAGTGTATACACTAATAGGGTGTCAGAGTTCATTTTAGCCCGCCACTCCTAGCTGCCCTCTCTGCACATATGGAGCCCCACTATCAAGATCGTTGCCATGCCAGCCAGGAAGATTTGCATATGTGTTATCTATTTAAATAAATTCTCAGGGTTTATAAGCGCTATAATGCATCTTGGCTATGCTCAGCTCATTGCTAATTTATAGGCAGTCTACTGTGTCTGGGGCTGATGACACCATCTGAAGCATGTAGTCTAGACGACATTGAACCCACTGTCCGTGGGGTAATTGTTTTATGCAAATGAAAAATCCAAGGGTGACATGTTCCTCGTGCATCCGTGTAATTTGATTGAGGTGTGCTAAGACTGCTGCCAGCCCGGTATGCCTTTACTTTATTATTATTGTTATTATGGTGATTATGATTGTGTGCAGGCTGGCGGGCAGAGGGTTGGGTTCTGCTGCCGGCTGGATGGAGAGAGAAGGATCTCAGAGCCCTAGGGTTGCATCTCCTCGCAGCCTTTGTGTCATAGATAATGCACATAGAAAATATGCTGGCTCTTCATGCTATATTCATGGCTTGATGGATTTTTCCAATATTACATGCTTTTGTTTGTCTTGCCAGTGACAACTGGCAAAACAAATGACAATGGCAAATCGCGTCGTTGTGATTTGATATTTTACTGTCTGTGGGAAAGTTCAACGGGGATTGAAAGGCCCCTATTCTTGTAGTAGGTGTGTTGAAGAAAGCAGATCAGTGTTCCACGAAAAAATAACATAAATATATTATATAAAATACTATAATAATGTAATAGAGAGAGCTCTCTATGATAAATTTGTATTCATAAAATTGTATGCATATAAGATCATTAAATATATATATATATATATATATATATATATATATATATATATATATAGATAGATAGATAGATACAGTATATATACAGTGAAATTCCGAAGATTTACAGTAATTTTGTATGAAATTAATTTTATTTATTTTTTTCCTGTTACATCACAATAACCAGGCATCATAACATTTTTGCCACCATTTATTTGTTTGTTTATTTATTTATTCTGTATTTATTTATTTATACTAGTTTTTCCAACCATTGTACTGATTCCATGATTTCCTTAAACACTTGTGCAGTTTCAGCTGGCAGAGTAGAGAGTGACAACGTAGATGTTTTATGGGTGAGGTGATCGTGTTTCTATTGGGAGAGGTGAGGAATAGCTGGGGTTCTCTGTGCCTCCTCCTGACCTTTCACGCTGCCCTGCTCTGCATACGCAGCTAACTAATAACGACCCCTTTAATTATCAGAACCAAGTGCATGCTGCAGCAGCCCAGACGATCATAAATCTCAGCCAGAGACAGCACAGGACCAAGGACAGAGTAGAGTTCTCGCCGCTTACACCCCAGCTACACTGCAAGCGAGACAAACTAGAGTGCTCCTATTATAATAAACAATGCTGGCTGTTCACTCGCTTTCAGTGTAGACAACTTTGCTGATTATAATGACAGCATTCTAGCACATGCGGTGTTATAATTCCCCAGATCTGCACTTTTGATCCATAGTCATGACAGCAACACAAAATAGCATCACACATCCAGCTCTCTCTCTCTTTCCCTTTGTCTTTCTCTGGTATTCTTTTATTCACATGGGGGAATCACATTGTATTCACGTGACAGCGAGGTTCATCACTACAGAGCATGACCCCGGTGTCTGGGAGAGAAGGCTCTTTGTTTGGACGACAGGCGTTTCAGTGATGCTCTATTGTCAGAGAGACAGGACTTTAAGAAGAAAGGCCATTAATGTGCACTGGGGGCTGCCAGGTTCAGATCTGCTGAAGGCTTTTGATTTAAACATGCAGAGAGAGGGGTAATTACTGTTTAGGTAGTCATAAGAGTAACAGTCAATATGAGTCTACACTCAGCTGTGAGCGAATACTGATTTATGGTGACAATTTTAAACTAAACCAAAAATACATAATACATAATAATAATAATAATAATTATACTTATTATTATTATTATTATTATTATTAATTGAAGTAATAAGTGTGTCACACTGAGTGAGTCAAATTGCTCTGTAATTTAATCATTAACACTTTAATGGATTTCATGTCAGAAGTATATATGTCTTCATTAAGCACTTAAGAATGGACTCCAGTCCATTAGTCTATAGAGACTAATTCTACCTCTAAAAGCTCAACATGTGATGGATGGATGGATGGATGGATAGATACATACATACATACATACACTGTAAAAAAGAATTGTTGAGTTAACTTAAAGTTACCTGGTTGCCTTAAAATTTTGAGTTCATTGAAATAAAAAAAATGAGTTAATACAATAAAGGCGATTGATTTAATCAACAGAAACTCAAAATATTATGTTATCTGAACTAGAGGTCTGCAACCCGACCCGAGCCCGATGGTCCCGAAGAACTTGCGGGTTTCGGGTTGGGTTCAGGTTAAGTTTTCATGAATAGCTTCAGGTTCGGGTCGGGTTCGGGTCTGTAACTGAGAAAAACTGTTATATAAGCCTTGTGTGCTGTCTTCTGTGTTGTGCTCGAAAGAGCGCGCGAGAGTGGGACCACATTTATAATTCACATTTAGATATTAACTGTTTTGCGCATATGCTCCCGCTCTCGCGCACTCTTTTGGTCACAACACGGCACATGACACTCAAACCTATGAGTACGATAAGGCAAACAATTACTGAGGGAAAACTTATTACAGTGCCAAATGATGCAGGGAAAGCAGCACAACAAATTCTACCGAATAACAGGTGAGCCAGGGTATAGCACAAAATTATACACAAGCCTCTAAAATTACTACACAATTATGTGTGTGTGAAGTGAATGACTACTGAGAACAGACACAAATCAAATAGCCGCGCTGCCGTCTCTGTCTCAAAAAATCAGAGCTTTGTCAAGAGTAGGTCTACTGTAAAATACTACATCATTTGACATGTATATTTAAATGTTTTAAACATTGTATGATATCATAGACGAATAAGTGTAAACTCTAAGAATGAAATGAGCCAAGCGCGTTCGTAAATCAAATAGCTGCGTTTCTCTTGCGTCTCTCAGAAATCAGCTTTGTCAAGAGTAGGCTACTATCATCTAAAACACTACATCATACACATTTTGTATTATTTTATTTGATATGTGTATTTAAATGTTTAAAACATTGTACGATATGATACATGAGTGCAGAATGAAATGAGGTGCGATAGCATGTCAAATGGCCTCTGTGCGTCTTTTCTACTACTTAGCCTGATGTTTCTGTCTATTTAAAAGTTGTACGATATGATCTTGTCATTCAACCAATAAATAGGTCAGCGGGTACGTGCAGTGTAGGTCTTACAAAGCTGTCTTGGCTTGTGATAGCAAGAATGGTACATCTCTATAGCGCCGGATTTCGGGTTCGGGTCGGGGTCGGGTCGGGTTCGGGTTGGGTTTGGGTTAAACTATAACAGTACCGTTCGGGGTCGGGTCGGGTCAAGCGATCTCGGGTACGGGCCAGGTTCAGGCCTCAGTTTAAAGCCCGTGCAGACCTCTAATCTGAATCACATTAATTATCTAAGTTGATTTTACAAAAAAAAAAAAAATGTTGTGATAACAAATCATGAAAATAATTTTTTACAGTGTAGATAGATAGATAGATAGATAGATAGATAGATAGTTAGTTAGTGTTCATCTGAATTGCACTAATGGTGCTTCCTCCCCTTGAGACTTACCAGAGTGGCATTTCTCACAAGGTCATGGTCAACACCATCCCCACCCACCTGACCCTGAGAGGTCAGTCTGTTCAGCCCACCGTGACGGTCACAATTGAAACTGCATACTTGCTCTGCATACTTGCACACAGATGAAGTAAGACATTTCCACACACAGTCTGAGGATATAAACTTAGCATGTTGAGTGTAGGTTGTCCACTCATTACATACTAATGAAGTTCTTCCCAAGAGTATTTAATTTATCACTGGTCTGTGGGTTTGATTTATTTTTGATCTAAATTTTGGGGGTGTTCAGTTTAAAAAGACCTCTACTTACCATTTCCATATAAACGAGTTGGGAAAGAGAGAGGAAGGACAGAGTGAGGGGTGTGACCTGTCTGTATGTGACAGGGATGAATAGCAGGACTGTGGGGTGGGATGTGCTGGCCTCCTGCTGACCCTCCTCTGGCCAGTGTGTGGATTCAACATGACTAGGTAAACACACTGCTGGCCTTGTCAGAGAGGAGGCCCTGCCACTGGTTTATATCATATACACATCTAACCCTTAGCAGAAACATTGCCAGAGAGAAAGAAAAACATCAGGAGACTGCGTGGAGCATTATTACATTTAAAGGAACTGAGGATATTTGATTTTGTGCGTATTTACCTAATGGATTTGATTGAGAGCATGTGATTTTGGACTTTTTTTCTTTATTTTTTATATAATACAGCCTAAATGGGCCTTACATTAAGGCTGACTAACAGGTTAAAAGTAACATTTTCCATTCTAAAAGCATTGTATATGAACATTTAAGCTTTTAAAGCTGTTCAGTCATGACGTCAATTTGTAGGCCAACTTGGAGGGCTAATTCACCATTGGTTCCCACTGGATTTTGTAATGGGATTTTAGAATGGAAATTTTTAGTATGTGAGTAAATATGGTGAATATTAGTATAACAGGTTTTCCATGTGCTTTGAAAAGTACGTTTCTACATAAGATTAAATACAGATCGGGTCCCCTATCTGATCACGGCCCCTGGAATCGTTCTAACCGTTCCAAAACTTTCCCCCGTTCCCCCTTATCACTGTCCCTGTTCACATTTGAAAGATGACTGTTTATAATTTATTAACTCATAAATCGAGAAACCACTATTCTAAACACATATTAGAACATATAGCTAAAAATGCTCATTCTTTTCCAAATTTTAGGGCTACAATCTGAACAGCAGTATTTCAGCTGAATGTGTGGACCTCACTATCAAGGTCAATAAATCAATCAAGGGTGTCCACAGCCAGTCATATTAAAGTGGGAGGAGCCTAATTGCAGTAATCCTTTCTCTTTATTCTACCCTTGAAATAATACCACCACCCTATGAGGAGCTCATTATGTTTAGGCAAGAGAACTGTTCTCTAAATTTAATCCATCCTTCTCTGTTTTTCTCCCTCGCTCTGTCCATCTCTATTCTTGCATTTCACCTAAACTTTTTTTATATCCTTTCTGTCTAGACATCTCCAAGCAGAGGTAAAGGAGGGAGGCCAATTACAGAGGTTACAAGCTGCGCCGCAATTAAGGAAATGTACAGTTCAGCAGAGTTCAGGGATTAAAAAGGCCGTCAAAACTGGAGAGCCCTGTAAAAGTATGACTCATAATTTTTGCACAGTAAAGCCACCGCAAATGGCCGTGTCGGTGATAAGGCAGCTTTTATATGTTGAGTGGGCCGGAGCCTGTGTGAAATAATTTACTCATGCGACAGAGCAGTAAACAAGATTACATTAAAGTGATTGTTTAACCCTTTCACTCGTCACATGTCCACAAATTACTGACAGCGGCAGGTTTGAAAGAGCCAGATAAAATGCATTTGAAAGCATAAACCACTTCAGAGTCTCGTGCAATGGCGTACATGTGTCATTCCCATCCAGAATTCGGGAGTGTGGATGAACTCCTTGGCAGGGGAGGTGGACCTGGGGTCTGGCGTTAACCACCCTTAAAACCTTGAGACAAGCGAGGGAGGATGCAGGTTGTGATCTTAATTTCATCCGCCGCTCTAAACTGTTTCACAGCCTGTAGAAAGGTTGACTCAGCGTTCTGCGCGGGCGTCCCATGACAGTGGCGAGATGGAGAGCCGCAGTAGAAGGCTTTCAGCTCCTTACAGAAAGTTGCTCTGTTAGATCCATTGACCTCTGCTGGACAAGGACTCTCTGTCTACACATCTGGCCCCCCTCGTTCCCCCACCTTGTGCTAGGAGAAAGAGAGCGAGGCGAGCGGGAGGGGGGGCAGTAGGGTGTCCTGGGAGCGGCTGGCGGACAGGATGATGTATTTGGGAGAGTGGAGCAGCTGTCCTGTTGGGCCGGAGTGCAGAAGGGCTGTAGCAGCGTGGCCTCATAAAGAGAGGAGACTGGCCCCTGACATCCCAGCCTCTCTCGGATATAGAACAGAGACACACTGCCAAAAAAAGATACACATACTGTCTGCAGCTTGATTAAGTTACAGTAGAGGAGAAGAGGGATATGAGAGAGTGTTTATTTTGCCTCAGTTTGCTTCTGCTCTTGCCAGAGCCCTGTCTTCTTCTGCCTCACCGCAAGCTATCTCTGTTCTATCTATCAGCCCTACACAACGCCAAGGTCAAAGGTCAGACAGCTTCATGGGTGGCAGACTGGCTGAGGAGTGACAGTAAACCTTGCTGTATCAAAACCAGATTATGTTATCTGGTATAAGTTTTTTATAAGCCCAGCTTTTTTTTTTTGTTTGTTTGTTTGTTTTTTACCCTCCGGAGGTTGTTAACGTCTTTCATATAGATCTCTTTCTTTACTGGTAAAGGTAAAAAAGAAAAAAAAGAAAGTTTCTTTCTTTTTCTGTCCACATTTAAGGATGTAAATCTATTTAAAATGCTATAAGATTAATGAATCAAATGTTATGCTGATTAATTAATCATATTAATTACATTTATTCACATATATCAATATTTGCTTTATATGCTTATTTATATTTTAATGTATTTCAATATCCCAAAATGAGATGATTCAAACATGTTACATTATTCTCATTATATTACATTTTCTCTGTAGTGTGACCTTGATCTTGGAAAAGATGCTTTATAAATAAAAAATATTATTTATGTTTTAATTTAATCATTTAATTTAATTTAATTTAATTTAATTTAATTTATTGGCAAAAGAGTAAATCATTGAATAGACCTTATTTAATAAGAAATATGATTACAATTTAAAAAATATAAACGCATATATATGAAAGTTTAAGGTCAACATGATTTTAAATATTTAAAAATTCTCTAATGCCCATTCTTTATGTGGATTAAAAATACATCAAAAACAGTAATGTTGTGATTTTTATTTTTTTTTTACACATTCAAATTACTGTTTTTATATTTTAATGTCATTTATTGCCGTGATGCCATTACTCCAGTCCCATGATCCTTCATAAATCATTTTAATGTGATGATTTGGGGCTAAAGAAACATTTCCTATTATTTTCAATGTTAAAAACATTTGTGTTGCTTATTATTTGTATGGAAACCGTGATACCCACCCCCACCCCTTTTTCCCCTTCTTCTCAGGATTCTAGTATAAAAAGTTGTCATTTTTCAGCTTCTTGCACCACAAGTGGCCTGTTTTTAGATGTTGTGTCAATTTTAAAAAGTAGTTGGAGAAACGTTTTTAGTGACTTTTTTTATAAAAAAAAATTTATTGCATTATTTATTTATTTATTTTTTAATTAATTCAACTAAATGAATGCATTACATTGACACCCAACCCCAAAATGAAAGATTTAAATCTTAAGTGTTTGTGTTTGCCCAAAGCAGAACGGACAGCTCTCTCTCCCCTGTCTGTGAACATTCTCTGTGTGCCAAGCAGAGGCGCTGTGACATGCTCCCATAAGGCCTCTCATTAGAAACAGAGCTGTCTGGCAAGCTGGACCATAAACTTTAGAGAGGTCACCCCCCTATCCTGTTCTTCTGCACTGTAAACAAGCAGAAAGGTTAGTACTGTATCCATCTGACACTGTCTTATCTCATTAGAAACAAAGGACATGGCGCTAAGTGCTCTGACAACAGCAGTCATAAAGCGGAGCTCTCCTGAAAACTCCCCCCTAGATAGTCTTTCCGTGTGACTTTGGGTTGGGGGTGTTTACTGCATGTGTTGCTTGTTTGTTTGTGTGTGTGTGTGTGTGTGTATGTGTGTGGACTCCGGGCACTGGTTTGATTGCAGTTTGTTTAGCAACTACCGGATGCAATACAGTCCCATAATGCATTATTTTGACTGACATCATACCTGCTTAAATTTAGCATAAAAGCAAATTTTACTTATTTAAACTACTGTTCAAAAGTTTGTGATCAGTAAGGTTTTTCTTTTTAAAGAAATGAATACCTTTATTTAGCAAGAATGCATTAAATTGACCAACAGTGATGTTACAAAAGCATTCTATTTCAAAAAATCACTGTTTCCACAAAAATATCAATTTGTACAACAAACACAACTGTTTTCAACATTGATATTAATAAGAAATGTTTCTTGAGCAGCAAATCATCATATTAGAATGATTTCTGAAGGATCATGTGACACTGAAGACTGGATTATTGGCTGCAGAAAATTCAGCTGTGCCATCACTGGAATAAAAGTATACTTTAAAATATATTAATAGAAAACTATTATTCTAAATTGCAATAAAATTTTATAATATTACTGTTTTTTCAGTATTTATGATCAAATAAATGCAGCCTGTGTGAGTATAAGAGACTTCTTTCAAAATAAAAAAAAAAATAAAAAAAAATCGTACTGATATTTGAGCGGTAGTGTACATGTCTATGCTGTTTTTGCAGTTGATAGTTATTCCAAAGAAAATAACCTCTTCCTGCAAAATGTGTTTTTTCATCTTTATCGCTGACTTCACATAGGCTATGTGGGCTATTGGATAATATTAACCATTGTTTTACCACTGTTAGTCATTGCTTTATTAAACTCGTACTCGGTTTGTCTCCATTCTGTTTTTTTTTTTTTTTTCTTCTCATTAAATATTCACTCCCAAATATGCTACATTATGGAAGTACAATGGGATACAAAAAGCAACTGACATTGACTTTATAGGTGAAGTGTGTAATTTATGTACCGTTTTGATCCCTCTTTCTGTAATCATGATCTGACAACTGTTATGTGTTTCATTATGCTGTATGGCCCAATTTGTTTAAATGCAATGGATCACAAATTTCGAATATATAAAAATGCCATACAGTCACATTTCTATGCAAATGTTCCATTGTCTCTAATACAGTCACTGGTGTTGTTAACCCCTTTTTTCATAGACTTTTTTTCCCAGTACTGGCTTGTACTGATTCACTTAACCGCGCAGAGACATGCGCACACACCGTTGTACGTGTCACTTCTTTTGTAAAGACTGCTCCTTTAAAGAATGTGGCTGTGCTAAGTTTCTCTCAGGTATAGATTCATTAGTTTTTGGCCTCTTGCTGCCTGTCTTCTGGTTTGCTGACTGCTAGTGGAAAAAGCCATTTAGCCCACTGAATGTCAAGGTTAGTGCGCGTTGTCCTTGTCATCAGTCTCGGCGGCAGAAGGTCAGGGATAAGCTTTCCTCAAATGGGCAGCGTCAAACAAAAGGGAGGCTGACTTAACTGGCCCAGAGAAAGAAGACCTTCTCTTTCAGTCGATAAACAATCCACTGGGCAAAAGCTCTCAGCAGCGTTAACCCCTGCACCGCTGGCCTTATAGTGACAGTCCTTGCGTGTATGTGTGTGTTGGTATGAAGGCCACGCTAGTTGAAAAGCTTGCCAAGAAGGGTAATGTTTCTCCACGGTGCACTAGAGTGCAGAGTTGATCAATGCACAGTTAATGTATTCATCAGCCAAATTAAATAATCATCTTTGGCAGGGGGGGTTCAAATAAATATGTAATCATTTCTTAATTGGAAGGTTGTAAAAATCCAATTCTGTTACAGAAAACAGCAGGGTGGAAAGTCATGAATATATTTCTGTCTATCAGTTCGATCAGGTAGAGAGACATGTGTCCGCCACACCTCTATCTAAACAGACATGGAAATGTCATCTCCCGTGTGGTCCTGGCTAGCTCAGATCTCACTCAGGCAAAGGTGGCTCTGCGGGGAGACATAACATATCATCTTAACTGTCTCACAACAGCCAAAATGGCCAAAACCTATAAAAGGAGCTTTGGGCTGTCAAGCAGGGTAGGTACATCACATGCTCTACTGGGCCCTTGAACATCCAGTCAAAGCTTTCTTCCTCTTAGCATAACGCAACATATGTTATGTGCTGCTATAGTGTAGCTCAAATGGTACAGCGCTAGCAACGCAAAGGTCATTGTTTTGATTCCCAGGAAACACTTGAAATGATAAAACGTATACCTTAAATGCACTACAAGGCTTTTTTTTTTTTTTTTTTTCTTCAAACGTAAACTCTACTAGAGGTGAGATGGACTCGGGTGCAGTTTGCTGGTGCAGACCTGAAATGAAACAAACTCTAGCGTCAAACTGGGTCCACTCCAAAAGCCTTTAAGATGCTTTGAATAAAATCTGCCATATGCATAAAAATGTAAAACATTTACATAAACACATATACAATGCCTGGTGGCTGTTGGCCTTTCTGACACTCTCATTGAACGATGTAATTTAATGTCATTTGAAGAAAAACTGAAGAAGTTGCCTGGCACATTAAACACTGAAAAGACTTCTGCTGCTTCTTTTAATGTTGAGACTAATTAAGGTGTGAACCCGCCCACAGATGAGGGGCGTTTCCTCCGAGGAGGCAAGGGAGGCAATGCCTCCTCAAAAAAAACTGGATGAGAAAATAATCAATATTAAAAAAATAAAACAAAGCAAATATTAAAAAATTTGACATTACAAAGTGTAAAAGTTACTCATTTTTCTAAAGAAACACTGTCCAACACTGTCCAACACTGTCCAACATCACAAATAATATATATATATATATATATATATATATATATATATATTATTTGTGATGTTCAGCTTTTCTTTTTAAAAGTTAAACTATATACTGTATGTATGTGTATATATATATATATATATATACATACAGTATATATATAGTTTAAACTGTTACTGTCTTTAGTTAGCCTAAAATTTTGGAATAAATGTAAAAATCTGTAAAACTTGACAAAATTTATACTTGGTTTTAATAAATAGAACATTACATAGTGTAAAAATACAAATTAGAATTGTATTTGGTCTCTATATGTAATGTTTATTTAACCAGGACAACTGTGTAACAAGGACATAAATTTACATTTGATATATTAAAAAAAATGAGGACTTTACCTCCTCATTTTAAAACACCACCGCACACCACTGCCACAGACATACACATACGTTTCCTTACATAAAACTTTCATTCATTCATTCATTTATGCATTTATTTATGCTTTTATTTATTTTGCCTTGACCAGGAGAGAGAGAGGGAGCAGATGATAATGCAGCATAAATTTTTCTTTAGGTGGACCAAAGACCACATGGACAGGTACCATGTTAAAATAAACAAATAAGCAGAACAATAATTATTTTGAACTCATTAAAATTTAAATATGTCATCCGCAGCATTCGCCAAAAAATCCCCCCTCCAAAAAAAAAAAAAAAAAAGTCATTGCACAATTCATAGAGTTTGGAGGTGCTTTTTTTCTTTTTTTAGTTTGAGTTTCAGTTTGAGTTTGACAGGCCTTGATCATCATCCACTTTCTTTGTATGGCAAAAAAGCAGCAGGAACATTTCACTAACATCAGGGTGAGTAAATGATGACAGGATTTTAATTTTTGTATGAACTACTCCTTTAAATGTTGCACAATTTAGGAACAGCAGTAACATAACGATGAGCAGTTTAATAATGCATCATCAGATTTCTTCCTGTTGTAGTCTCAGCGGTGTGGCTTGTCATTGTGCCCTTGGGAGGTCTTTGAACACACAGGCCGTGATAATCTCTGCTATCTCCGTGGCTTATTCTCCAGATCTCTCTAATGGCGCGACAGTGTCCACAGTGGCTGCAGTCATCTTAAACGGATGAAGGCAATTCCAGCGGCGGTCACGTAGTAGTGTATTCCTAGTGTCACCTTGTCATTTGGAGCCTGTTTGTGCAGTACTTCGAGTAAAACCGAGGGACGTGTGTGCGGTTCTCCGTGAAAGATCTCCTTTGCCCCCCTCCTCCGTCTCCGTCGCGAAGGTCTAAGCAAACACAACTTCGCCCTCCTTCATTAACCTTCCCCCGATCTCTCTCCATCCATAGAATTTCTCTCTGTCATACACACTCTTTCTTTCATTCTTCTCTCTCTTTAGCCTCTTACAAGGTTAATGTTTGCACAGATGAACTTAATTAAGGTTTTTTTCGAATGACTTTGGCAGTTTGTGTGTTTTAGATTTTTAAGAGCAAGACAGGATTATTATGCTTGAGGATCAGGCCTAATGTAAAGCAGTGGAGCTGAACTCCTTGTCTAAAGCAGGGCAATGACATTAGTAAGAGTGTCTTCTCATTAGAATAGATCATTATCAGGGATAACTGTTTGATATACCATATTACAACATGAATTTTTCTTTAGCCCTATATATACACATACTCAAAAGTTTGAAGTCAGTGGTAAGATTTTTTTCATGTTTTTAAAAGAAGTCTCTTATGCTCACAAAGGCTGCATTTATTTGATAAAAAAAAAATGCAGTAAAAATGGTAATATTAAGAAATATTGTTACAATTTAAAACAACTGATTTATTCCTGATGGCAAAGCTAAATTTTCAGTAGCCATTACTCCAGTCTTCAGTGTCACATGATCCTTAAGAAATGTCAACTCTGTCATGCAAATTGCAAACAAATTATTTGGGATATTTTGATAATTCATTTCCTTAAATTAAACATCCTGTAGTCTCAATTAATTCACTCATCATTCAAGTTCATTGGGCTGTATGGAGCCGAATGCTGGCCAGTCACCAAAAGCACTGAGTGCTATCTCCACGCCATGGAGATGCGCATGCTCTGCTGGATTGCTGGTGTGTCTCTCTTTTTTGACCACTGCTGTAATGATACAATTCAGCGGCAAATGGCCGTTGTGCCAATTATGGAGAAAATGCGGCAAATGCGTCTTCAGTGGTATGGGCACGTCCTACAAGCAGCACCAGGCACTGTTGCTGACATGGTGGACGGCAAACGCCCACGTGCACGACCAAAGCAAAGACGACAGGATACGATTGAAGCATATATCAATACCTAAAGTGTTTACCCAAAAATTAAAATTATTCCATAATTTACTCAGCCTCAAGCCATCCTAGGTGTATATGACTTTCTTCTTTTCAACCAAACACAATCAGAGTTATATTAAAAATATTCTGGCTCTTCCAAGATTTATAATGGGAGTGAATAGTAACTGAGATTTTAAAGCCCAAAAAAGCACATCCATCCATCATAAAAGTAATCCAAACAACTCCAGTGGGTTAATAAAGGCCTTCTGAAGCGATGTGTCTTTGTAAGAAAAATATCCATATTCATAACTTTATAAACCAGAATCACTGGCTTTCGTACATGAGTCGATTCCGGTGGAAGAGTGAACTTTGATCTGACGCATTGACGAACGAGGAAGCGCAGAGGGTAGAGCAAAACAAAACACCAGTCACGAATTAGAAAGTCTAAAACAAGATTTTTTAAAGAGAAATGTCGTGAGTTTGTTGCCCAGCCTTATTTGTTTGAACCGCAAGAGGCGTCTACTCTCACCTAATCTTACGCTACTTCTACATCCTGTCATACGCTGGAACTCGACTCTCTCGTGAATGTGTGGACGGACATTACTGGAATCTAGTGATTGTAGTCTATAAAGTTATAAATATGGATATGTTTCTTATGCATCGTTTCGCTTCTGAACACCTTTATTAACCCCTGGAGCCATATGGATTACTTTTATGATGGATGGATGTGCTTTTTTGGGCTTCAAAATATCGGTTACTATTCACTCCCGTTATAAAGCTTTGAAGAGCCAGAATGTTTTTTAATATAACTCAGATTGCGTTTCACTGAAAGAAGATAGTCATATACACCTAGGATGACTTGAAGATGAGTAAATCATGGGATAATTTTCATTTTTGGATGAACTAACCCTTTAAAAGGGGACCTATTATGCCCCATTTTACAAGATGTAAAATAAGTCTCTGATATCCCCAGAGTGTGTATGTGAAGTTTTAGCTCAAAATACCCCACAGATAATTTTTTATAGCATGTTAAAATTGCCACTTTTTGGGGTTGAGCAAAAACGTGCCGTTTCAGTGTGTGCCCTTTAAATGCAAATGAGCTGCTGCGCTCGGCCAAAGAGGGTGAAGCTTCAAGAGCTCATTCTCTGTGCAAGGAGTCAGTCAGGACGTGCTATAATGTCAGTGTAACACAGTTCGTATGATGTGGGAAGAAGGAGGCGGGAACCGGCGAACATTCAAACAATAAACTTTAATAAAATAAACAAAGAACAAAACGAAAGTAATGCCGGCAGACCCTCGCGGACGTCCGCCAGCCACACAAACATAATAAAACAAAATAAAGTCCAGGCCTGGTCCTCTCTCGTCCTTCACTGTCGTCGCTCCTCCTTTTATGCTTCCGGAGCTCCTCCGTGAGAGACTCAAGGCTGGTGCGCCTCACAGGTGGAGCTCGTTAACTCTCGCGTCACCGGCCTCGCGCCGTTCCCTCACGGCTCTCGCCCGCCCTGCTCGTCACAGTCAGAAACTGCGAATATATGCTGCATGGAGATAGAACACGTAAAGTTTAGTTTAATTATGGTTATGACTTATATTGTTTTCTTGTTTTTATCCACTATATTAGTACAAGCCTGTTTACCGATGAGTTTTATAACGCTTATTGTACTTCACACAAAATATGAAGCGTCTGTTTTCACTCTAGAAAATCACTGTAAGAGCTTAATAAAACACAGTGCAAGTGTGCATTAAAATATTATCCATAAACTCTCTCTCTCTCCCTTGCATTATCATCAACATACAGAGCGAAGTACACAGTAACACTTGTTACAACTAACAGTAAACAAATATATAAAGACCCTATGCCTTTTCGGGTGGTGCTTAATAAACTGGTAATCGTTATATCCGTAAATCAACTCCGATGAACTGTAATAAAGTGCTCTCACCTTCATTACTGCCCTATCCAGTATCACTCTGGAGGCTGTAAGCTGGATCACAAACAGTTTACTGATCTATCCTATGATCAACTTTTTAGCACAACCTCTGTTTTGTATTGTCCCTTTGTATTGACATTCGTTCACAAAGAAGTCCGGTGTGAAATGATTCGCGCTGATGAATTTCGGTAGAGTTGAGGGAGCATTTTCTTCAAAAAGAAAATTAATCCACCTCAT
The DNA here is from genome assembly GCF_019924925.1 of Ctenopharyngodon idella. Lineage (NCBI taxonomy): Eukaryota > Metazoa > Chordata > Actinopteri > Cypriniformes > Xenocyprididae > Ctenopharyngodon > Ctenopharyngodon idella. The sequence goes on along the minus strand of NC_067232.1, from coordinate 10,139,382 downwards.
CTTCAGCGGCTCAGATTTCGGGAGTAAATGGAAAGAGCTATGTGGATTAATCCATCCAGCTACAGAACACCTAAAACGCTTAGGAGACATTCTCGTCAGTGCAGTGCAGTGCAATGGCGGACTGTACAACTTGCTGTGAACTCACTCAGGGCGGTTCTATGTTAAAACGGCAGTATCTGTCAACATTCATGGGCGGGGCCTGTGGCTAAAGTGACATCACATTGCCAGGGATCTGGAAACGACTTGTTCTGAGACACTGCTTATGATTTATTGGGATTAAAAAAAAAGGAGTGGTTGGATTTTTATCATTATAGGGTGGTTGTGTTCACACACTGCCAACACACATTTATGTCCAAAAGTGAATTTTGCATAATTAATGTACATTGTAAATGATGGTATCAGGTATTTATGAATTTGATTTAAAATCATTTAATATTTATGCTATGTACAAATAATAATAATAATAATAATAAAATCAGTTTACACACTAAGCAATTTAGATATCCATTAATGTTGTGTAGCCATCCAAAAAGAATGATCCTGGATCAAAAGCGCATTTTCTCCATGTTTCATAATTTCCTCACAGGGTCTATGACCACACATGACCTCTCTGTGATGCCCGGCTGTTTCTGTATTGGAGAAATGAACAGATAAATAACCCTGACCTTAATGATGACAAGGTTAGGCTGGGGTTGAATCATGTGAAAGGCCTCAGTACCAGTCACAAGGCAGATCAGAAAGCCACAGCCTCGCCCCGGGGCGACCTCTGCATCTCTGAGCCTCTTTTCAAAATGAGAACATCTCAGTGCTATTTTCTCTTTTCCTGTCATGCCTTTCAGTTGACCTTTGACCTACTTGATAGAGCGCTTTAGGGTGACAGGAGACGCACTTGTGTAACTGGCCTTCAAACATCATATTCCTGTTTATCGCTATTCCCCATTTGAAGCCAGCTCTGAATTAGATCACCCTGCTATATTATGTGGATTTTTTAAGCATCTGCAATCCACCCGTGAAAAATTCCTGCTGGAGTTATGGTATGTGTGTTGTGATCATTTCATGCTGAGGTCCCTTGTTGTAAAGAAACTGCGTATGGTGAATGCCTGAGCCACTGACCGTCTCTAATGGTTTGTTTGTGTTTATTGTTGTGGAAGTGAGAGGAGCCACTGGGTGATACATGCAAGAGGAGGTTAAATGTTCAGCCACTGGAACTGTGCATTAATTAGTGCACCCAGGTGCCACATCACACTGTGACTCACTCTTCCTCTCCCGCACCAACACGTGACTGACCAGAGACTGTATCAGCTCACCTTTCTGGCCCTCTCATCGCATCTTCTCTATCCTTCCCTTATTCGCCAAAGTTAACCAGCAGTTCCTTATTGGTTGTCATTTTTTCTAATTAATGTGTAAGCTGTTTGCCTTTCTCTTCCACCAGTCGTTTTGTCTGTTCACACCAACGAGGTTTATATTGCTTAGAGAAAGCTATCAATGCCATTCATCTCATTGGCAGCTGATTGACTGGGTGGAAGTTTGGGATTTGAAATCTCGACATGAAGGTGAGTAGTTTATCCAACTTTTTCCCACGCCCCATGACACTTTGCGCAAATTATGGGAGTAACTTATGTTAAACTGTAAACAATCAGCGAAAGGTTCACACAGTGAACACAATAATAAGCATTTTCAAAAACTGGGTACAATAAGATAACATTATTCTACCCACCCTTCAACCATCGGACATTAAAAGGAAATTTAAAAGTGTAAAAGCATTAACAAAATACTACAACAGACGATGAAAAAACCCAAAAGATTGATTATTTCTGCAGCAATATTACGGATGTGTGAAATATCACTGTAGTAATATACAGTACGCATGTTTGTATTATGTAACATACGTTGTCTTAATCAAAAATGTTCATTAACTGCAACATTGAATGATAATATTTCAAAGTGATTTCCATCATTTTGAAAAACAATAAGTATTGTATTTATCTGCTTTAGAAATATTTCAGTAAACACTGCTAATAGGGATTAGAAGTGAAAAGGGGAGACAATTACATTTTAAAGTGTCTGTGTGAAGACAACCCTGGGAAGAGACGTGAGGATTTGGGGAGAAAAATGAGAGATTCTTAGTGCATTCCAGTGAATTATTCATGAGATATATCGTAAATTAAATCGGGAGAACAGACCACAAATGTAGTTTGTATATGTTGTCTTTTTTCATACTGTTACAGCGGAATACAAAGGGGGGAAAAAGAAAATGATCAGGAGGAAAAGAAAGAGCTCTCTCGCCATAGATATTCTTGTTATAGCATGTCACATGGGGCTACCCAGGGTGACATCACCGAAACTGAATGTCCAACAAAATGTCACGTGGCATTAAAGACATTTATAATGTTACAAAAGATTTCTAATCCAAATAAATGCTGTTCTTTTGAACTTTCTATTAATCAAAAAACCTGAAAAAAATGTATCACAGTTTCTACAAAAATTTTAAGCAGCACGGCATTGATAATAAGAAGACATTTTTCTTGAACCAAATCAGCAGATTAGAAATTGCCATAACACAAATAAATTACATTTTAAAATACATCTGAATTGTATTAATATTTCACAATCTTTCTGTTTTTACTGTATTTTAGATTTAAAAAAAACGCCTTCTTGGTGACCATAATAAGAGACATTTCAAAAACATTAAAAAATCTTTCAGAACCCACACTTTTATTGTACAGCATGCTATGAAATGTATTATGTCAGAATATAGAGCAATTATTAATAAATAATTGCTGTATAATATAAAATTATTTAATATATAGAAGATGTTAATGGAGAAATATGCTTTTTAGAACCATAGAAGTATAGTAGTTACAGCATCTATGTGTGACCACCAAAATGTCCTGAAACTTGTCAGTGTAATGGCTGGTCAGGACAAAACTGTCATTTAGAGCTTTTTGCTTTGTGTCAGGTCTGGTTAGGACGTTGTGTTGGGTATAGGTGCGAGAGATGTATACAGAGAGGAAATTATGTCTCTTTAAAGCATCTAGAGGGAAGAAGAGAGAGCAGTAAGGAACAGAAGGTGGAAGGGAAGATTTTAGGAATCTGTCTGTTTCTGTCTGCAAAGGAAGAGAGCAGAATCCTCTCAAATCAAAGAGGTGCAGAGACAATTCAGTGATTTTAACCCTCCACATATTCAAACACCCTTAACAGCATCCTCCTGACTCCTCCTTCCCAACCGCACATGCTCACTTTCCACTATGTTATAAATTCCAGCAGAAAAGGCCACTTATTCTGTCATAAATCTCCTCTTGCCTCTTTCAAATTACAATGATGTATTTGCAAAACGACCATGCCAAGTGCAGAAAAAAGGCAAGAGCAGGAAAGAAAAAAACTCCCCATCTTTTTTATGAGTCAACATGGCGCATACAGTGGGTGGTTTGTATCTGCATACACATACAATTTTTTTATTTTTTATTTTTTTTGCAGACAGGGGGACAGTGTGCACCCGCAACAATGGCACTGACAGCTTCCGCACCCTGATCTCATCTGTTCCGGCCTGTGCACTCCACAGAAACTATTTAACTTTCATTAAACCGTGTTTGATATCACCTCAGAGAAGAGACGCAAGCTGCGCAAATGCTCATCTGCTCCCCTTCATTCGATTCGATTCTTTTTTCTTTCTCCCAGACTGTGCCTTTCTCATAGTCCTTGTCTTGTATTATCCTTCTCATTCCTTCGTTTCACACTCTTTCGCTCAACTGCTCATCTAAACCCCCTCTTCCCTCTGTCAGGCCTGTTCTGACTGACTAAATGGCAGACCTTTGAAGCTGTGGTTAGATTTCTTCATGCCTTTGTACTTGTTTCATAGTGTTGAAACAGTGATTCATGTACAGCTCACACAGCCTCCATTAATTTCATGTAATGTAGCTTTTATCTCGCTCGCTGGGACAACTATCTCCAGCACTGTCTCTCGGGTCAGCATATTGCTCACAGACTATTGCTTTCTCTCTCTGTTACTCTCTTCCTTCTTGTTTTTATTCTTTACTTCTTTCTCAGAGCTGGCCTGTGGGTTTGTGGGACCTCAGGCCAGATCATATAAAAAATGGCCATAACATAATAACATCCATAGAACCTTTACAACATAATGAGTGTTTTTTTTTTTTTTTTTTTTTAAGAGGTAGCATTAAAAATAACCACACTGTACAAACAGTACTGTAAAAAGCTATTTCTATCATATCAGATCCTGACAAAAAAAAATGTTGTTGGAAACTAATGTAGTTGATTCAGTCATATTAAATCATATTTTTTTAATAAAACAAGTCAATTTAGATCTTTTAGGTTTCTGCATTTTTTAGGTTACCTGATAACAAATATATTTACACACTTACACTACTGTTCATACTTTTGGGGTTATACGATTTTAAAATGTTTTAAATAAATCTCTTTAAATAAATGCTCATCATGGTTGCATTTATTTGATCAAAAATACAGGGGGAAAAAAATTGTGAAATATTATTATTTTGATGTCAAAACCGAATTTTCAGCAGTCATTACTTCAGTGTCACATGATCCTTCATAAATCAATTTAATATGATGATTTGGTGGTTGAGAAACATTTTATCTTCTTATCAATGTTGAAAACAGTTGTGCTGCTGTATATATTTGTGGAAACTGATACATTTTTTCATGAATCTTTTATGAATAGAAAGTTGAAAAGAACAACATTTATTTACAATAGAAATATTTTATAACATTATAAATGTGTTTACTGTCACTGTTGATCAATTTAAAGGATAAGTTCACTTTTGAATGAAAATTTCCTGATAATTTACTCACCCGCATGTCATCCAAGATATTCATGTCTTTCTTTTTTCAGTCGAAAAGAAATTAACATCTTTGAGGAAAACATTCCAGGATTTTTCTCCATAAAGTGGACTTCAGTGGGGTTTACCGGGTTGAAGGTCCAAATTGCAGTTTCAGTGCAGCTTCAAAGGGCTCTACATGATCCCAGATGAGGAATAAGGGTCTTATCTAGTGAAACGGAAAAAAAAAAAACAATGTATATACTTTTTAACCACAAATGCTTGTCTTGCATTAGCTCTGCGATGCCCCACGCATTACGTTGAAAGGTCACACGTGACGTAGGCGGAAGTACGAGGGTAGGGTGAAAAACTTAATCTAATTTTCTCCTCCAACTTCAAAATCGTCCGATATCATTGTTATCATTTTACCTTTTTTTTTTTCCTTTGGTAAAGGCCATTTGGCTTAATCTTTTCACGTTCGCTTTGTAGACACTGGATCAGTGCTTCCGCCTACGTCTGCGGATTGCAGAGCAGTGCAAGACGAGCATTTGTGGTTAAAAAATATATACATTTTTATTTATTTTTTTAGAAAAGGACCATTTCGCTAGATAAGACCCTTATTTCTCGGCTGGGATCGTGTCGAGCCCTTTGAAGCTGCACTGAAACTGCAATTTGGACCTTCCACCCAGTGAACCCCAATGAAGTCCACTATATGGAGAAAAATCCTGGAACGTTTTCCTTAAAAACCTTAATTTCTTTTCAACTGAAGAAAGAAAGACATAAACATCTTGGATGACATGGGGGTGAGTAAATTATCAGGAAATTTTAATTCTGAATTAAACTAATCCTTTAATGCATCCTTGCTGAATAAAAACATTAGTTTGTTTAAAAAAAAAAATCTTACTTCTGAAAAGTATATATTTCACTTGTAGGAAACACTAGCCCTGTTCTGCTTCTCTATCTTTCTGTCTTTCTCAGCTTCTTCTCTTTCCCTTCATAGGCGTATTTCTATTATAGATAGCAGCAACTTCAAAACCTCAACTGGAAATGATGGGGAATGTGGTGGAGGTGTTGGATGTAGCCTCAGGGTGATTCTTTCTCATTTCTTTATTTCCGTCCTTTGCACGGTTCTCCGGAGCAGGGCGACACAGATCCACTGATTGCTGGAGTTTGGATCAGAGCACAGGAAGAAGTCGAGCTAAGCAGTCACGAGCAGAGAACATTCAGCTCCTCTATCATCCGCCAAACACTTGACCCACAGTAACTCCGCTTTGACAGAGCATCACAGCTTTTCTATGTAAGACAGAGCCTAGTTTCAGGAAAATGTGATTATGAAAGACATCCAGTCGTAGATGTCCTTTCTCTCTTTTCCAGCTTTGTTCAAGAAGGCTGACAGAGGCCCGCTCCTGGTTACGTTTTGCGAACTGTCACTCTCCCCTAAGATAACACCCCTGCACAGAGGCTTGGAAATGCCAAGGTTCAAGTTTACAATTTAAAAGTTTAAATGCAGAACCACGGGTCACCGTGGGCCACAGTAAAGGTCAATGCCATGACGACAGCTGTGGATATTGTTCATTCAGCCCCTCGAGTTACACATTCTATCTTTATCTCTCCTCTTTCTCTCTCTAATTTCTGCCGTATCCGAACTGGAAGTCTATTTATGCTGGTCAAAAAAATAATAATTTCATACCACATCAAATCCTAACCAGTTCTTTGCAATTTCTCAAATGAATAATATGTTATTTGCAGAGAAAGCTATGCATGAGGGTGTTTCTAATTCTCTGTGTTCTTACGAGAAGCTGGGCCGTAATTATGGAATAGGCAATTCGGCGTGATAATCCCACTGTGCGATCTTCTGAGTGAGCATAGCAGGAGATACAAAGACACCTGTGTCCCAGCAGGGACTGGACCTCCTCTTCTCTCCCGTCCTCTCTTCCGAAATGACATGAAAACATCAGAATAAATCAGTTTCATACAAATATATAATGATTAACTATCAGTGCCTCCGCTCTCCTGAGCCAAAGAGGCCTTAAAAAGCGAAGCATATTGGCTGTGCTCAGTGCCAAGGCGCATCCCTCTCCCCCTTCTCCCCCTTCCGGGCCTCTGACGCGGGCTCGCTGGTAGTGCTCTTTCCCTGCAGGGGGCCCCGGAGCCGGGCTTGTCCTGACACCGCAAACATATGTAAGGACACCTGAGCTACGGCCTCCAGCCTCCTGCCACCAAGGGTTAATTTTCCACCCAGCCGTGCGGCAGCCAGACTTGGCCAAGTTTCCTGTCGCCCACAGTGCACCACAAGCTGTGTTTGGGAGCCAGCAAACAACATTAATCCTGCCCCTATGACGGATCGCATATGCAAAATGTCCGCCACCCTACGCGTTCACACAGCTAGGCAGGTATGGGGACAGGAAGAAAAGACGACGTAGTTGGACAGAGAGGAAGAGAGATTACGGGATCGGAGGAGGAGGAGGGAGACTGGAGACTGTACTTCATCACGCCACTGGAAGTTTCAATCTTCCTTTTGTCTTTAACATTTCAGGTGCCGATGTGTGCGATGCCAGGAAAGGTCAGGAGATGATTTACTGAACATTTATGGAGGCTTTATCTTCAGTCCTTGTCACCAAGTCGGGCGATGCTTCATAGAGGGTCACCAAACAGACGTGGAAAAAGAGAGAGCATGACAACGCTACAACCGCAATGACACAGTAAGAAAACAAGAATGCACTCTTTCATTAGCAAAGCACCGCTGAGAATAAACACTCTCATTTTTTTTCTCCTCATCCCATTCCCTCTATCTCTGAAAGGGGGAGTAGAGTTCTGGTATAGGCGTTTCTCAACAGGGTTTCCTCTTTTGTGTGTCCGTTATGAAACCTCAGCATGATAGCCATGTTCATGCGTCCGTAACTGTTACACAGAATTGAACAATGTCGTCTAAAGTGTAACTTTAGAAGGGAAGTGACACTTTTCCTAACTTTCTTCTTCTTTTGTGTCCTGTACAGTAAGCAGCAGTGGTGTGATGGAAATAAGGCGAATTTTAGGGTGTGTTTACATGACAACGATATGTACAACATGTACTACAAACTGAGAAGTTTTTCCTTTGCTTTTTTTGCATACAGATGACAACATTGTAAAAACGATCCCCGTTCACAAGAATCCATGAAAATGACTAAAAACGCTGTGTTAAGCATGCCAGGCCAGTAGTTGGCAATGTCACTTTGTAAAGAAACATTACATGCCTATAGACTGAAGACGTAATACGCATGCGCATGACGTCACAGTTTTCACAAATTTGCGTTTTTGTTGTTTACATGGAGGCGATAACGGTATCATTTTCAAAAACTTGCACTTTGAACCCGATTTCAAAGGCTTGTGTTTCCAGGCTGCTATTAACATGTAAATGAACAGCCAAAACGCATAAAGTTTTTAGTTGAAAATGGTGTTGTGTAAATGCCCCCTTAGTCCAAATTAATTAAAATATGTATATTCATATCTTCCATAATGTTTAATTCGACTATCTGTCTGTCTGTCATTTTATATGTATATGTTTATTGTTTTATATTTTTTATTATAATATTATATAAAAATTGTATGGTTAAATAATATTAATATTATTGATATTAATATTTAATGAATATTAATGTTAATAGTCAAGTACAATTATGAGTACTACAATAAGGCTGTAAAACAAATTATCCGTGTTGCATTTATTTTGTTAATAATAAGTTACATCTTTAATTTCATTTTGTGTTTTGTCATTTCAAGTTTATTTTGATTCAGAGATGACTAAAATTATTGAATTGTTAATTGTTAGAGTGGTTGAGTTGTTTTCTTTGTAATTAGTCTGTCCACTTCCACCAGTTTGACGCATTCAGTTCGATTTTAGGAACAACATTATCATATTGACAGTAAATGGCCAGTCATAGAGCAATGTAGGCACTACCTCCACTCAATGTGACTTTTTGTTTGTATATTGCCATTCCTCCTCACTTTTACGCCTTGCTTCAGGATCTTGAGAACACAAAGAGCTCAAAAAATGTAAAAGAGATGCAGCCACTGCTGGTGTTATTGTTGAACAGTGTCACCACAGAAAATGCTTCAAAATCCCATGATCATTTGATCTCATATTTTAATGTATTTCTTCATTATTATTTTTTTTTATTTTTCTTTTGCATTCTCAGAAAAAGCCTTGCTTGTTAGCAGTTAACAGTCTATAGTTCTTTAAGAATGAAGGACGCTGGACCGACAGACTTCTCTCCTCAGGACTTTGTGCCTTTCTCTCAGTGTCTCAATTGTTCAACTCAGCATGCTTCATCATCTCGCCTTAGCCGAACACCGCCCAGACCCAGCACGTCTTCTCCACGTTCTTCTTTTCTTTCTTTCTTTTAACTCACTCCAGAAAACCAGTGTCAGAACACTTTGATTTTTCTTTGGCCCACATTATTCTTGTTAGATGATGTCCTTGTGTTGTTCAAACTGTCCTCATTACAGCTGTGATGCAAACCTTGATTGAGTTAAAGTTGTTTTCATCTATAGTGTAAATAATTTTCTGTTTGCTAAGTCGTATTCATCAGGTGACTCTTAATTCAAGGGCTTATTCAAAACTTGTTTTCTTGTCTTCCTGTTGCATTGACATCACAAGGTCTTGCTAATGACAGCCTGTCATTGTGGTGGAATTGAATTTTTTTCTTTAAAACAGTCTAAAGATTACATATTTTAATTTAAGGGGAATCACAGAACCTTGGAAGATCGGGTAGAATAATTCTGTTTAAGTACCATGCCTCTTTTGCGCAATCAATATAAGCCAGAGGCATGTGAAATATCATTACATGTACTTTGCATTTATTTGATTGTTTGTTATTATGCACACTATGTAGGTTGCTAGGTCTAAGGTCACCAGAATTACAAAGTGAGTTTCCTTTCATTTGTGTGATGTTTCGCAGCATGGTCAAAAGGCAAAGTTCATAACATTTAGACTCATGGTCCCAAAAGCTCTTCAGAATTTCCACAGGCCCATCCCAGAAGAGCCTAAAAAAGTATAACTACTGAAAACAGCATTATTTCAGAAACAACCAAGGGTGACAAGAGGTTTTCATTGCAGATTAAAAATCAATGATCTTTTCAGCTTGTGCCGGCAAGGGTTAGCGCTGCAGAGAAAGAAACGGCTTTCACAACAACCATTTGATTAACCTGGATGATTTTATGTGCTGATAGCGTCCACGGTGAGCAAATCATTATTAGATCTCATTTTCTGCACGGAGAAAACCAGTGAAGCTTAGCTCCACGCCGTGCCCTGTGCATTGAATTTCTGTCTTTGACTTAAATAGGAATAAAGATGAGAGGAGAAACGGTGCGAAAACTCAGTGTAGATGTGGTGAGCCGGAGAGAATGGGCTCTCTATATGTGTGGTGCCATAGGAGGGCAGTGCCCGCTGCGCCCTCGGTGTCCGTGTTTGTGTGTACGCAGTAGAGACAAAGGCATAAACCTCCTGCAGCAGAGGTGCTGTGAGTAATGGATCCAGAATACGCAATACCAACACACTCATCACTCCTCATCCTCCACAGCCAAGGTCACAGAAAACCTCTACATCTCACTCCTTCTCCGTCTTGCGCTTTCGCTCTCGCTCCCTCCGTCAGGGTGGCCGCGTCGCCCTCTCACCCCGCCGAGAGGGAGCGGGCGAGCGAGTGAATGTGTCTCAGGGTTGCTGCTGCGAGCACTTGATCTGAGAAGCAGAATGGATGGGAGTGTATTGTCAGACTGTCATTCAGCCGGTCTGCAGCAGCAGTAAGCCTTCACAAAATATTAAACTGCTTTCACCACATAAAAGCCATCCTCTCATACTGCTGACATATGGCTTGAAAAGCTGCCTCTGGTTTGTTTTGGAGAGGTGGAAATTGAACACAACGGCTATTTGAAGTGGGTCGAGACGCTCTTTCTGAAGCTGAATATACCAATGACAGTATAGAGAGAAGAAAGCAAAAGCCTTGCTATTACAACCTGTGAGGTTTTGAAAGTTACCAATGGAGGCGTGAGGGGAAGGGGATCGAGCTGAGATTTGTATTTGTGTCAAGTGGTGTAAAACCTCAAACGTCGACCACCAGCTCTCACCAAAAGAGCAAAACATGGGTCCCCATTCACACCTGGTGTTACAATCCACTTTGAGATCCAAGTGATTAGGCAAGATCTGGTAGTCACTTCTGAGTGAATGCTTCACTTGGTGATGTTATGTTATGCTTTGTGCATTTATTTATTCCACTTAAAATGTCAAAATCTTTCTGATGGTTAATTTCTTTTAAAGTCACACATAACCATTGATTTATGACAGTGGATGATTGACAGGTGAGCATCAGGACTGATTAATGTTGACACTATACATGTATTTTCATCTACCTCTGAATCAGTGCTATTTTAGTGTTATTCACTATGATACCATTTATTAATTTTTCATAATTTTTTCATCTATTTTTTTATTTATTTTTTTTATTTCAACTTTGTTTAAATAAAGAAAACAATTTTAAATAGTTTTCATTTTTTCATTTTTTAATAGTTCTTCATTTTTAGGATATGTTCACAACCTGATTGGTCGGATTTTATGACGTATTGCCTATTTTGAGACGGAACTTACCGAACATCCAAAACAATGCTGTGTGCTGAGATAAATGCGCTTGTTCTGTGTGCGTAGCTTGCATTTAATGGTATTTTGGCTGGCTGGGAACTCGTAACGAGTTTATAAAATGTGTAAAGAAGTCAAAACAGCGGCGGGAATCCATCCGTCACACACAAACGATCTGCTGCGTGGCGACGCGCATCTGATTCCTGTGATGGGCAAACTCGCGACTATGACGAGAAAAACCGATATACGTGAGCATTCTGTCCTTTTTAGGTTCTCATCTTCCTGTTTTTGGTTCATTTACATGTCTTTGGCCCGTGTTGCGTTTAACGTTATATATCATTCGAACCGCACCAGAGTTCGTTTGGAAGTTCGCTTTTTTGGTGCGCACCAGGGTTCGGATGGCAGCGTTCACACGTTCAAATGAACCGCACCGCACCAGGGTTCGTTTTAATCGAAACAAATATGACAAGTGTGAACAAACCCTTAGTTAACAATAATAGCACGGCTCCGAATGTGATTTGTAAGATTGTGTCACAAAACATATTGCACCCCGTTTACACTTATATTAAGCGCTCACCCCTCGTGACTGGATCACCTGTGATGGGTCTCGGGTGTAAATGAGGCCATGGAGGTATTCTTGCAAACTTCTGCCAGTGTCTCTCTAGTTCTCCTCACCTCCTCTGTGCTCATTTTTACACTTACACGAAATCTATCCCAAGCAGTGCTGGCTCAGAGAGAGATAACAGTGGATTTGGTCCCGGCTGGGCCAATGATTTCCACATTGAAACTGCTATTCATATCAGAGAAGCTGCCTGAACATCAGGCAAGAGAAAAGGTGTGAAATAGCGCGACCAATCTGGAGAGTTCTGGGCAGACAGACAGTGTAAGACTGTCCAGGTGTCTTATAATATGAGGATTAGAGCTTTGCCAAGGATTGAGCAGCACAGGCCTGATATGAAAAGAGAGAGAGACTTACTGAGGACTTCAGAGACATCAGAGGAACTGCCTGTGCTGGCAGAGTGCCACAACCAAGACCATCATTTTCAACCCCCAAATTAGAGAGGTGACCATCTGACAATAAAACAGCCTGTGGAGAGGAGAAAAAAAGAGTCAGACTTCCATTATAAATATTAATCAAATGGAAGCCTTTCAGAGATGGCATTTCTCTGCAGGAAAAGATGTAGTACTTGCCTGTCAGGGCAGCAATGGAGGTCAGCATGGCCTTTCCCTCGAGTCAAACTTGATTTAGCCCTTTTTGCCAGTATATAATATAGAAAGTTTAAAATCATATGATATTAAAATAAAATAAAAAATAGAACGAGAGAAAACAACCGAGAAAGTGTATTATTCTTATGTAAGGGAAAATGTTAATGTTACATCCTCTTCTGTTCTATTGTTCTTCTGCAGGTCTTTAACCAGTCCAACTCTTGGCAGGTACAGAACACTAAAGGACCATTTTATTTCTAAATGAGTCTGAATGGCGCACCACAAAGACTGGAAATGCTGCTGCCCTTTCATTTTAAATGGTACGTTGGCATTTAACATTACACATGTCAGCAGAACTTCACTCTCCATTTATGGCTTCTTAATGTATGTGTATTTGTTCACAGCCACTTATGATATTAGCTGTTGTCATCGGCTGTGGAAAGGGACATTTACCATGTAGATATGAAAAAAAAAAAAAAAAAACTCTCTTGTGATCATAAATGAATTTATAAAGTACATTAAAAAACTCCCACCTTTGATAAAGCCTCCTTCACTTCCCTGTAGCACAAAATTCTTGATTTTCACTCACAGAAAGAGGGGAAATTAATACAGAATATATGGTAACAAAATCATTTTCTTTCTTTCTTTCTTTCTTTCTTTCTTTTTTAAAGGTGTGTGTGACTGATATCACGGTACACCATCTCTCTCTGACTGTTTCTTTCTAGATCTGTATGATAAGATTTTAACCATTTTGTCAGAGAAATAATGTTTATAAATAAAAAAGTTCTTCATATATAAATGTTTAATTTACATTATGCCATCTTAAATTTTATTAGTAAAAAAATTGACATTACAAGCTCAAGGTTACAAATATCCACTTTTAAATTTTCATTTGGGGATGACATTTTAAAATCTAATTGTACGACCATATTCTATATGTATGTATTTATGCATGAATGGATGGAAGAATGGGTGGGTGGGTGGATGGATGGATGGAAGGATAAATGGATGGATGGATGGACGGATGGATGGATGGATGGATGGATGAGTGAGTGGATGGATGGATGAGTGGATGGATAGCAAATATTTTTGTAAATATTTTATTATATCTTTTCATGTGACAACACTGAAGAAATGACACTTTGCTACAATGTAAAGTAGTGAGTGTACAGCTTATATAACAGTGTAAATTTGCTGTCCTCTCAAAATAACGCAACACACAGCCATTAATGTCTAATTAATGGCTATAATAGGCTATAAGAAGATTGCCAAGACCCTGAAACTGAGCTGCAGCACAGTGGCCAAGACCATACAGCAGTTTAACAGGACAGGTTCCACTCAGAACAGGCCTCCCCATGGTCGACCAAAGAAGTTGAGTGCACGTGCTCAGCGTCATATCCAGAGGTTGTGTTTGGGAAATAGACGTATGAGTGCTGCAGAGGTTGAAGGGGTGGGGGGTCAGCCTGTCAGTGCTCAGACCATACGCCGCACACTGCATCAAATTGGTCTGCATGGCTGTCGTCCCAGAAGGAAACCTCTTCTAAAAATGATGCACAAGAAAGCCCGCAAACAGTTTGCTGAAGACAAGCAGACTAAGGAACCATGTCCTGTGGTCTGATGAGACCAAGATAAACTTATTTGGTTCAGATGGTGTCAAGCGTGTGTGGCGGCAACCAGGTGAGGAGTACAAAGACAAGTGTGTCTTGCCTACAGTCAAGCATGGTGGTGGGAGTGTCATGGTCTGGGGCTGCATTTACATTGTAGCAAAGTGTCATTACTTCAGTGTTGTCACATGAAAAGATATAATAAAATATTCACAAAAATGCGAGGGGTGTACTCACTTATGTGAGATACTGTATATATGAGGGATACAAATGCCACCCATTTTGTATAATGTGTTATATCTCTCTTCTTTTTTTTTTTTTTTTTTTGCAATATGCATGCCTACATCTGACAACTCTCCCCTTGCTCAAACTCTCTCTCCCATTCTCCTTTTTTTCTGTCCTCCCATTATGAATAATGAACTTGTCCTCCTATGATCAAGCCTATTGGGGATTTCCGCTGCGTGTGTCAGGGCCTGTCTAATGGATTGCTGTATGCTAATTTGGCTAGAGGATGATGGGCAGTTCTCTGCTGGGGTCACCGGTGAAATAAAAGAGCCCTTTGTGCGAGTGTGAGCCATGTGCCTCTGACAGACCGGCACAGACCTTGAGAGTCTTCCTTTATACTTGTGCACAGCTACTGGAGAACGAAGAACAATGGGAAACACCAGGCTATGTCACTATTGATTTAGGGAGGGATGTGTGTCTTGGTGTCCTAGACCTCTGTAAACTCCTTCAAAGTGTGTATGTAGGTAACCGGCAGCACACCCTTGGATGGCTACGGATAAGCTTCTTCCATCCTTTGCGACCCAGCATCAGTCTCACTGGCCTGTTTCCAACCCTTAGTCCATCAGCCATTAGGCCAATAATGAAGTAACCTCACATTGTTATTGACTGGCTTGTCAGTAGCCCTGCCTGAGTCCTTAATAGGAGCCATTGGTCTTAAGTTAAAAAAGGGCTGAAGGAGGTAAAGGAGGCCATGCACAGCATCTCAAGTGCCCTGCAGAGGTGAGCAGCTGCCAGCCCATGCAAATTATCTGGCAGAGACGAGCTGCTGTCTGGACGAATGAAAAATTCTGCCATTCAGCCATGGGATCAGTACAAACAGAACTCATTAAGTGTGGTGGGCCTTTGCATATGAATATGTACAGCAAAGGTTAAAGAGTTAAAAAGGTAAAGATGTTTTTACAGCAAGTATTTTTCTCTACTATCACCTGTAGAGAAAAATGAATATTGTGTCATTATTTATTGACCCTCATGTCCTTCCAAACCTGTATGATTTTTCTTTTTCTTCCTTGGAACACAAAGTAATACAAACAGAACAGATGTTTGAGTTGAACTAGAGAACTGGATCTGCCTGATTCATAAACAAATCATTCAGACTGATTTTATGAACTGATTCATTATCTCAAAAGAATAATTTCCCTAGGAAAGATTTTTACTTCTCGCATGAAGTGTCTTTAATGCAGCAAGAAAGTGGCAAGGATATTCCTAAGAAATCAAACCTTTACACTGCCGTTCAAAAGTTTGGGGTCAGTAAGATCAATATTTTGTGCTCAAAATACAGTAAAAAAAAACAAAAAAAAACAGTAATAGTATGAAATTGTACTACAATTGTTGTCTATTTTTTAATTCTGTATTTTTAAAAATGTAATTTATTCCTGTGATTGCAAAGCTGAATTTTTTGCAGCCATTACTCCAGTCTTTAGTGTCACATAATATGCTGATATGCTGAATATGCTGATTTTTTTTTTTTTTTTTAATGTTTGTAGCATTATAAACATTTTTAATATTGTTTTGATCAATGTAATGGATCCTTGCTAAATAAAATTAATTTATTTTTTTAAATAAATAAATACAAATCTTACTGACCCTAAATGTTTGAATGGCAGTGTATGCTCCACCGAAGAAAAATAAATCATAGAATTTTCTTCTTTTTGCATAATTTTTTAGGCATATCTAAGCTTTTTTTTTTTTTTTTTCATTTCAGGCTATCGGGTTCATCCTGCAAATAAAACTCATCACAGAAAATGAATATAAGCGGTTGGAGAAGAGACAGGAGATGTGAACTGTCCCTCTGGAACGGGCTGCCATTAAGTTTACTAAAAATGTCTGATGGTTTCGCCCAGACAGTTAAGAGAGCTGTGTCTGAACGGGATCCAAATCTCTGGTATGTGGTGCAGTAATGACAGAGAAATGTTGTCATAATTATTGTAATTTCCTTTGATTTAGAAAGTTGGTGTAGTTTTAATTGAGCGGACAAATTTAGCTGTTCGACAGCCGAGTTCATGTATATGTGTTTTTTTCTTGACAGACTTCACCCAGTAACAGATCAAAACTTTTAAACTTATAATCAAGATTCTTTCTTTCTTTCTTTCTTTCTTTCTTTCAACTTTATACGATGTCTGCTAACTTACTCTAAACTGCTGGGTTTTTTTACTTATTCAATGAAAATGTATCTTCCAGTGATTATGCATGAAGATAAATTTCAGCCCAAACTCAGCCCAGCATTTTGTTCTCTTGGGTATCATTTGGGTTGTGGCTTTAAAACATTCCCATTGCTCCTGAGGAATAGGAATGTATCAGTAAAATGAGATAGTTAGCATGTATTTCTTATTATGGATGATTTGTATGGCCATCTGTCTGTTATGACCGAACCTCTAGCATATCACAATGCCATCAAAACCTCGTTTTCTGACCGTACTCACGTAAACATGTGAAATTGAATTGAGCTGGTTCCAATCAGAATGTCAGATGAATGAGATGCCCGTGTTTTGATGCCACGCAAAGGGGGCAAACAGTTACCATATCCGTATTTACAATATCAGACATTCCGTATGAATGTACGCATTTTTATTGATAGGTTCCAGTTCTCTTGGCTCTTTTGGTATTGATGAATGGCAGTAGGTGTGGTGTGATGGCTCGTGTGTGGCCATAATTCGTGATGAGTTGAGCATTCTGGCTGGCTTTATGGCACTTGTGGGCTCGAATTGAAAGGAATAAGAGGGTGTTTTAAGGCAGAGTGGATTTCAGTCTTATCTTGACTAATAGACTTGTGTAATATTACTCAACATTCATTCAGCTCTAACCGAAACATTGCGCAATAACATGCCTAGAAGCAAGATTTAATAATTGCAATTGGGTTTTGTGATTTGAATGTTGTTTTATGAAAGCGTATTGTTCTTGCAGCTGCCTAAATGTGGTTTGAAAACACACAAAATCCTCAATAAACTGATTGATGTGCTGGATTTGAATCTGACGTGGTTTTTTCCCCCCATTTCTATTTGACCCTTAATCATTAGCAAGATTTGGTGTAAGATTATACAAAAATAGGATATTGAGATGTTGAAATATGATCTAAAAGGGAAAGGTTTTTGTATTAGGTCAGCTTTGTATGTGTGTTTAGTTTTGTGTTTGAGACTTTTACATTAAATGGTTCAAGTGACCCCATTCAGATTTTTTTCCTCCCATGTGGCACGCTTCGGATACGCATTAACGTGTAAGCAGGAAAAAAGCACGTGGATTCCGATATTCTCAGATCGTTTTCAGGCCTTATTCATATGTGGAAATAAATCTGATATGAATTGAATACATGCATTTGCACATTTATTGGATATTCCTGTCAATGCGAGTCGTACGTCATTGAAAAAGCGACAGTGGCGAATGACGTCAACTCAGGTGGACACCAGTCACGATTACATGACTCTTCTCAATGGCGCAATGGAGGACAAAGGCTCAACCTGATGTTTTGCTGACCTTTAAAGATGTTGTGGAAAGCAAAAGCTTGTATTATTTTGTCTGCATCAATTTGCAAATTGTACCGTTTTTACTTCCTTTTCAGCTTTTACAGCTTTTCCGTGGTCAGTACGTCTACCACGTCTATACATTGTTTCACCAAGTGTATATTGTAAATGCAGATATCGAATATGGGACACATTTAAGAGATCTAAGTTGGTCGTCAAAAACAAATCAGATGCAGTCAACAAATTAGAATTGGGCATCAAGACCTGCTGTGTAATTGCAGCCTTAGAGAGTGTAACTTAAGCTCTGGGCTCTTCTGACAAAGCTGTCTGTGTAAGTGCTGGTTAAAGAAAGACTTAATGTGGAAAGAACAAATATCTTTCATTTCCTAAAGTTTCTCAGGGGCCATTTACACAACACCATTTTGGCCGTTCATTTACACGACAACTGCATTTTGGGGGCCTGAAAAGCAAACTTTTGAAATCGGGTTTCAAAGTGCAAGTTTTTGAAAATGATACTGTTATTGTCTCCGTGTAAACAACAAAAATGTGAATTTGTGAAAACTGTGACATCATGCACATGCGTATTACATGATCAGTCTATAGACACTTAGTGTTTATTTACAAAGTGACATTGCCAACTACTAGCCTGGCAGCATAATACAGCATTTTAGTTGTTTTTGCGGATCCGTGTGAACGCGGATACATTTAGTACATCGTTGTCATGTAAACATACCCTCGTTCTTGGCCAGGGGTGTCCAATCCTGCTCCTGGAGGGCCTGCAAAGTTTAGCTCCAACTCCAATTAAACACACCTGAACCAGCTAATCAAGGTCTTATTAGGCATACTAGAAACTTCCAGGCAGGTGTGTTGAGACAAGTTGGAGCTAAACTCTGCAGGACAGTGGCCCTCCAGGACTGAGTTTGAACACCCCTATTCTAGGCTCTACTTGTAATTGTCTCCTTTATATTTCCTCATAATTGTTTGCCGCTTTGCCGTGGTCTAAAGTTTAACACGTGTTATGAGCTGTGGCATTTATGCTGATCCAGTTCATCTGTCTATCCTACCTAAAACATAAATAAATCTATTCTATAAGATTCTATCAAGTTGACACTTATTTTTTCCACCCACTATTAGAATACTATTAGATGTGTTAAAGTAACCTGAAGAGAAACATAAAACTATGGCTGTCAATATAATAATTGCGATTGAAATCAATTGATTTCTGAAAGCATAACGAAACACATAATACTTTATTCTCTCTCTCTTTCTCGCTCTCTCTAACATTCAATTGGCACTAGACATAAAATTCACCATACACACATGAATAGTCATTCTTAGAGTCCATTTCCTTACCTTATCACTGCGCTACAGTGGAGCTGTGCTGAGGACAGGCAGCGTGGAGGCCTGAGGGCTGTGTGTATCTAGTGCAGCTCATTCACCCACAGTCGCCTGAATGAGAAATGTGCATTTCTCCCAGCACTGACAACAAACCACGGCTTCATGTCCCCAACAAAATAAAGCTACCTCACTCAGTCAAGAAAAAGACAGTGGGGTTTAGTTCTCTCTCTTTGTGTGTATGTGTGTGTGCATGTGTGTGTTTAAGAAGCTCCCTCTCCTTATTTTCTCCTCCCAAGGTTACGGTCATCTTTTTATACGGGATTATAAAAGGTTTCAGCCCAATGGAGGTGTTCAGTGTTATTTTGTAATTAGAATGTAATCCTCCTCTCATGCTCACATTCATTGGTAGATGCTCCCTGCATGCAATTGCAATAATGTGAATGAAAATTGTGAATAATAGCTGTGTCTCTCAAAGTAGCTTCTTTACAGGAAAGGAACTGTAAGGAACTGAACACATAAAAATCCCTTTCTCACAGGTACTTTTAAAGAAAGATTCTTCGAACAAAGGTTTAGTTTGATTACAACCTCAGCGTTTGTTTTCATACAACTTGCCTCGATAATAAAAATGCTTCCAATTTTAGCAACAGTCTGGCATACTACAGTTTTTATTGGACTAGTCCTAGATGCAGATTTAAAAAAATAAATAAAAAAGATATCAAGAGAAAACAAAAAAGGAAACACAGTAAGAAGTCCCTTGAAAAATGGCAAATAAATAAATAAAATATGAGAAAAGTTGAAGACAGAAGGGACACAAGAAGGTAAAAAAAGGAAAGGTTAGTTGGGTGGCCTTTATAGATCTTTATGTCTGTTGAGGGGATCAGCAGGCAGCGGCTGATGAACTTCACTTTCTATTAGTGGCCATGGTGGGGATGTTCTCTCCCTACCGATCAATAGGCTGAAGGACAAGAGTGTCAGAAAAATGAGAGACCCTTCTCTTTCTTGGCAGGGCGGTCTCAGAGCGGACGGCGAGGCACTGAGTGCCAGAGACCCTTAGTCCCTCTGGAGTGGCTTTGAGTGAGGGAGCCATTTTGGGCGGGGGCGAGGAGGAACTCTCATCATCCGTTGTCCTTCGGTTAACAGTTTCAAAAAAGGATAACTCCACCAGCAGAAGGACTCCACAAAACCTTTTCTGAATGGTTGGAGGTTGTTTTGTTTCATCTATGATCGTACTATACAACAGTGAAGTAGCAAATGAACAGAGCTAGGAACTTGTAGTAACTCTTTCTGTTCTGTCTCTTTCTTAGAATATTTCAATACAAGTTCAGTTCAATCCGACAGCATTTGTTGCATAATTTCAACTGTGAGTGTGACACAAGGGTTTTTTGCTAGTTTCAGCCTGACGTAGTAATCATTTTCACGTCCTGCGCCACGTTGTTTAAATAGCAAATGCATTTGCGCCCATTTGTGCACCCATGGTGTGCTGGTCTGAAAACGAGGTGTGTTCAGGCACATTGTTGGCGCATTGCTATTTGGAGGCAACTGAAATAGACTGCGCCATTGACCAACTGAAACCTGGTCTAAAGTCAATGGCGCAATATTTTTTTTTTTTTGTTATTTAAAGAGTGTGTTAGTAATATGTGCCTATAAGCGGGTGCACAACATGCGTATACTCTGCTTATTACACACACAGGGACGCGCAGCAGCACGCAAACATGGCAAATATTAAAAATAAAAGGATTACAATGTAAAAGATTATTATTGTGTGCATAAAGATAAAAATGCTTTGGAGGAATCCGGCTTATCCCATAGATGGTCTGCACGTGTGCAAGGTTAAAGTGAGATTAAATCCGTTTCCTGTCAATGAAAAGAGATCCAAATGAAGCAAAATGAATCATTTCACATCTCTGAGCAACACACTGTAGCATTGCATCCATCGGAGTGCCAGACAGAGAAGCTTGATTCATCCAGTGGCGGCGTGCTTTACACCACTGCATCCGACGCTTTGCATTGCACTTGGTGAAGAGGCTTGGATGCAGCTGCTTGGCCATGGAATCCCATTCCATGAAGCTCTCTACACACTGTTCTTGAGCTAATCTGAAGGCCACACGAAGTTTGGAGGTCTGTAGCTATTGACTCTGCAGAAAGTTGGCGACTTCTGCGCACTGTGCGCATCAGCACGCGCTGATCCCACTCTGTGATTTTACGTGGCCTACCATTTTGTGGTTGAGTTACTGTTGTTCCCAATTGCTTCCACTTTGTTATGATACAACTAACAGTTGACCGTGGAATATTTAGTAGTGAGGAAATTTAACGAATGGACTTATTGCACAGGTGGCAACCTATCACGGTACCACGCTTGAATTCACTGAGCTCCTGAGAGCGACCCATTCTTTCACAAATGTTTGTAGAAGCAGTCTGCATGCCTAGGTGCTTGATTTTATACACCTGTGGCCATGGAAGTGATTGGAACACCTGAATTCAATGATTTGGAGGGGTGTCCCAATACTTTTGGCAATATAGTATATATATATTATATGCCATTTTTGCATAAATGCTGTTGCACTGGACCTGAAACATTCCTTTAAACACATCTCCTGATTAACTTCTGTCAATTACAAGGGCTCCTTAGCTCTCATTTACACTTGTCTGCTGTTCCCTAGACAGCATCAGCCCAGGAGAACAAACAGCAGAGGAAAGAGTATAGATTACTCCAACAGCGACCAGTTCTTTGATAGCTTCTGTGCGTTTAGGGCTGAGGGTTAGAGTCCCCCCCCCCCCCCCCCCCACACACACACACACCCCGACCCCGGTCATGTCTATTCAGCCTCTCCAATTCAGACAGGCAAATTAAGCACTTCCTATCCTGAAAAATCTCCCCTCCCTTTACAAATGCTGAATATGAAATTAGCTTGCAACTATTGAAAGGCAGTACAGGATCATTTTGTGTTGAAAGGAAAGTAAAAGGTGTGCCTCGTGTTTCTCAAATGCAACTGATTTCCTCCGTGAAAGGAAACGAGAGAGGAACAAGAACGTAAAAGAGGGGAAAGTGTTGTGCCTTTTGTCCTGTCTGATTCTCTCTGCCTGTTTTTTTTTTTTTTTTACTGTTTCTCTCTCTCTATGCATATCTGTCTGTGTCTTTCTTTCCTTCGAAAGGCTGTGGTAGAGCAGGTTTAGATGTGACCAAAAATGATCTTCAGACTCTAATATGGTGGTTTACATTAAAAATCAACAACATTAATTTCCATAATGCATTCTAATGGATTAGAGGGCTGTTTGTCAGGCTAGGTCAGCGTTCTGGTTTTAGTCAACACAGCAACCCACCTGACAAGAGCTATTATGTTTATACCTGTTACAAGCCATGAAAATAAAATGCACATAATTAGCTATTTCAGTCATGATCTCATTTATTCGCCAGCGTCCCTGTTTGCTCACCTTCGACCTCTCGTTTCATATTATAAACCATCAATGGGGCAAAAGATACATTATCATTTGTGATATCAGGTGACAGCTCACTCTCTGTGCGTGTTTGTGAACATGAGGTGGGGGGTGTAAAATGTGCTGTAGACCAGACACCAATTAAACGTCTATTTGATGGGGGCATTAGTTCATTCTGGTAAACTATCTGAAGCATTTAGAGGCAGATATAGGAAGGCTTTGTTAGCATGCCATTTGTTCTCTCTTAATGAGAAGGACCTAATGGAAAGGCTTTTTATTTGACAATACATTGTATGATAAACATTTGTCGATCTTTGCCTGTATTTTGTGTTCATGATATGTGAATTAACTACATAAACTGGACAGTACAAGACAACACTGCAGAAAGCACACTGACCTATATCCTATATACATGTTCTTTTCTTAAAGGGACAGATCACTCAAAAATGAAACTTCTGTAATCGTGTCAATCTAATCCAATGTCTGTTGATTCTTTTTTCACTCGCCGTTCGCACCCGGTGTAGACACGGTGTAAGATTTTTATTTTTTTTAAAGAAATTAATACTTTAATTCAGCAAGGACACATTAAATTGTTCAAACGTGACAGAATTTTACATTGTTAAAAAAAAATTGTTTCAAATAAATGCTGTTGTTCTGTTCTTTTTTATCTTGAAAATGAATGCATCCTGGTTTTCACAAAAATGTTAAGCAGCACAACTGTTTTCAACATTGATTAATAATAAGAAATGTTTCTTGAGCACCAAATCATCATGTTAGAATGATTTCTGAAGGATCATGTGACACTGAAGACTGAAGTAATGATGCTGAAGATTCAGATTTGACATCACAGGAATTTTAAAATATATTAAAATAGAAAACAGTTATTTTAAATTGTAAATATATTTCACAATATTATAATAACTGTATATATATATACTAAGTCTCCTGAAGTCATACGATATCTTTGTGTGGGAACAAAATGAAATTAAAGTTGTTATTCTATTAAATTTAGCTTGAAAATAGGTCAGATGCAGATTTTTTACAATGTAAACATCGATGACATTGTAACGTAACTGGAACATGACCAATTGCCTTTGTGTTTTATGTAAACATTCACAATGCATAAAGTTTAAATATGTGGAAGAGCAGGTGATATATGAGAGCTACAGGAGAGAGAAATTGAATAATGACTGACATTTGGGTCTTCACACATTTCAGACGACTTGTAATATAGTGTCATATGGACCATATGGACCATTATAGTGTCATAAATCATATGGACCACTTTTATGCGGCATTTAAGGTGCTTTTTTTGTTGTTTGTAATTTTGAAGCTTATCAGCCTAGTTCCAGATTCACTTAAATGAGTGAATGATACCAGAATTTAAATTTTTGTGTGAACTATCCCTTTAAGGTCACTGATGCACTGAAAATAAGCTGCATTACTGAATGTGATTAAATCAAAAACAATATACAGCCATTATAGTGGGTGCTTCATTAGTTTTATTTCATTTAGCGTTTCTCATACTTGAAGAAGCCAGCGTGCCAAGAACGTGCTCGTGCTCCTTTGAACTCAGTAAAAATCTTCTCCTCAAGCATTTAAATTTAACCTACAGAACAAACTTCTTTTCCTCTCGCGGTCTGCGCTAAACTGATTTTTGTTTTAATTAATGCTCAAGATGACCACAGCTGCTCCTGGAGCCTTCCATTAGAGGTCTTCTAAATGGGCCCATAGAGAAAATACCAAGATCCGCATCCACATGCAGTGGCCAAAGGCCTGCGAGCATGCCTTCACATAGTAAGTTAAAGGAAGGCATGTTCATATGCACATAGCACTCCCACACACACAGTAATTGCTGTACAGGGCAGGTTCATGGTTTGTAAGTCCTCAAATATGATGTTGACCAGTGCATTCCTCAACATCCGTAACGCACATGGTGCTTTCTAATAAACTCCAGCTCGGGCAGCGCTCCAGATGGGGGTTAGGAGAAAGGAACACTGACGGTGGTAAGTGGTTTCAGTAGAGACAGCCTGGCCCTTCATCCCTAGCCAGTAGAGAGCTGGGTGTTAGTCGGCTTTGGCTGCAGTCTGTACTTTGGGTTTCAGCCACATTTTCAGTGTGTGTGCGTTTGTTTTTTATATCCTTACTGCCCATTTCCTCCGAAACCCAACCTGGGGTTTAGGGTTCCTTTCTAGCCGGATGTTTGTACCCCCGGCAAGAGCTTGCGCTGCCTCCTTTTTTTTCGTTTTTATTTAAGCGGTTGCTTTCATCTCTCTTTCTCTCTCTCACACACGCAACACAGACCTGCTGTGGCTTCCCTATGGTCATTCCGGGCCTGTTTAGTGGAATGGCCCAGACCGTACCGTTCTTACAAGAATACCTGTCTGTGCTGCACACTGCTTTTGTTTTTTACCTTTACTGTTTGTACGTCGCCTTTGGCTGCATTTCAAATACAGTGTAAAAATTCTTGTGTTCCAACAGAAGGAAGTATGAAGCTGCAGAAAAGTCAAATACTGTGTGCATTAAATTGATCAAAAGTGACAGTAAGGATGTAAAATGTTACAAAAGATGAAGACCATCAAAGGAATTAATTACATTTTAAAATATATTAAAATAGAAAATAAGTTATTTTAAATTGTAATAATATTTCACAATATTACTGTTTTTACAGTATTTTTTTTGTCAAATAAAGATCTTATTGTGTACATAACTCACTCTCCACTTTACCTGGAAGCTCTTCGTTTTATCAAATCAAGTTTTGCTAGTTATTTTGCTTTTAATTCTAAATTTTAATTTGTGCTGGTCAGTATAAGTTTGAGAGTATGCATATGTGTTTGAGTCCTGTTTTTAAATATATTGCAGGATGAGTAAAAGAATGAGTTGTGTTAATACCCCCTAAATATACAATTTTAGAGGACAAATTGACAATCTTGAAGATAAAATACATTGTTGTTGACTCTAGACTAGTGATAGACTTGCTTATGTTCGATGTTTATGCTGTATATATGTATACTGACTTCAAAGACCACTTTTTGTGATGTCTATTCAGTCATTTGCCTCAATAATCTATTGTCTTTCCTCAAAAAAATGTAATATTGATATATTAATTATGATTAATATGTCATGTAATGAACCGATTGACAGCACTAAAAAGCAAATATCTTTGACATATAAATAGACATTGATAAACATGGCATTGGTTTAGGTACTAATTTAAGTAGCTCTTTCATCTGACACAGTAACCCTTGACGCCCCCTCCCTGTCTCTTCACCCAGCTCTTCAAACTTCTCTCTTCTCTGCAAGACCTCATTTCCTTCATCCCTCCCTCCATTCCTCCATTCTCTGTCCAGTCTTTACAGAGACAGACAGCTATTCTCCTTCATTGTCTTTTACAAAGAATGGGGACTATAGATTGGTTCCCCTTTTAATATGGCTGCTTTTTATGCCCAATTCATCCAAATTAAATTGGTCACAACCCACCTGGTGTTGCCCTGTCTTCAATGTGTCTCATGGATCATTCAAAGACTCTCCAGCCAAACTTCACAACCTCTGCTGACCTTGTGTCTTGCTAGTCTGTGGCTATTGTGGTTTGCCCAATAAAGGATGGCATCCCCAATGGAGGTGGCGTGCACAGAGGGGGACAGCAGGAGCTCGAGTCTCTGCCCCTTTTATTACACACTCTAAAAGTGCCCTTCTGGTCATTAAAAAAAATAATAATTCATAATATGAGAGAATAAAAAAAAGGTAATATGTCAAACTCTCAAAATGAATGAAAAGAGTAGAAATGAAAATTTACTGTTTAGGCCTTTTGTTTGTCATATTTATAGGTCAAATTTATATATTTTATATTGTAATGTGTACTTTTTTTATTAATATATCTTGTACTGTATTATTTTTATGTATTGTTTTTATCTTTTAAAATGTGTTGAAACTACATTTAATGGTGCTCTATAATAATGATATTATATTTATTTTATCTGATGATAATAATAATAATAATAATAATAATTATTATTATTATTATTATTATTATTATTATTAATAGTAGTAGTAGTAGTAGTAGTAATTGATTATATAATGGGACAGTTTTTTTTTTTTTTTTTTTTTTTTTTTTTTTTAAGTTTTTTTATGTTGCTCATGTAGACAAGACAAAAATAGCTGTTGTTGGCCATTATATTAAAGTTATGGATATGATGATAGAAAATTATTAGCACATACATTTGTATAATTTTTATATATTGCATTTATCCTGTAAAATGTGTTGAAGCTACATTTAACTGCACTATATAATAATTATAATTGATTATATATTAGATTGTTATATGTTACATATTAGATGATGATGATGATGAAGATGATTATTATTAATATTATTATTATTTGCTTTTATAATTTAACAGTTTTTTTTTTTTTTTTTTTTTTTTCCCATGTTACTAATTTTTTCATGTTGCAAGGCTTATTATATTGTGGTTATGAATATTATGATGGTAGAATATTATAACACAATTAATACAGAAAAGCGAACCTTATTCTATAGAAAATACAAACACTTATAAAAATAAAAATATAAACACTTCTAAAGCCTTTATGTGTAATGCATTATAAAGTTATTCGTAATGTATGTTGTAATGCATTATATCTTTTTTTCATAAATAATTTGAACCAAAGTAAAATGCATTATAGTATTCACAAATTCACAAAATCTGAAATTGGTTATTTGTCATGGTTTAATGCATTATAATTTCTAAAGGTGTATTATAATATATTATAACTATGATTACAATTATTCATGAGACCATACAATGCATTATAAGGTGTATTACAAGGCATAATTAATGAATGTATCTAAATCGCAGAAAAAAATGAATGAATAAATAAAAATTAATGAATAAATGTACAGATATTTTAAGTTTTGTTGTGTAAATACTGTTGTACTATTTTTTTTAAGGGCCCTCAGTTCTGTCTGCCCCTGTGGAGTTCTGTGCACACCACTGCCCTCAACTTTCTAAAGGGTCACCTTTAGACCATTAGCGGAGCATTGTTTCCCCCTGGCCCAGCCTGTGCCCCCTGCATCAGCCCCCAGCCAAACCCGCACAAATGGGAGTTTTTAATTATCATCCTCTCTTTCTCTCTCTCCCACCTCCCACTCTTCCGGAGAATGCCTCTTGTCTTTTTGGTCATAGTCATGCCATGTCCTAATGCACTTGGATCCTCACAGACAGCCATAATGCGGCTCTCACCGCTGTTTATTAGCCAGATCCATTTGCCACAAGTAACCCCCCCCCCACCACCACCACCACCACCCCGCCGCTGCCACTACGCCTGCTTTCGCTCTCCCTCCACCTCTTCTTTGTGCTGCCATATGAATGCACTTTGATGGTTGATAATTATGCCTGTCCTTTTGACACGAGGATCCACGGCCTGCCCTTGTTAAGCCAGTAATTAGCCTGTCCTCCTTATTTATTGAGAAAGTACAAATTATCCCTTCTAGTGGGCACTGGCCATTCCCCGCTCTCTCACTCTCTCTTATTCTCACTGTTTCTCCCTCTCTAGCTGCTCTCCGTTCTCCTTGTATCCCTCAGCACTTTTGATAGGCTGAAAGCAGCTGCACTAAAGCAAGATAAAGCTGCACCATCAGGATGATGAAGAGTGTGGATGGAAAGGCGCTGTGCCGAGCACAAAGGCCGCGGAGGAGCGGCGACGGTGGCGTGAGGACAGCTGAAGAATGCCACAATGAATAGCTCTCATTTGTGAATATACAGATCTGGATGGAGGAGGGCGAGGACCTGGGGGAAGAATATCCACAGGTCATAGTAAATAAAGTTTGGAGAATATACAGTATAGAGATGTTTAAGTAAGTGTGCAGACATGGGTGACAAAAACGATGCTTGGATGCTTTATCTCAAAGGGTTGATTTATTAAAGTAATGATTTGCTTTTGGGGTCTCAGGTTTGGCTCACCTTTCCAGGGCTGCTCCGTCTGAGAGCTAGATAATCTGGGAACACGTTACATGGAGGCACCTGCTTAATTTCAATTGCATGCCATGCTGGAACCTTGTTTAATATGGTATGAAAATGGCTGTGAGCAATATGTAGCTTGTTTTTGCAGTCTCTTTACCATATAAAATCATTCAAAGCTTGTATACTCCCTTTCCCTGTTCTGTTTCTTCCCCCTCTTTTCTGTTTCTCAGCCTTTCTTTTTTTTCAAGAGGTCTGGAATATTAAGCTGTGACCCCCCGTTGTCCCTTTCCCCTCCTCGGCTCTCTCTGTGTCCTCTTTAGCTTGAACAAAACCCATTTGCTCCAGTACAGCAGGAGGAATGGTATTCAGGTGGTCCCCTCCTTCTCCTCATGCAGCCCTCTGCCCATAAGAGCCTCCCAATCAATAGAGATGTAAATAAGTTCAGACAGTTGCCAGACCTTTGTCTACGTCTTAGGTTTGAGAGGCATCACAAGGATCTATTTTGGTCGGGCTGAGATTTTTAATCTGTTTAGTTTCAGTGTTCGGGGAGAAACAACACAATCTTTTGGACTAAATAGCCTGGATTACCAGTCACACTTGAAGTTTGATCTCTTTTTTGAGTAAGGTGACAACAGACTTAGTTTCATGGGTGTTTTCACTTTGCGTTTCTGACTCATATGAGCTGTGAGTTCAGGTCAGGTGGCATTATACTGAGAATCTCAGACAAGATATATACTTTTTTTTAAGGTTTGAAAAAGTAAGAGATCTGGTTGTGAAGTATGTATATTTCCAGATGTGTCTGTGTGGTTACTTGTGGTTACTCTGTAACTGGTGTTTCACACTGATATGCAGTAACACAGATGTTGCGACACCAATTAGAAGAGATAAAACTTCTGCGTTGTGTAGATTTTAACCTGCGTTGGTCAATCAAACACGGGGCAGCAGGCATTCGTTCATCTGGATCTTTTATTCTCACTCCTCTCCCATTACAGCGCAAAAGGGAAAAGGAGGAACCAAAATGGGAAATTGCATTGACCCATGACATCATGACAATTAAAGGGAAAAGCACTCACATTTCAATTAGACATCAAGTATTCTGTTTGACAATATATACAGTATCTCACAGAAGTGAGTACACCCCTCACATTTTTGTAAATATTTTATTATATCTTTTCATGTGACAACACTGAAGAAATGACACTTTGCTACAATGTAAAGTAGTGAGTGTACAGCTTGTATAACAGTGTAAATTTGCCGTCTTCTCAAAATAACTTAAAATAAGTTCACAGCCATTAATGTCTAAACTGCTGGCCACAAAAGTGAGTACACCCCTAAGTGAAAATGTCCAAATTGGGCCCAAAGTGTCAATATTTTGTGTGGCCACCATTATTTTCCAGCACTGCCTTAACCCTTTTGGGCATGGAGTTCACCAGAGCTTCACAGGTTGCCACTGGAGTCCTTTTCCACTCCTCCGTGACGACATCACGGAGCTGGTGGATGTTAGAGACCTTGCGCTCCTCCACCTTCCATTTGAGGACGCCCCACAGATGCTCAATAGGGTTTAGGTACCCTCAGCTTCTTAAGCAAGGCAGTGGTCATCTTGGAGGTGTGTTTGAGGTCGTTATCATGTTGGAATACTGCCCGGCGGCCCAGTCTCCGAAGGGAGGGGATCATGCTCTGCTTCAGTATGTCACAGTACATGTTGGCATTCATAGTTCCCTCAATGAACTGTAGCTCCCCAGTGCTGGCAGCACTCATGCAGCCCCAGACCATGACACTCCCACCACCATGCTTGACTGTAGGCAAGACACACTTGTCTTTGTACTTCTCACCTGGTTGCTGCCACACACACTTGACACCATCTGACCCAAATAAGTTTATCTTGTCTCATCAGACCACAGGACATGGTTCCAGTAATCCATGTCCTTAGTCTGCTTGTCTTCAGCAAACTATTTGCGGGCTTTCTTGTGCATCATCTTTAGAAGAAGCTTCCTTCTGGGACGACAGCCATGCAGACCAATTTAATGTATGACCGTTAGGATCGTCTCGCGTCTTTTGCAGCGCCTTGCACGAGCACTGCGTTTTTAAGATGCCGTGTCAAGTTAAAAGAATTTCAACATTTACTCGAAGTGCCGCTCATCAACGTCAGTTCCAAAGCAGTGGACCAATCAGAAGAACTCGGAGGTGGGGCAAGCATTGCAAGCTTCTGTTTACAGTAGCATGTTGGCATGGCAACTGTTTTATTTGTTCGTTATTGCCATTATTGCATCATGCCCCCTCGCGTCCTGCGCTGCGCTTTTTTTAAAACCATTCCTTGCATTTTTAGATGCAAAGACGCGTTGTGTGAACGAGTCCTTTGATAAATGAAAACTGAATAGACATATCATTGAAAATCACTGGCTTACAGTCCAAGTTGTTAATTCCGAGTCTGAAGTTCATTTAGGGTTCATTATACTCTTTCCAGTGTAAAAAAAAAAAAAAAAAGTCTATCTTCCATCATCCTTCCTCATAGTTCACACCTGAAAATACCATGTAGACACCAGCTTTTTTCCAATTAACATCTTATTCCCATAGGAGTCTGAATACACACACGCTCTTGCATATTAGCATGCTAATGTACCAAACCCATATTTAGGAGAGCAAAGGTTAAAGGTAAAATTCACCCAAAAAAGTGTCATTTTTTAATCATTTATTACCCTCATGTAGTTCCAACCCTGTAGGACCTTCTTTCTTCCGTGGAACACAAAATATATGGTAGAGTTCAAACAACATTGAACCCTGTTAACATTCACTGTATGGACATTTTCCAAAATATCTCTCAAGTTATATAGGATTAGAATGACATGAAGGTGAGTAAATGATAACAGAAATTTCATTTTTGGGACACAATGACATAATTTGTTAGAAAATTAGTTGCTACAACAAAGCAATGCCATTTAATTGCAGTTGAATGCTTCTGAAGTAACTGAAGTAGTGTGTAAGTAAATGTATTACTCTGTACTAAACATCTTTGGTTACAAATTAGTCAGTGCGATAATTAAACATTAGAAAGAAACTCTTAATTGTTTTATGATTTGAATGGACATTCTGTTTGGTGCGATGTCCTGAAATGGTTGGATGCGCCTGTTAGTTGATTTCAGCATTTTTAACATGCTTTTAAAACAGGCTGTGTGGTCAAAGCCATTAAAACATAATGAGATAAAAACTAGCTAAGAAAGAATGCATATTTAATGATGCACTTGGTTCGCTGGTCCCTTCACCCAAAGCCATATGATAATTCTGATCTATGCATCCTAACATTACAGAGACGAAGCTGTTTACACTTTCATTTAAATTTTTCTTTCTTCTTGTCTGTTTTTGGAACAAGGCCCTTTCTCTACACACATTCAGCTTGACTCACGAGGGATTAGCTGGGGTTTGCTCAGAGTCCAAAACAGGAAGTCAGACATAACAAACACCCTTAGCAAATGAACATATCGACAGACCCGTAAACAAACACAAAGATGTGTGTGTGTGCAGTCCAGTGGCTGTCAGTCTCCACTTTTGTAGCCTTTGACTGTCTGTGCGACGTGATTTAAGAAGCCAAATAACATGTTTGGTGATGGTCTGGAAGCATTAAAAGCATCGGTCAGCTCCTCGCATATCTGTGTGTGCTTAATTACAAGCGCTCGGCTTGTAAATTAAAACTTCATATTCAAGCAAAGCTGTGGCGCCTGGGGGCAGATCTCTTGCCCTTTTATTTCTGGATCCCAGACCCAAACCCTGCTGCGTTTTTGGCCAGGGTCTGTGGACGTCTGTGGCCCAGCCCGCCCCGCTGCCACTCAGGCCTGTTACTCTAGGCCACCATGCTTGGAGCTATGGAAATGTCTTGCTGTGAATGAATGTGTGTGTGTAACAATGTATCTCCTGTAAGACTGAAAATATCTTAAGATATTTTAAAACGAACAAAGACATTTGCTTTACTGTTTCAACCCCCTCTCTCTTGCTACAAGGGCCATTTGGAAGGCACAAAGGTGTTGAAGGTGATCAAGGCCTGTAGGCCAAAATGTATATACATCGGGGGTCTACAAATGGTCACAACTTTAGTACAGTGGGGGAAGTTTTAATTTCCTGATTGGTCAGTTTGAATGTCTCATATTTTGGTTTCAGTCACATGGTCAAGGAAGGGATAAAAGAGGATTGTAACTGTTGCTCTGTCTCTTTGATTCTTGGCTTTTCTTGGGCACTCTCTCTGGCCCTCTCTCTCTCTCTCTCTTTCTCTCTCTTTCTCTTTCACTCTCTCTCTCTATCTCTCAGGTAACTTTTGACATACATGCTGGGTACGATTAATGGTATATGATTTTATCATCTCATACATCTATTTTGTAATTATTTTAAGTGTAATCATAATCAGATATTGTCATTAAACCCTTTCTATTACAAATGATGTGCTAACTAGTTTTGATTTAGTTTTAACATTAATGTGCTCCCTATTGCAATACAATATTGTCACACTGTAGCAACGCTCTCCCACATATTTTGCTATTATAACTGCGCTTATTTCCATCGTTGGTATAAGTTGCAAGAAATGTACAGTTTTCTGCCATCTTGCTGATAACGTTTCTTTAGTCGCTCGGCAACCCTACAGCCTGAACCCCTGTAGAAGGTCCACCCTTACACTCCAAACAAGCAGGAGAGAGAAGAATGGAAGCAGAGAGCAAGGAACAGTGTTTGGTAGCCACCAGAATTGTAATTAATAAGTAAATTTCTCATGATTAACTTTTATTAAGTTGTACCCCTGAGCTCGGAGACATCAGGGTAATGAGTGAAGGCTGCAGAACAGGATAGAAAATACACACCGTCACACTGTATCTTCACATCTTTGGACTTACACAGCCATACGGCCTAATGAAAGCCAGCTCTATAGCAGTGCTTCACAACTTGTGAATTGCAGCCACAAAACAGGTTGCAGGTCTGCTATGATAGGGTTACGGATAGCAGGGACAATTAAACATTTAACAATGTTAAATCTAAATAATTCTTGAGCAGCAGATCAGCATATTAGAATGATTTCTGAAGGATCATGTGACACTGAAGACTGGAGTAATGATGCTGAAAATTCAGCTTTGATCACAGTAATAAATTACTTTATAAAATATATTCAAACAGAAAACAGTTATTTTAAATTGTAATAATATTTCACAATATTACTGTTTTTACTGTATTTTTAATTAAATAAATTCAGCCTTGGTGGGCAGATGAAACTTCTTTTAAAAACATTAAAAATCTTACCGATTCCAAACTTTTGACCGGTAGTCTATATTTACGTTTTAAAGTCATGCGCCCTCTAGCTGGCGTAAAAATAATGACAGTGTCATGTTGCGTCTGTCATGAAATGACATATAACTGTCATTACCAATCAAAATGCGTGTTCATTTAAATGCAATGTGTGGACTTTTTACACGGTCCCTTACCCGCCAGTTATCCTATTTCCATTTAGCAAAACTCATTTTTTTTATTAACGACTACACCTACCCCAACCCTAAACCTACCCTTCATGATTTATAGAGCATATACACTTTATGAGCACATGTGTTCCCTCGGATCGAACCCACGATCGCATGATCACATGATTGCATATTGTTGTATATTGCAATGCTCTACCAATTGAGCTACACAAAACCCGAAATATGACGCAGATAAAAGGGTGCAATGCATTAAAATGAAAGTGTCCTGTTGTCGATAGTGGCGGAACTTTAGTAAACGCTCCTATGGGTCATATTTCAGGGAAGTGACAAACAACCTATATGGGCGTATTGGTTGGAGGACATGTTGGGCTGGTTATATACTTGCTCAAAGATTGATTTTGGATCATTTTTAGCCAAAAAAAAGTTACAGACTGCAGCTTTAAACCAATAAAACAAATTAAAACATTGCATTTTTTTCTTTACTTCTGTATAACAAATCATTTTGGTAATGCAACGGGGCTGATATATGAGAAAGTAATGTTTAAACAACTTGATTGTGAATGCACATGAAACTTTTAAACTTGTAGGGAGTAGGATGTGAAGTTCTGTAAGGTCTGTTCTCGTTTGAGCCCATGGCTCGACAAGAGAACATGAAGAAGCACTTGTCCAGGAAAAAAATGGAAAACGATGGCTTTAGTAAAATGGGTGGTGGGAATCAGATTTCAAAATTGAGGCTTATGAAATAATAAACAAAAATCCCTGCAGCAAATGCTTGCTGGTGCCTGCAGCTGACTAGCTTAAGCGCATGGCATGAGGTGGGCATTGTCTTTATAAGATGGCACCTCATAAAATGGCATTAGCTGCCATTGCTGGGGCTTGAAGCTTCATCCTGCTGGGTTTAGGCCCAGCGTGTTCGCCAGCGCACATTATTAGAGTGACATCTGCTTTACAAGTCCTGCACCCAGGAGCATACCTAAACAACTCATTTCAGCTCCATTCTCTCGGCAGACCCTCCCCGCCGCCCCTTTGCAAGCCTCCCGAGCAGAGGGTGTGTAACTCATTTTGTTCTGTCGTCCTCTCCCTCTCTCACTCGCTCGCTCTCAATTTTAATTTGCATATGGTGTCATTTCTCTTTCTTTCCTTCCTTTCCTGCCTTCCTTTTCTGTTTGCAGCCCTCTGGCCAGTGATGAGTGTTGCACAACAGAGGGCTTCACTTTATCAATCAGCTGTGGCACAAACACTTAGTGCATTACAGCGACCATCCTTTATTTCAAAGCTCTTCACGGAGGAGGCATGCAAATTGCTACCGCATCAGCCGCCTTGACAAAAGAGCAAATTACCCAACGCGCACAACAATTTCTGAAGGCCTGAAGAGGACGTTGACTCTGGCCTTTTTGATTTTATGTTAGCAGTGGCATGTATTTATGCGCAATTTATGTTAACAGTGAACTGTAATGATTGCAAAACGCAAGTTAGAGTTCACCAATCTAAATTCGACATGTTTGGCTGTCCATTTGTGTTTTTGAATACTTTCACATATGGTAAATTATAAATGTTAAAATGTTGCTTGAAGGTTCTTGCTGTCATACTGGGTCATCTAAACTGCACAGTATTTTTCTGTGACCGTCATGCAGTAGTCAGACTGATGGACTAGATCTCTGAAATCCCATGCGATAAGGCTGGAATGAAACAAGCATTACAAACATCACAAACTCTGTGTAAGACAAGCTTCCTCTGATCTGTTTTATCAATCACACACACACACACACACACATTCATTGAGACAGTGATAGCTCAGCCAGGAGCTCCTTTAAGTCCGCTGTCAGCAGGTATCCTTCCAATTCAATGAAAGCAACATCATGTGCTGTTTCACAGACTGCCAGGCTTGACCATCAATAAGAAGCAGTTCTTGGCACTGTGTAATAGTGGTTTTCAACTCATTTCACTTCAGGTTTTACAATGGACATCAAATACAATGCAAGTAAAAGTAAACATAAATATACCTATATTTATACCTATAAATCTATCTATCTATCTATCTATCTTATCTGTCTATCATCTGTCTGTCTGTCTGTCTGTCTGTCATAATCCTTAAAATTTGCAAAACAGTATGTTCATTTCTCGAAATAATTCGTACAAACAGCACAACATATTGGAATACTGCAAAAGCCTGTAACTTGCGCAAAATCCTTAGTTCATCTCTCAAAAGCAAGTATTTATGTCAATGAACATATCAGTGCCATCAGAATGACAAGTCCTTGTGTCATTGTTCTCGAACAAGATAGTCAGAATGCTTAGCCATGTTGTTAATATAACAGTGATGAATATTTCAGATGTAAACTATGGCTACGGTTTTATGACAGTGATTGAAACTGCAGAAGACTGCACTTTTTCTGTATGGCATATATCAATTTTAACAGTACAAATGGACACATTACTGTATATGGGAGATTGATTGCAAAAGACTGGACAGGATTCACAGTTTTGTATTTACTGTTGGTCTGTCAACAAATTACTGTAAAATGTCCTTGTGATAAATGAAAAAGACAAGACTATATATACATAGACTGTATATATGTATCATACACATTCATGTGTATGTGTGTGATATAGTATGTATCTGTGTAAAGTTCATTTAGCCTACTATACTGCAAGTGTAAAGCAAGTATAATATGCTACTGTAAGTGGAAAATATTAAGATTACAGCATGCATACTGTATTAGAGTACAGTGCACATTGCCTACAAAATGCTTGAATGATTGAGGAAAAGGTTTTTCTCCCAACGTTCGGCTGCACCTTTAGACTCGCATAAGCCATTGTAAGGTCATGATTGAGAACATAGTTCACAGTAGTGGCCCTTATTTCACCAGAAACATGCCTACGCCCTTTGCTTTATCTACCTCTTCCTCTGTTTTGCCTCCTTACCCTTCTACCAGGCATCCTTACTCCTCTTCTTCTTCCCAGCTGTTGACCCTATTTGTTTCCATGTTGTTCTTCCATTATCAGAAATTGTTACTCTTGTGTTGTGCTCTGTCTATATATGCTTTCCAGTTGAAGATTCATGACATGCATCTTTGAGCTGTTTTAGAGAACTGGTTGGGTCATTGGTTGATCTAATGCTTTACATTCCCTTGAATACATTAGTGAAATTCGAGATTCACCTGCAAAATTAATCAATTCAGGACACATTTACAAAAGTCTAATAGAAATGTATAAATGATATACTTGACACATTATGATAACTAGGTCAACCATTTTGCATTTAATGACTTATGCGATGAACTAATGCCTAGATGTTTTGAGGGGTAAGACTATTCAACAGACAACCATATATTACTGTACATTTTAAGCAACATGACATTAGCAATTGATAATAATAATTATAATAATTGAAATAGCAGACAATTGACCCTTCGCTGGGAGTTTGATTGACAGGCGATCTAACCAATCATAACATTGAATCCGCCATTTTGTCCGCCAAAGCAGTCAGTAGTTAGAAGATTATCCTCGGTGGACTTGAACTTGAAAAATGGTGTGTATTGACGTTTGAAACAACATTCCTTCTCATGTTCATTAATGTTTATTTGATGCTATAAATTAACTAGTAGGAAGAGATGATCGGTTCATGAACCGTTTGAGCTGAGGCGCTACAGCAGTCTGTCACAACACATTAAAGAGCCACAAAACGGTTTTTATTGTTCTAATTTCTTAAAAAATTACACAATTTGAAAGCTGGGACTTTGATTAATATCATAAGTAACCTGCTCTGTCTTGTCTGTCGACGTGTTGCCAGTGTCCTCTTTGCTCCGCGATGTATTTTTCACTCTGTGTTGTGTGACAGCTCCATGGCTTGTCGGACAAAGCAACAGTAACTAAGGGGGCGGGTCTTTGCGAAGGGTCAATTGTACATAATCAATTGTATGAATGTAGCAAAGCATTTGCAATTTGTTCAAAAGAATGAGAAATTGCTTTTATGATGACTAGATGATGTGGAGGTTGATCAAGTAGAGTAGTTTTGATAATTTCAGTTCTGATCTAAGAAAGGTGCCAAAGCAACTGAGGAAAAAACTTTTAACCTGTTTACTAGTACTTTTCCTCAGTTAATTTGATTCTCTCTCCTTACTTAAGTTGTTTCTTTTTATTTGAATTATATCTTATAGTTTATTTTTACTCTCTTCCATATAGCTTACAGTGGTGGTCAGAATTATTGGCACCCTTGGTAAATATGATCAAAGATGACTGTAAAAATAAATCTGCATTGTTTATCCTTTTGATCTTTAATTCATAAAATTAGCAAAAATCTAACCTTCAATTGAAGGAAAAGATTTGAAAGTGGGGGGGAAATCACATTATGAAATAAATGTTTTTCTCCAAAACACGTTGGCCACAATTATTGGCACCCCTAGAATTTTTTATGAGTAAAATATCTCTGAAGTATATTCCCATTCAAATTTAAAATTTTTTTTATCACACCAGGGTGATCATGAACATGAAATTGTCCAGCCATGACTTCCTGTTTCACAGGAGTACAAACATGAGGAAACACAAAGGCCAAATTCCCGTAATCATTCATCACAATGAGTAAAACCAAAGAATATAGTTCTGATGTGCAGCAAAGGATTGTTGAGCTTCACAAAATAGAAAGCGGCTATAAGAAAATAGCTAAAGCATTGAAAATCCCCATTTCCACTATCAGGGCAATAATTAAGAAGTTCCAATCAACTAAAGATCTTACAAATCTGCCTGGAAGAGGACATGTGTCTATATCATCCTAATGCATGGTGAGGAGGAGAGTTTGAGTGGACAAAGACTCTCCAAGGACCACAGCTGGAGAATTGCAGAAATTAGTTGAGTCTTGAGTCTCAGAAAGCCTAAAAAAAATTATCAAACAGCACCTACATCCCCACAAGTTGTTCAGGAGGGTTTCAAGAAAAATCCTCTGCTCTCATCCAGAAGCAATCTCCAGCATATTCAGTTGTCAGCTAAGACTGGAACTTCAAACGGGAGCAGCTTCTATGGTCAGATGAAACTAAAAAAAAGAGCTTTTTGGCAGCAAACCCACCAGATGGGTTTGGTGCACACATGGATAAAAAGTTCCCCATGCCCATGGTTAAATATACTGCTGGATCTTTAATGTTGTGGGCCTATTTTTTCTGCTGGAGGTCCTGGACATCTTGTTCAGATACATGGTATCATGGATTCTATCAAATACCAATAGATAAAAAATCAAAATCTGACCGCTTCTGCTAGAAATCCAATAATGGGCCGTGGTTGGATCTTCTATCAGGACAGTGATCCAAAACAAACATCAAAACCAACACAAAAATGTGTCCCTGAGCACAAAATGAAGCTTCTGCCATGGCCATCCCAGTCCCCTGACCTGAACCCTATAGAAAATGATTGGAGTGAACTGAAGAGAAGAAAGCACCAACATGGAGCTGGGAATCTGAAGGATCTGTAGAGATTCTGTATGGAGAAATGGTCTCTGATCTCTTGTCAGGTGTTCTCCAAACTCATCAGGCATTATAGGAGAAAACTCAGAGCTGTTATCTTGGCAAAAGAAGGTTGCAAAAAGTATTGAATAAAAGGGTACCAATAATTGTGGCCAACGTGTTTTGGAGAAAAATATTTATTTCATAATGTGATTTTTTTATTTTTCCCCCCACTTTCAATTCTTTTCCTTCAATGAAAGGTTAGATTTTTGCTAATTTTATGAATTAAAGATCAAAAGGAAAAACAATGCAGATTTATTTTTACAGACATCTTTGATCATATTTACCAAGGGTGCCAATAATTCTGACCACCACTGTATATGTGAATCTTTATGGTCATGGATCTATAAAGCACTTTGTAATGTGCTATGTAAATAGTTTTACTTGTGTTGTCAGTATTCAAGTGAACATTGTCTTCAAAATGGCTGCTAGAATGTGTCTATTTTCTTCTCTTCTGTTTCTGCAATACAGGCCAAAATGATAAGAAGTAAAAACAATAGCCTTGTAATATCATAGACAGAAATTTGAATTTGCACACACAATAGTGAGTGATGTATTTTGACACGGCTGATGAGGTCTGCGGGAAAGAAAGAGAGCAAGAGATAGACTATTCAGTTCATTCAAGTTTAGTTAGTATTCCATAGGGAACAGGATTGTTTCCCTGAGTAGCATTCCTTCAATGTCCTGTGGCCAGTGTTCCTTGTTAGGCTGTGGCCCTTCCAGTGGAGAAAAGAGATAGATAGAGGGAAATAAATAAATAAAGAAGAGAGAGTGAGTAGGATGAGAAGGGGAGAGAGAGAGGGCCGCTACGCCAACACCTTGACGTAGATGTACAGCTGCTCACATTGCGCCTGTCTCACCTTTAGCCTCGTCTGTCTGCTGCCGCTTTTCATTTTCCGCATTCATACATCAATGAGCTTCGCATGCTGACACCTCATTTTGCAGGCTACTTTGGTTATGGAGGCCGTGTTTTGCATATCGCAACCCACCCCCCTCCTGACACGCCGGTGATCTTTAAAGAGAGGGAGAGAGCGGCACCGAAGGAGAGCGAGTTAGCTACTTCTTTTCTTTCTGATGCATACCTTCATCACTTTTCTCCTTGTCGTGCAAAAGTTCTCCTCTGCGTGACACCGGCTCATCTTCTCCAAATCGAGCTTAATTGATTGATTTCTGTCTTTCATTTTCCCGTGTCTATCATTGCTGTTCCTGCGTCTCCCCCCCTCTCATGCTTCTGTCTCTCCACTTTGTCTTTGCTCTGTGTTTGACAGCTTTAGTCTGAGCATACAGGCTTCCCTCCCCCACCACTCCTCTTCAATCTCTGTATTTCAAGTGAATATTACGTTCCTATTGTATTCAATAATGGAGACTGATTTCCGGGACAATTATTACTGGCTAATTAGTCAACACCACTAACAGTCAAGCCAGACAACGCACAGTTTTGCATACTGGACCATTATAGTTTAAAAAAAATGTCCCTTCATGCTCAGAAAAAGGGAATGACAGCTTGAGTGTTTGATATGCATATTTCTTGGGTGTATGTCTTATAATTATGTACCTATTAGTTTGCATATACTGCTCCCCATATAGGGATTGAAAAAGCATCGTTTCCAAATTATATGAGCAGATTCTATTAATATTCTATACTATAATATAATGTACATATATAATTATTATATATACTATAATATATTATAATTATATATGTCTAATATATAATATAATTAATAATTTTTGGTTTGAGTATGTATGTGTATATATATATATATATATATATATATATACATATATATATATATATATATATACACACACAGTCAAACCAGAAATTATTCAGACATTTTTTATATTTTTGATATATTTTTACTAGTGGGTGCAGGACACTATAGTTCATTTATGTAAGTGAGGATAGCAAAATGAAGTAAACTGTGACATACCCAAAAATTCTTCATACAGTGGACTACCAGTAAAATTGATAAAAATTTGAAACCAAAAATTATTCAGACACTTTGACTTGACCATGTTTTGCTTAAGTGTTATCTGACATAATTAAGATTATTTTTTTCTGACACAGTTTAACTTGTCATATTTTATTACCATTTTTTTAAACTATAGTGAATAAACTGTATTGATGAATGAAATGTTCAAGATGTCTGAATAAATTTTGGTTTGACTGTATATACAGTGTATATATATATATATATATATATATATATATGTTTATTAAAATGTTATATATATATAGATATGCATTCAGATAAGCCATTGTGAGACTCCACACCTCATTTTCTCCTTTAAAAGAATATAAAATATGCTCCACCAGACTTTGTTTTTTTAAGGTGAAGCTTTGACTACATTTACTGTATTTTATTGAATTTCTTATGCAATGATGCTTTTGGAACGCTTTAGAGATGCACAATGGCAACATTTACATCACGCTTCAAATCAGAGAGCGCCATTGTTTTTTGTGTAAATGTTTTCATTTATTTACATTCTAACTTTCAGTAGATAATTAAATACAAGGGTCCGGAGGTAAGTGCCTGTTGTAGACACACCCCCCTGAAAAATGCTTTTGTCCCCACTGCCTTACATGCTCCTATGAGCTAATTGTGAATTAAAATCCCGACAAGCAAACAAAATGTTTGGTTGGAGCGAGGGTGACAGCCGTGAGGAGGTGTCGGCGAACGAGAGGGTGGGCTGCCGAACGAGGTGATGAAGGAAACGACAGGAAGAGTGTGAGGAGTGAGTGTATGTGTGTGAGTGAGTGAGTGTTTGTAATGGAAAGGGGGTGGGTTATTTGTGTCGTATAGGTATCATATGGATATCTGCCAAACCTAATGTAATAAATTGATGTTTTCCTGGGCCTGAAAAGAGGGACCCAGGCTTTTAAGTGGCGAGGGGCTGTCATCTCTTTGCATTTGTGAGAGGAGAGGGGAGTGTGAATGTCACTTTCAAGTAGAACTGCAGCTCTCTCCTAATGAGAGATGGGGTCTGCCTCAGAGCCAGCCAAGGGGCCAAGGAGGAGACGCCACCCTCCCGTAGCCTCCAATC
The DNA here is from genome assembly GCF_019924925.1 of Ctenopharyngodon idella. NCBI lineage: Eukaryota > Metazoa > Chordata > Actinopteri > Cypriniformes > Xenocyprididae > Ctenopharyngodon > Ctenopharyngodon idella. Next base: position 10,096,712 of record NC_067232.1, on the reverse strand, counting down.
CTCAGAGGGGCTGACAGCCTCCGATAAATCAAGACACTCGCTTCCTCTCTTCCCTCCCTGCGCCACCTGCGGTGGGTGGAGAGCGCTCATTTTCCACCCAGAAAGAGAGAGAACAAGAGGGAAAAGCCGAGAGGTGTAAGGAGGGAGATAAAGCGACGGAGAAAAAGAAAAGGGATGGTCTGGGCCCAAAAAAACTATCCGCAAATGTCCTTTGAACTGAGTGTGTTTGGTGTACCGTACCTGTCCGCGCCATCTTCTTGTGTACAAAGAAATGGCGTGCTGCGCATCAACTGCATTTTTTTCAGTTTTGTTTGCTTGTTATGTTTGCGGCAAGTTAATTGTGTTTTTGTCGAGCGGTGCAGGGTCGCTGGGTCGTTGTGTAGCGTTACCTTTAACACTGTTAGTTATCTAGAGCAGAAGAGTCGCACGGAGGTAATTATCCTGTTAAATAAGTTCAGGTGTTGGATGAGGCTGTTTGCCCCTGCTGTCCTGTGGAGCTAATGTCCATGCCCTGCCCAAAGGCATCCAGTGACCCATTACTGCGAGCAACAGCACTCACAAGCAGATGTGTACCATTTAAAATAGCGCCTCTCCATTATTAAATGAACTCACCACTTTTTCCCCTCTATACTTTAACAAACACTCACTTGCATTAAGCAAAGCTTAAAATCAGATCACATCTGCGGAGATCTAAAATATGATGATGTCCGGCATCAACAGTTTTGTACATTTCTGTCATAAATGCACAAGTTGCGCCACTTACGTATTTGTGAAGAACAAGTTAAGCATTTGCTGATGCCGTCATTTATACTGACACACTGTATTAGTCCCCTCTTGCAAATCAGATAATGCTGCAAACATGCCCACAGAATAAGTGCCTGCATTTGCATATTTGCAAGCCGACTCTGAAGACTAGGTTTTGGAGGATGCAGTAAACTACCACCATCTAACCTACTACGCTGTGACTGTACAACAAAAATAATCCTCAACAATGCTTTGGTAGGTGGTATATATCAAAGTAACATCCACATAGATGGCAGGACCCAAAGTTTCCCAGCAGAACATTGCCCAAAGCATCACACATATATATATATATATATAATCAAGCTGTATATAAATATTATATATATATATACACACCGATCAGGCATTACATTATGACCACTGACAGGTGAAGTGAATAACATTGATTATCTCTTCATCACGGCACCTGTTAGTGTGTGGGATATCTTAGGCAGCAAATGAACATTTTGTCCTCAAAGTTGATGTGTTAGAAGCAGGAAAAATGGACAAGCGTAAGGATTTGAGCGAGTTTGACAAGGGCCAAATTGTGATGGCTAGATGACTGGGTCAGAACATCTCCAAAACTGCAGCTCTTGTGGGGTGTTCCCGGTCTGCAGTGGTCAGTATCTATCAAAAGTGGTCCATGGAAGGAACAGTGGTGAACCGGCAACAGGGTCATGGGCGGTCAAGGCTCATTGATGCACGTGGGGAGCGAAGGCTGGCCCGTGTGGTCCGATCCAACAGACGAGCTACTGTAGCTCAAATTGCTCAAGAAGTTAATGCTGGTTCTGATAGAAAGGTGTCAGAAAACACAGTGCATCGCAGTTTGCTGCATATGGGGCTGCATACCCGCAGACCAGTCAGGGTGCCCATGCTGACCCCTGTCCACCACCGAAAGCGCCAACAGTTGGAACGTGAGCATCAGAACTGGACCACGGAGCAATGGAAAGAGTTGGCCTGGTCTGATGGTCTTACATCACGTGGATGGCCGGGTGCGTGTGCGTCACTTACCTGGGAAACACATGGCACCAGGATGCACTATGGGAAGAAGGCAAGCCGGCGGAGGCAGAGTGATGCTTTGGGCAATGTTCTGCTGGGAAACCTTGGGTCCTGCCATCCATGTGGATGTTACTTTGACATGTACCACCTACCTAAGCATTGTTGAGGATTATTTTTTATTAATATTTATTCAATTATTTAATCTAATTAATTGAAAGTGCTGTTTTATTACATTTAATAAGCATTATTTCAGAGCATTTAGCTCTGGTTATCTAGATGCTTATATCTGGATGCTTAGTATAAGGACAGATTTTTGTACTAAAATGTTGCTAAAGTATGTGACTTTTTAGTGAAATTGTGTTTTAATAACTAGCCTTTATGGACTAAGTGCATCATACTTACAGTGCACATGGAACATTAATGATTTGGCAGTGCTCAATGTTGTTTGGTTTGTTTCTCTTTAAAAGTACGTGAGTAAGTGGCTAGAAAGGAAATTCCAAGCTTGATAAATAATTCAGAAGTATGTAGAGAAGCAAGAGATTAGTGTTAGGGGTGGCGGAGAGGGGCATAGATGAATTCAGTGAGGTGGCGGGCCCAGTGCTGCCAGTATGCAGATTAAAGAGCGGGACGGCAGCGTGAACCTTAGACAGATGGCAGCGCCTCAGCGGAAATGGGAGAGAAGGAGGAGAAACGGACGGGAAAGGGAGAGGAAATCCAGCGATGCGACCTGCAGGAGTAAAAATTGCTTGCATTGTTGTTTTCATTATCTAGCTGCTGTCATTTCATGAGCTTTGTATCTTTGAAATGAAAGAATGAGAAGGGAGGGTTTTAAAAAAGCAGAGGATTATGGAGAGGGGGAAGCAGGGAGGGCAAAAAAACTGTGAAATTAATCTTTTGTGCAGGTCCTGATGGAGCAGAGACATGCTCAGACAAAAGGTAGACTGGGAGAGAAGCGCTGTGATTGATGAATAAAGTAAAGGTGTCAGAAGTCTGTTATGTAAATGAGTGAAGGCACGGAGCATTTCGGGAAGGGAATGAGCGAGAGGAAGAGAGAGGAGAGAGCGCAGCACGTGTCACAGGGGCTATCGTCCCCCCAGCGTCAATCCTGTGCAATCTTTTATCTAGTCAGACAAGCCCGGCCCGCAATCTGTACGGCAGCGCTGCGGAGCGTGAGCTCGGGGTACTTGAGGGGAGAGAGACGCTGCGGCTGAATCTGAGAGAGTGCGGTGGGCCTGATTGACCAGCACTGAATGGAAATGTTGTTAATATACATGTGTACTCACAGGTCCTCTTCACACATCCGTGTGATATTGCAGGACAGAACTGAAGTCGAGAAACAGGGTGTCAGATTGACAGAGGTAATGGAGAAAGCTGGTGATGATGGGACTTTGGTGAGAGAGAGATGCTCACCGCACCTTTTGGTGTTGTTGTAAAGACTGTATATATTATCTTGTGGGTGTTTCTTCAACTACAAGCACTTTTGTTCCAGTGATAGAATTTAATGAAAAATGTGATTTAACTTAAAAGTTCCCATTAAACATTTTACCATGCCTTCATCAAATTTCAAATGTCTTTAGTGTATAGATTTGTTTGTTTTACTGTTTTCCCAGACTTCCAGTCTTATTGTTTTTATGAAAAAAAAAGAAAAAAAACCTAATATAAATAAATGAATACACTACCGTTTGAGAGTTTGGGGCCGTAAGATTAAAGAGTGTAAGATAAAAACATTAATATTGTGAAATATCATTATGATTTAAAATAACTGTTTTCCATTTTCATATATTGTAATTTATTCATGTAATGGCAAAGCTGCATTTCAGCATCATTACTCCAATCGTAAGTGTCACATGACCCTTCAGAAATCATTCTAATATGCTGATTTGGTGCTCAAGAAACTTTTTTTGTATTATTATCAATGTTGAAAACTGTTGTGCTGCTTAATATTTTTTGTGGAATCTATGATACATTTTTTTCAGGAATCATTGATTCATAGAAAGTTCAAAAGAACAGCATTCATCTAAAATCTCTTGCAAAATTATGTATTTACTGTCACTTTTGATCAACTGAATGTATCCTTGTTGAATAAGTTTTTTAAAAAAAGAAAAAAAAATCTTTTTTTTTGGTGGATCAAGCTGTAATTTTGAAAAATTATGTCAAGGTATTATTTAATAATGTGTATTTATGACATAAAATGCTAAATATGTGAAATTAAAAAAACTAAGGAGTCATTTTATTCCAAAAATGTTCAAATCTTAAAAATCTTAGCTCCAGCCCAAAATGAGTTTAGATGGAATGGTGGAAGTGATAATTAATGACAATTAATTTTACATTCATTGTAGGGCATTGTTTGTAAACATATTCAGTATCCGTTTTCAAAAAAGTGCATTTTCAGGGAGTTTAAAACTCCAGAAGTTGAAGAAACACCCACATTCATGCATGCAAACCCAATGAGAAAAGGTACTGGGTAGAGGAATTAAGGATACATCACCTTTTCTCAGTTTAACTATGCTCCGTCTATCCAGAACCTTTTTAATTAGAAGGGCAGGGCATTGCTGAGCCAGTCATTAGGGCCTCAGACAGCGAGTGGGACGCAGGTCGTGCCCCGCATGAGCCCTCACCCTCATATGCAAACGGGCACCATCGTTCATAAACTGACAAAAACAATCAATCACCAGCACATGAAGGCAGAGCGTTAGGTTGAAGTTTAGGGAAACTGATGACATCCTTGCTTTAATTCTACAGCGCACAGCAGTATTGTGTGATCGGAAAAGACAAAGACACGTAGGGTTACCTCTGGAGGAGGTTCGGCTAATTGCTGGCACTTGTTGTCGCGCCTTAGCTTTGTTTAAGTCACGGAGGCTAACTAGCTATCTCTCCCTGATGCACACTGTTTGTTCAGCTAACGCACTGCTGAGAACGCCGTTTTCATCAAGCGACTCATTATTAACGGGTTCATAAATAAACGGGACTCTAATATTTCTCTCTGTTAGTGTTTATTGTGGGCTAGCAAAGTGCATCGGCTGTCTTTAATGAAAGAGAGAGCCACGGGTAATTGAAGCTTATTATGCCCGGGTGAGAGACGGTGGCTGAGAGAGAGAGAGAGAGAGAGAGAGGCTGGCACTGTCAAACACAGTCTGCTTCTGCGACTACTTATTTCATCATGACAAAGCGATTTTGGACCGCCTGTGGTGCTGTGGTTTACATATTTACATTGGATACAGAAGTGGCAGATGAAATGACTTGGATTCCTTGTACACAGTGCCGGCCCGTCCTATAGCCGATGTGCCCGGGGGGGCCCACAAGATGGTTCATAATAAATGAGAAGATCATAACTTGTGATATGAAAACACTTCTCATCCAATTTACACTGACAGCGAGCAGCATGACAACACTAGATATAGGTATAATCTCATTTTAATGAAAGTGTTATTTTCAAAAGTATTATTATTCAACAAACATATCCAATTTAGTTTTGTTGTGTTTTGCTACACCATGGAGTTAAGGTGACTGAACCCACTTTTCCAGTCAAATGTGCATGGACATCAAAAAATGCCTTTCAGTGGATAAGTATTTTTTTAAGAGCCATTTGTAGGAAAATATTTATTTTATTTTATTTTTTATTTATTTTTATTATTATTATTATTATAATTATTATTATTATTATATTTACTATTTTGTAATACTGTGTCCCCAAAAGTATGGGCACTTCAGCTCCATGTGAAAATCTATGAAAGACACTGCATTAACTAGCAGAATATCAAATTAAATGGCTTTCATTATACAATAACACAATTTTCAAGCAAAACGTTTTCCTCAAATGAATTGGATGAAAATGACACTTTCTGGTTGTCAAACTTGGATCATGTTCATAGTTAATGTGATGAACTACATCTGTGGTTGCTCTGCTAGGACACCTGTGTGAACTTGAGGAGAACTGAATTCATACATCCACCAAAAATCACTTTGAGACCAGATAGTTAAAAAGTAATTGCAAAAATTGTGAAGTTTTAAAAAGCTATTGCACCATGTTTGTGTAAATGCCATTTGCTTTGATTATTTATTGTTTATGCAATGAATTTACTATTGTGTGAATGTATTATTTAAATTATTTTGGGGGTTTTAATGTTTTTTTGTTTGTTTTTGTTTTTTAAAGCTGCAGTCCATAAGTTTTGCCTCTTTGTCGGCATCTCTGTTCAAAACCTGCAATTGCAGTTATTTTCGGAATTATCATCTTTACGTGGGTTGTGCATCGACACGGCTCCTCAGCACAGATGAATCTAATGTTTTGAGGAGAATGTGTGGCTGTCAGTCACCGCACCAGTGGATACTGTACATGTACTTCCGAATAACAGATTGTAGTCTTGAAATTATGACCAAAATAACAATTTTCACTGGAGAATGTCATCTGAACAAGTAACAAATCTTCCACTTTTGTTCTGACCAACTGAGAAAAAAAAAGCATTACAATAAATCGCGCTACCAATGGTGATTAAATCTAACGATCGCTTAGCTCATATCACATCAAACCGTACAAATTATTATAATTGCTATACTTTGTTCTCAAATTGTTAATGTTAACAACATCAGCATTGCGTGACTTTAGTGTGTATTAGCGATACCTGTAGATTTCAATTTCTCTACAGTCTAATCTCTAATTGACCATTTGTCATACCATACAATCCACCATCACAATGATAAGTTTAATTATTCCATCTGATATGAGAAAAGGCTATGAATGATCTGTCACCTGCAGCATCCTCACATGATATAGCCTAAACAGACGTAACGTAATGACGCAAAGATGAACGACGGCATGCTCGAATTTCCCGCAGAAACCTACCAGTACCAACCGAATTACAAAACATTATTACTAGCTTACTGTTGTGAATTGGGCTAAGTTAAGGAGATAGTTTTGAACACTGGCTGGTTG